>NC_089405.1:600000-900000 GCF_020647795.1 Trichoderma atroviride | reverse complement strand
CCGCCTTAGTGGCATCTCTCTTCTACCTCATAACCACCTGGCGATTTTTTTGCCCTTTATTAACCTGCTCCCTTCCGGGGCGATTCACATTTCCATCTAGCCATCATGTTTTCTTCCAAGAAGTCAATGGTAGGCTACGTGGAGGACGTTGACGAGGAAATCGGCAGCACCATTGGCCTGGAGAGCACTCGACGATACGCCAGATCTGATTACGCCCGATCTGAGGCGCCCAGAAGCCCTGAGCGATCCAACACCAGCAAGCCACGCAACGACAGAGACTACTCAGACTCCGAGAGTGAAGAGTCGGCCTCCAGCCTCAGCAGCGCTCCTTATTCTGACGACGAGACACACGCACCTCCCAAGAGAGTGAAGATGAGGCCTGTTGCTGCCAATCCTCAACGCCCAATGCACCCAGGCCGCGAGCCTCGCCGCGATCCTCGGGAGCCTCGAGACCCTCGCGGCCCCCGAGAGGTCAGAGACCGCCAGAGGAAGCCCAGAGAGGACGACGAGCCAAGGAGGATGAGGCCCGAGCCCAAGGACAGAGACGCCAGAGCCCCGCGAGAGCCCCGAGGTCCCAAGAAGACTCGGCCTGGCCCTCCCAAGCACGCCGCCTCTCAGCCTGTTGTCAACCAAGCTGGCTACCGACGAGGACAGTTCGAGGACCCGGCTGCTTACGGAGTCCAACAGCCTGCTGCCTCTGCGCAGCGACCTCGAGCCCACACTCGTCCTGCAAGCTACTATGCAGGCCAGCCGCCCCCACAGCCTCATCCTCTGGACACCTGGAATGGGCCTCCTCCGCCATTCGGCATGCCTGGCTTCCAGCCTCCGCCCATGTTTTCTCCTCTTGGTCATGGCCCTCCTGGCGGGCCTCCAATGCACCCCAACATGCCACCTCAGTCCCCCATGGGCATGCCACCGCCGGGATCATTCTTCCCTTTTGATGGTCCCATGGGGCCACCTGGACCATACGGCCCGCCTGGGCCGCCTCCTCCGGGCGAGCAGCCAAGGCACCGCTTTGATGGACGCCCCTTATCTGCCATTGGCTTCGGCTCTCCCCAAGAGGCCTTGGAGTACTTTCCTGAGGAGTATGATGGCTATGTCGAAGAGCCGTCCCAGAAAGTTGCCCGCCGTCCCTCGCGGCCCAAGAAGCAGCCGATGCCCGAAGAGCGCAAGAAGATGCCTCCTCCAGAATATGCTCCAAAGCGTACCCAGTCGGCAAGGCCAACCGCAGGCGCCTACAAGCCGCCCATGACACCGCGCGAGCCCCTACGGGAGCAGCCGCGAGACCATCTGCGAGAGCAAGCACGGGAGCAGGCACGGGAGCACATGCGTGACCAGCGTGAGCGCGCACAATCACGACCGGCTCAGCAGCGACCGCCTCCAGCTCACCGGAGGTCTGTTGGCTTCGTGGACACGCATGGCTTCGAAGACGACGAGTATCTGGGCGATGAGGTAGATCTCTACCAAGAAGTTTCCCCCAACCAGCGCCGCAATGCCCTTACTCGGCCTCGACGCAGCCACTCTGTCGCCTATGATCAAAACGGCTATGACATTGTCCCCGCCGGCAACCGGGGCCGTCGCGGGTCCATGTACGGGCCTGGGCCTCATGATTCTTTTGGTGGTGCCAGCCTTGAGGAAGACAACAGGTACTTTGATGCTCTGCGGTACCAGGAGGATGTCAGCGGAAGCACACCGATGCCCTTGACTGCTGAGTCGCTGCGCAAGGCATCCAAGCGTGGAGAGTTGGCCAGCAGCCGATCCACCAGGAGCAGCGGAAGCCATGACGAGAGCGACTACAGGCGAAGCCACACCACTGGCCACACCACTCAATCTTCTGCCGCCCACGATGACTTCACCATCAAGGTGTCTGGGCAAGCAGTCGTCAAGATGCCCGGTGCTCAGATTGAGTGCGATGGAGGCGAAATCACCTTTAGCAGCGGCCGAAACGGAGCCTCTGGTTCGGGGCCACCAGGCGCTTCTCGCGCTGGCAGCGATAAGGAGAGCACCATCTATCAGCTTGATGATGCGCGAAGCTCTCGCATGGACCGCAAGGCACTGCCGCATCGCCCTCGCGCAACTAGCCAGTCCGATGTCCACAGCCGCATCTATGCTCCGCTGCGCGACCCATATGAGCACGCCTCGCACGGGCACGCCCCGTTTGAGCATCTTTCCTATGAGTCCTATGGCTCGCATGAGCGTGAGCGTATTCCTCACGCACCCTACGACCCGGCCCTTGCTGCTTACGACTATGATTGATTACGACCAAAACATCATGTTTGATGAATAAAACACATTCACGAAACAAAAATCACGATTAATGACATGATAAACAAAAATGTGCAGCATTCTTCTTTTATCCTTTGTATCTGCCTCGATTTGCGAAAGCAAGCGCTACTCCCTTTGGGGGTTGCCTGCTGCCAAAATTTCTTTCTTGAATTTCACTCTTCGTTTCTATTTGTGTTTCTATTTTACAGCCGTTTCTTTTCTTCTCTTCTTTACTGCCTTCACATCTTGCGCTTGTCTTGGTGGTTCATATACCCTGCCGCCATTCTACGGCGGCAAACCATTCTGATACCCCCAAAAAATCGTTGGCGATGGAAGGATATTGTGTTTTGGCTTCTATTTGGCGGACACGTTGATACATGCGGAAGGGATCTTGTTTCATTTCATTTCACTCCACTGTTTTTTCTTCTTCTTCTTTCTTTGCGAGTCGTGCTGCCTGCAGAGTGTCGGTGAGATAATTGAGCTCGATTGGGCGAGCTGAGAGAAGCTGGTCTGACTCCTCTCCCGACCTTGCCGCATGAGAAATGGCGCCATCTCTGAGGAGGGCTGTCTTCTGCTGGGCATAATCCATATTCCCGACATACCATCACCCACCTCAACGGCATTCCCACGGTCAGCACGATGTGGAAAACGTATTGGATCAAAGGCGATATTTTTTTTCTTATTTTAATTTCTGGTTGTGGGACAAATTCAGTCTATTACTTTAGCGGCCCGTTATGTGTTAAGAGGAGGAAGTTATCGAATTATTTGATCTTATTCATGTCTCATCAAATGTTACCAAAACGATAGAATGTATGAGCAACGGGGGTTCGCACCCCCTTCACTCCCTCTGCCAATACACGCGGGGCTCTTTTTGTTTCTCAACTGGCATTCCAACCTGCTTCCCCCCGTGCTCCTCTCTCAACTCTTTCCCCCCCTTCCTCTCCTTTCATCCTTCGAAAGAGAGAAGAGTGCCGTGATTGGCGACCACGTGCATTCGAGCCGGAGTCAATACCCCTCACGGCTTACCCTTGTGGGCTAGCACGCATAATGCGAGGAGTGCTGCGTGCATGCATGGCTCAAGGAGGACGTGATGGTATTAGGTATAATGGATTAGAAAGGATTGCTTGCTGCAGGGAAAGCTAGTTTTCTTCTTCTTCTTTGATTACGCAGTGATGGCGGAGGGGTGTTTGGATAGCAATGCGCCTACTGGGAGGTATGAAGAGGGATTGGTTGATTGGTTTGATGACTTCTTTCATGACCTGATGATGAACCAAGAGTGTTTTTCTTTCTATTTCATTTGTTGTTTCATTTATTCCTGTTTCTTATTTAAAGATGCGTACTCGTGGCTTAGCTCAAGCGTTGCTTTTTCTACTTTCCAAATTTAATATCCTCTGGGGCCTTTCTTTTCCAACTGTACTAAGCATACCGAAAAAAGTGACCGATTTCTCTCCTGCAAAGTACCGATCTGATGGGTCCCAAGGCACTCTGATGGAATGGAGCAAAAATACGCCCAACTCCATAGTAATTTACCGGTCCATTATGCAGGGAGGTCGGACCTAGGCGGTGAATCGCGAAATAGTTGAGAAGCCACCACGTAGGTCCAAGAGTGGATCAATGGGTGTTTGTCTTTTGTGTCTTGTCATGCAACGCTATTTTTTACGACTCGCAAATATAGTCCATGGCAGCACGGAACTTTCTGTGTATCCACTATGGAATATGGGTGGAAGGAGTTGAAATGTCGTGTACTGTATCTATGCGTACTCCGTGTAAGCTTTGTTGAGCTTGCTCTTGGGCGTCGACCTAGTAGGCTGAGATAGCGGATGGCTTTGGAGAGTGGGCGTGATTGGATCGATCGAGCGTGTGGGGCGTTGCTGGGCCAGCGAGCTAGACTGCTTACTTCAGCTTGGTGCCGTCACTTGGAGCTATTTTTGGGTTATCAGTGTTGAAGTATCTAACATTGACGGCGTACCTTACTCGGTCATTTCTAAAATTGCAAGAGGAAAAGTCAATGAATTGTTTGGTTTTATAGATAGATGCCTTATAAAGAAGAAGGAAATGAAGTCTAATTTTGAACTTCATTTTTATCTTTTTGAGGCGGCGCATAGCACTGTAGAGCAAACTAAGTTACCTGATTAGCCTGCTGCGGACGAGTACTGTAGTCGTCAGCGCCAAAAAACTCCACGTCCACCCCAGCCCCCTGGTTTCTGGAGGAACAACACCGGCTGCAGGATTCTGCCCAACTAAGTGCACGCACACGCTTTGCTTTCGTTAGCGCTTTTTACCACTTCAACCTCGACTTTTGTTGTTGTTGATAACGTCACGGCGATTTTTCAAGAGCGAGACACGCATCGTCTCTTGTTTTTCTCAAGCGCACAGCCACGGCTCTTTTGGAGAGGCTTTGGCTGGCTGATACGACCGCGATTGGCCCTCTCGCAGCTTACCCGCATTTCACTCAACCCGAGAGACATTCCGCATTCCAACAACTTTCAATCAATCATCCATCAATATGGCGCCGGCGCTGGAGAGTGCCGGACAGGCCCTCACCGGCACGCAGACTGTTGATGTTATCGACACCGATGTCTTCCCCAGCTCTGCGGATGGCCCTCTCGCTGAGGGAGCGCGCATCTTTGCTCGCCTCGCCAAACGAACCAACGACCCGTCCAAAGGCGTTCTCGACCCCCATGACATCAACAATGCCGGCTTCTTCTTCCTTTTCGCGCTCATCGGCGTTGCCTTTGTCGTAACGGGCATCTGGTTCTTCTTCTGGGCCAAGAACGGCGGCATCCACTTCAAGGACGACGATTGGGACGACTACAAATCCACGGTTATGCGTCGCAAGGGACCCAATGGAACGATTCTCTCCAACGCTACCCGCTCGACGAATCTGGGCGGTGGAAGTGTCTACAAGCGCTACGACGACCACGAGGATGACGGCCACACTGTAATCACGGAAAGCACTGCTCTGAGCGGCATCACTGCCGGTGCGAGTGATATCTTTGCTCGCGAGAAGCGCAAGAAGAAGAGGGAAGCCCGAGAGGCCGAGCGCAAAAAGCGACGCGGCGAAAAGGGCAAAAGCACCAGCTCCAACGAATTCGAGGGCGTCGTGGACGAAAAGGCAGAGCGAGATGCCAAGAAGTTCCTGCGCAATTACCGTCACGAAAAGCCCGCCCGCGTTGGCGGAATCAACAAAGAGGCCGAAGGCTCAGAGTGGGAAGGATCTACAAACGCGGCTGAATCTTCTGTTGGCGCAACCTCCGAACTACTTGCCAACCAGGAACCCACGCCTACTTCGGATCCTCCTCCCAAGTCTGAACCTCCCAAGACCAGGAGCGGTGGTATCCGAAAGGTGTACTCGACTGCGGACCGTAGAGAGAACAGGGAATCCGAGAGAATGCGTGCCGAGGCTCGACGACTGCGCGCGGCTGACAAGGTGGCCCAACGAGACTTTGCCTACCAGCGAGCTACCGGCACGGCGACAGACAGCCAGTTGAGCGAGAGTCTGCTGTCTGGCACGGCTAGCGGCAGCGGTGGCTCGACTACTCTTGGCGAGAGCATCCCCGAGGAGGGCGAGAGTGAGGTCGGCACCAAGAGCTACCACCACCCGTTGCCTGAGCTGAAGGAGCAGAGGAGGAGGGAGAGAGAGGAGCGCAGGGCGAGACGAACCAAGAGCGGTTATCGACGCACAAACACCGACGACAACTCCGAAATTTGAAAAGAGGAAAAATAGTTGTTGTCATGATGATGGGACGTCTTTACGTGAGGGTTGGCAAATGTGGAATAATTGAATGCTTTTTGGCTCGCTGTCGTTATGGGTTGCTTTTTTGATGAGGATTTTGGGAGGTGGGTGGTATGAAATGCCTCTTTTGTCTTTCCTTCTTTTGTTTTATGCGGATCGGACACGGCTGTTATATGTGACGTAACGATGAATGGGAGCTGTGGTTTGAGATATATAGTTATTCCCCCAGTTTTATAAATAAACAATGATTACACCCCAAGTATTTGTTTGCAATAATTCATCACACTTCGTTTTGTATTGCAGCTACGCCTTAATCAAAGTTAACGTCGAAGACAGCCTAAGCAAATCTAAATAGCACCATGTATTGAATGAAGCTATGGTTTAACTATGCAATAACTACCTAGTCCAGCTAATAGCTATAGCTATAGCCTTGATGCAATATCTTCTAATCTTCTTCCTAAATATACAACTTGCTTACTATCAGCCCCATAAACAACAAGACAGCCCTCCTGTGCACGAATATAGTATTCCCTAGCGTTTTGCAGCTCGCCTTGTTTATAATAAAGATTTCCAAAGCTTTGGAGGCAGCTTAATGCGTTAAGGTTTGTTTTCATACTCTTAAGCCCCAGAGTCTTCTCGTAGCCCGTAAGTGTCTGTTCAAATTGTGCTTTAGCTTCGTTGAATCGGCATTGTTCACTGTAGAGGATTCCTAGATTCGTCATTGTGCCAAGGGTTAATAAATGCTCCGGTCCCCATGCTTTCTCGAACCCTTTAAGCGTCCTTTTATACATGGCTTCAGCTTCTTCAAATCGCGCTTGCGATGTGTACAAACTTCCTAGATGACCAACTGTGTTGAGTGTTGCTGGATTCTCGGGCCCCAATACTTTCTCGAATCCCTGGAGCGCCCTCTCATACATCGCTTCAGCTTCTTCATATCGCGCTTGCGATGCATACACATGTCTTAGATTACCAACTGTGATGAGTGTTGCTGGATGCTCGGGCCCCAATACTTTCTCTTGTCCCTGGAGCGCCCTCTCATACATCGCTTCAGCTTCTCTGAATCTGTCTTGTTCGTAATAGAGCAGTCCTAAATTAACAACAGTCTCGAGTGTTGATGAGTGTTCTGGGCCCCATACTTTCCTCCGCCCTTCAAGCGCCCAGCTGAGCAAAGCTCCGGCTTTCTTAAACCGGCGTTGAAGTCTATAAATTCTACCTATGCTATCAGCTGTATTCAATGTTAATTCATGTTCCCGCCCCCATACTTTCTCATACCCTTGAAGTGCTCGTTCATACATGGCTTCGGCTCCACCAAATCGGCCTTGAAAGAAATATTGCGAGCCCAAATTATATGTTAGCTCTAGCTCTTCGTTTCGGACTTCAATTGTGTTGATCATATCATAGCATCGATCCGCATGCCTTAGGAGCCGCCGTTGCTTGGATAAAGACTCAGGCTGTTCTGGTTCCAGAACGTAAGATGCTACGCAGTGAAGCGCTGCGCGAGTCATCTCCTCGCAAAGATGCTGATTAAGAACATGAATCATCCAAGAGTGGACGCATGCATGCACGCTATAACCAGCTGACCCTGCACGTTGTGCTGCATTAGGTGTGTCGAGCAAGCTGGCTTGTACAAGCCCATGATTGCATAAAAGCTTCATTACCCCGTGAAAGGTGAGACGATCTTTTGTCAAATCTCGAAGCCAGTCCGGTTTGTATTCACCACCCTGCAATAGCTCATACCATATGTCATTATTGTCGAAATAGGCCCATTGGCGAAGTAGAAGCGCTGCATTTGAATTCTGCTTCTCAATGTGCGTATATGAGATATTCCACGTCGTGCACAAGGCTTTATCATACGATGGTAGTTCTGAGGTGCCTTCGTGTAACTGCACCCAAGACTTTTGATACTCTTGGAGGTATTCGGTACACGTTATAGGCACTTGCTCCAAGTAAGCTCCCGCCGATGCAAGAGCAAGAGGAAGCCCATCAAGTCGCTGTGCAAGTTCGATAGCTGCGCTGTCTGTTTCAAATTGTCTTAGTCTTGTGGTCTCGTAGTTGGCTAGGGCCACCCTACCTTGTCTTATGTTCTCTCGACATGACGTCAATGCCAATATCTCTAACCCCTCTTCTAGATGCTGAAATTTCTCGATCTGAATGCAGCTTCCCAACTTCCTTAAAGACACGCGCGAAGTCACGATGATAGCGCCATGGTCAGCCTCTGGTAAGTATTTTCGAATATCATACGGCTCCGATGTCGCTTCTCCCTCCAGACCAACAGAATCCGCGCGAGGAGTTTTCTCTTTAGGAAGGGGCGAGCAATCCTTATTCTTAGTACCGGCAATTTCCAGGTTTGGATGATCATAGTTATCATATATAATCAGCCAATAATTGTTCTCAGGCTCCTCAAACCACCTTTTAACTGCCGCCACAATTTGAGTTTGATCTTTGCCCTGAACTGCGGCAGAGATGTAATTCACCGATGCGCCATGGCTATCGATCCGTGTTGCCAACCGGAGAAGGCTTTGGTTTATCGTTGTTTCGTCCCTCGCGTCTAGCCAAACGCTTGTCGAGTAATCCTTGCGGTACCGATCAGAGTATTCGATTGCCAGCTGAGTCTTGCCTATACCCCCAAGCCCATGAAGGACAGCGACACGACGGCGTTGAGCTGCGCTCTGGAGAGCCTCATGCATTCGTGTAAGCTCCTCCTCTCTTGCGATAAACTTTGAGATTCGGCTGATCTCGGGCAAATAGAATGGAAGTTTGAACGGGGTTGGTTTACATGGGCTACTGGATGGTCTTGTTTTAATAGTTAACAATTTGAACTCAGATATCATCATTTTTGCTACAGTCTTGGGCTTACTCTTGTACCAACTCGATAGGCATATGGAAGAACAACTGCCTGGCATAAGCGGCGGCGGCGGCGGCTGCAAATCCCTTCCAGCTGTTGTTCTTATGAGAATCGCAATAATCGGAAATGCCTCGAATCACCATACAAGGAAAATCGGCAAGTGCTCCCGCTGCTTCCGTCTCAAAGCATAAAACTCGATGCCGCTGTGCTAAACGATCCCTCCGGCTCGCACTCTTAATGACCAGCTCTCCAGACGCGATAGTGCCTCGATGCACGACAACAAACTCTTCGTCGTCTTCATCGACTGGCCTTTTAATTCGTTGCTCTGGCTTGCATCCTGCTTTCTCACAAGACATGCCCTGCTTCTGATGGTAATAGTCTGGCTGATATAGATGATCGTTCGCGATACCTGGAAAGTTGAACTGTCTCTGCCCTCGGATTTTGGTGTTAAATCTCAACGTGTCTCTCCAAATGGGATCATAGTCTATCCGGGCCCTTTGGACAGCTAAGGATTGCGCAGCGTTGAGGAGAACGGCTGGTGGAGGCATCAGAGAACCGGTGCGTTCAAGATGACCGACTTCTGCCTTGCCACGATCGTATTGGACCGCTCCGGAGTGCTCATCAATCGGTTTGCTAACCACCACATGTCCCAGCCGGATAACCCCATCGTCTGTCTCTGTAGGCACACCTCCTCCAATACCGACTAGCAGGCCATATCTGAGGTTCCGAAATGTCATCCTCATCTGTGTGACGACCGTGGCTGCAGAGCAATTGCCTGTTTGGGGAAGACCGGCAATCACAACGTTGTGTCCATTAATACTGCCGAGTGTATAAACGTTGTGGTCGGTGAAGGATTGTTCGAGAACCGAGTGTACTTCGTCGAGCATCTGCATCGCTGCGATTTGCTCTACCTCGAGAGGACAGATCCATCCCACCCGATAACTGTCGGGCGTGAGCTTTTTGAGCGACATCTGATATTAACTATACGATGTTGGTATTGGAGAAGAGGAGCTGCGAACAGAGAAGGGTCCGTCGCCAGGTACATATATGGAGTGATGATAATGCGAGCGGAAGTGATACCGATATCTTCTACTTGAAGAGACCAAAGGTATTATCCGACTGACAATTAGGTAGCAGAGGATTGATGCCTTGGGCGCGGCCTTTTAAGCGCCAGCCTCGTGAGGAGTGCATAATCGCCAGCCAACCAGACGCATCGGTGTGACTTTGAATTGCATAAAATCATGTAATCCTAAAAATACTTCACGCTAAAGAGGTGTAAAGAATCATTTGAGCCCAGATGAGGTTGAAGAAGTACCAAGAGAAATGGTGATATCAATGAACAGTGCTCAGCAAGAATCATATGTTCAACTCGACGAATAAGTTCAGGTACGGGTAGCGGTGTTGGACTTGAAGCAATAAGATATGGGTTATGGTAGCACTCTGCCTGCTGGATTACAGCAGAGATCCCGCCTATATGCAGTGAGGATTACATTGGAAGTATGCTTTAGCAACGATGAATATCACCTACTAGTTGGGCATTGCATTTTCAGTTCAAGAGACTGCACTAAATGAACAACGACAAATACCATGCAACTTGATTGCTTAAAAAATTGTTTCTATTTTCGGCGTCTACGAGTAATACACTTACTTGATAGCACAGCTGGGCAGTTCAAAGGAGCAGAAACGTCAAGGGAAGGATGCTGCAAATATTACCTATACCGTGTAATTATAAAAAATACCATGCACTATTTTAAAGATCTTACATGTGTGTGTTATGCGGAGTTTGAAGTCAGGAACCAGAGCCAGAACATTGGCCATGGCGGCGTTGGTCTCACAGTGTCCGCCCTTGCGCCGCGTTCGTTCTATTTCTCTGTACTTGGGAAAATAAAACAGTCCAGCAGTTCGGCCTTGTTGAGCTGGACACCTACGGAAGACATACTTCGATGCATCTCATATACCGTTTGCTGATGCAAAGTAGCGTTATGAAGTAATACCTAGTAGTGCCTAGTATAGTGCTACTCTTACCTGAGATGCCAGCTGCTGTGAGCGGCTGCGTGCTATTCATAGCAGCAATTGACACAATTAAAGCCCCTGGGCGGATGGCACGCATAAGCCCGCATTGACAGGCCGATACAGCGAGCAAGCGGCTTGAAACCGGGGCTGTGTGGGTGAAACTACAGGGGCCGGAGCTGGTCAAAGCTCAGTGCTGTGAATTAGACGCCGGGTCGTCCGAAGGGGTCCAGCTGGGAATGCGAGGGAAAGAGAACAAGAAAGAGGTGTCTGGATTTGAATTTCAGACGCGGTTTGTACAAGCAAATGCGGCGTGTGTGGAATCACTGCTTCCATGCCTCGGCGTTCCGGGCTGAGCTGATTATTCGCTGCGCGCTCACGAGGCTGCGCCCATCCGCAAAGCATTGCGTCACACGATCCACCGGCACCAGAGCGCGAAAAAGAAGCGCAGCTGGCACGATGTCACCGGTACCCGGCCAGGGAGCGCAGCCTGGAGCAGCCGGTACTTTAGCGCCCCCGCCGGCCAGATAGGCGCTGCCACGGGGCCGCCACGCAAAAGCCTATCTGCCGCAGCGATGCCTGCAGGTACTTCTCCGCGCCGGCGATCACGCGCGAGGAATGCGCCGCAGCGTGTACCCTGTACCCGCCCCGTCCCTTGGCCTGATATTCCACTTTTTTCCCTTTTCTCCTCTGCTCGTCCCAGCCTTCGCCCAACTTGGAACGCAAACTCTCTAGATCGGATCCTTTGTCTTCTCTTCTGTTTCTCGCGTGGTGCTGCAAGCTGCGAATCATTGTTTCCTTCTTCTTCTTCCCTTTTTGTTTTCATATAGGTGTTTCTGCAATTTTTGAACCTCTACAGGCACAGTCTCCTTTGTTTCTCCAATTCGTTCCCCCTTTCCCTTGTGTCTTTTATTTGCGCTCGCTGGCATCGGACGCTTCCCACCCATCCAATCCATTCGATACATATCTTTCAGCCTTTAGCCCGTATTCCTCTAGGCCTCTTTTTGCTCTGGGCCCCTGCCAGAAGCCCGCCGCTGGTTGGGTCTTACGGCTGCGCTGCTCACAGGCATTCGCCGCTATAGCTTTAGTGCCCGCCACTGCCTGCGCTCAAAAACAAGCACGTCGCCGGTACTCGCTACAGACGCCTCGCAGCCCGTTCCAGGCCACCCTTCCGAGTCGCTCTCCCTCCAAAGAGTGGCGACCCAGAACGCAAACTCTCTTCCATCAACATTCAACTTTTTTTGTTGTGCCCTCTGGTAGCGGCAGCTCCGGAACGGTCCGATACAGCATTTTTGTTTTGCTCCTGCTTCGAACGTGCGGACGACGACCTTCTCGATTTTTGGCACCGAGCCCGGGATCTGCACCTTTGCGCCCAACGTTTCTGGCCCTCGACGCTGCAGATCGACCTTTGGAGCATCTTCCCCCCGCAGCCTCCTCACCACCGCAAGTCCGGCCACAGCACTGCGACCGTCGCGGCGGAGACGCCGTGTCGTCCTTGGGACTCTTCGGAGTCTATCTTTGTTTTCGCTGCGAGCGAATGCTAGATTGTGACTTCACTTGCCGCACCGACTCGACGGCTTGATTTGAAATCCTCCGCCATCATGGCGTCGTCACCATCCTCCGCCTTGACGGGCGTCATCATCGGTCTGGTGTCCTCTTTTGGCTCCATCGTCCTCATATTCCTCATCGTATTCATCTTTTGGGCATCTGGATGCGCTGGCTCAGGTCGAATCATCCTCGATCGTATCGGCCGACCCGGAGAATATGACGATGAGCAGGCATTTGCAAGGGAAGAGGCTGAGGCCTTGGAGAATATGGATGACATGTCAAGGACGGAGTACCTGAGGGCCAAAGGTGTGCTACGTAGCCCATGCATTATCGCTGCCACTAAGACGATATACTGACCATTTGAAATCCAGCCTTCGTTACTGCGAACCCTCCCGAGTCCGCGCAAACAGACATCTCGCTCTCGCAGTACCTTGCTATCCAAGAAAAAGGCGTCTCTGCTTGGGAGTTTGAACCCGAGCTGGAAATTGCGAATTGCTTCGTCGAGGCCCGAACCGAAATTGAATTCTTCGACTCCGAGTGCACCGTCATGAGCAACTTGCCTGTGCCTAAACAGAACGACGTCTACTACTGGGAAGCCAAGATTTACGACAAGCCCGAAAATACACTGATTGCTATCGGTATGGCTACCAAGCCATACCCTCTCTTTAGATTACCAGGTATGTTTTTATTTCCAACTCTGTATAATCTGCGCCTCGTGATTGACAATGGCTGTAGGCTACCACAAGTATTCCGTCGCTTATCATTCCAATGGCTCGCGTCACTATAACCAACCATTCAGCCGAACTCCATATGGTCCCCAGATTGTCACCGGCGATGTTATTGGTGTTGGATACAGACCGCGCACAGGCGTCATCTTCTTCACACGAAACGGCAAGAAGCTCGAAGAGGTGGTCCATGGCTTAAAGTCCCAAAACTTCTTTCCAGCCATCGGAGCAAACGGCCCCGCTTCAGTCCACGTCAATTTCGGTCAATCTGGTTTCGTCTTCATCGAGGCAAATGTCAAGAAATGGGGCCTGGCCCCTGTCACGGGCAGCCTGGCTCCCCCGCCCCCGTACGGTTCTGAGCAAGGCAGCATTCTCCTGGAAACTGGCACCAAAGACGGCTTCTCTTATTCACAGGGCCGCGCTCATCGACACTCTGTGAGCGGCACACCGTACAACGTCCGAGCTGCCGAGAATGACTTGAACCTAAACGTACAGCACGGACGGTCACGGAGCGGAAATTTCAGAGTCCTACCTCCTACTAGCCCCGGTCCCGTCAGGAGTCCAACCGATATCTCCCTTGCCCAACTCGTGCCATCGGATGAGCATGGTGAGCCTAGTAGCAGCAGCACGAATCTCGCCGATGAGCAGCATCTGGATGAGAATCCTCTTCATCTCCACCTTGAAGACGCCACCAACCCGCCACCCGATTACTCAAGCCCAACGCTCCATCAGGGCCGTAATCGACAGTACAGCAGCGACAGTGAAGAGGAGGAATACACACCTCTTATCCATGTTATGAACCGCAGTAGAGGCGAATCATCCGCAACAATACGGCCTGCAGGACATGGCCAACCCGCTTTACCCGAGGATCCTGTTCCGAGCTACAGCGATGCGATACAACAGGGAGCGAGCCCACTACGCCGAGAAAGAAGCGATAGTTCTGAATCTGGCGGCTCCAATCACAGCTCGAATAGCGGAGCTTCATCAAGCTAAGATAGACTTGTTCAATTTTCAGCAAACGATTTCACGAAAACGGAGATACCAAAAGTTAACATCTCGAGAACACCGCTACTCATCAACCTAAATATCAATCCGACACCAGGGTGAGAGGTGTAAACGGAGCCACTAGGCATTGCTCTCATCCTCACATTCATACATACCACATACACAATACCATCTTGCACATTGTTATATCTCTTTTGCACGGGCGCCTTGGAGTTTGTATAGCATTGGGATTCACCGCCACGGCGGCAACACGTCGACCCAATGGGTCTTTTTTTTGTCTTTATATGCGGCACTGCCTCCTCTCCTCAGACCTTAGAATAGGCCCCTTATTCTTTTTTTCTGCCATGGATGGAAACATTTGCACGGAATACTAAGGAGGGCCATGATACGATACCAACCTCTTTGAAGGCCTTGGCGAACTGCGACTACTTGGATTTTTTCTTTTGTCTCTTCTGCAAACTCTGAGCGAGCTGAGCTTTTGGGGTAGCATGAGTTGTAGATAGCTGATTAAATAGTATAAGGGCTTCATTTTGGCAGTAACTTTGATTTGCCCGTGATGTTGCTGTAAATAAATGTGAGACTTTTTTTGCTAAATCTCCTAGAGTTTGAGTATGTCTTGCGAGAAGCTGTCGAGCTTTGCTTACTAGTGGTCATGGATATATTTTACTTGGTACTGCGAACCGTACATGTTTAGGTACCTAGTAGGTATAAGTTGCATGAAGAAATCAAATGTCCTTAGCTAAATATCATTTTTCTAGCTATAACTATTAGAATATAATTTCACTGGCTAAAACCACTAGATCTTAGGTCTCAGTCCAGCTCAGATGCCGCTATTTCGCGTGCTTCAATGCTTTCCGTAACGTAATCATGAGTTTCGTAACGCTAAATGAGTTTATGCAAGGCCAAAGCCGTCTGGTTCTTTCAGGGGAAAGCTATCCAGCAGCAGTAGCAGCAGCTGGATAACAGAACTGCGATACTGGATAAAATTTTCCCATGTTCCAGGTTGTTTTATCCTACCACTTCAAAGTCGTATCCCAGTTCCTCCACTATTGCGTCAAACTCGGCACTTTCATCTTCTTCAGGCTTCCTCATCTCATCCTCAACCCTCTTTGTTTCTACCTCAGGCTTCCTTATCTCATCCATGCCTCCGAGGAAAGGCTCCGAGTTTCCCTCCACGGCCCTCTCCACCATTTCGGGCCAATAGTCGAATCCATCTCGAACTGTAAAGCCGCTCTTGTTGCCGAGGAACATTCGACCCAGCTTCGCTCTCGTGCCCTCCACCTTTTCGAGCCGCACGAGCCGGTATCCGAGGAAGATGATAGTCTCTTCTTCATAACACGCAGAGTATCCCTTCTCGCGATGGACTTGGAAGCGGCCGCCGGCACCGACATTGAGGTTGAAGCTGGGATCCGGCACGGGGACCTTTATTTCTGCGCCAACACCCGATGTGCGGCCTGAGGAATCGCTGATTTCCATATTTGTGAGGGTGACAATGTCGGTGATGAAGTAGCCTTGCCCGTGGTTCTCCCGTAATAGGTCGAACAACTCCTCGAAATACTGCGTGTTCTTCAAGAGCTGCTTGAACTTCTCGCCCGGCGAATCCATATGCCACACCCGCGCCACAGTGGCCATCTTCTCGCTGGTATCCTCCTTTGCCCTATCAACAAACGCATCGAGAATCTCATTGAGCTTCGCCGAGACGCCGGCGTCCTTGATACGCCGTGTCCAGAACTTTACGTCGCGGACCTGCACCGGCTTGGGGTCGAGGCTGGGGACCAGTTCTCGGGGCATCTTTGTGCCCTCGCGGTAGGGGATGTGGCGCTCGGTGGGGAGGTCTGGGTATTTGACGACGCTGCCGATGAGCTTGTCGCGGTACTCGCCGGCGTCGAGGCGTGGCTGGACGAGCCAGAGGGGCTTCGTCTCGTGGGCGTGAGGCATCGCGGGGGCGACGAGGGGCTCACTGATGTGCTGTAAAGGTGCGTCGATGGGAAGATGTTGAGTAAAGGGATGTGGATGTGGGTTGAGTACAGCGGCGGTTGGCATAATAGGTCTGTTGTGTAGAATTGAGAGAAGAGAAGGAAAAAAAGAAAGAAATTGGGAAGTGAAACGGGTATAGGTTGGATGGATAGCGGCAGTGAGACGATTGACTAAATGGATCTTCAGTTGCCAATGCTTGTTTGTTGCCGTAATGTTGCAGGAAGCAGAAATGTTTAAGCAGATTTAAAAGAATTACAGAATAATATATACATCTCAATTAATGCATCATCTTATTTAGCAGTCACCGAGGTGTGACCAATCCTTCAGAGGCTTCGCCGATGACCTTATACGGCCGATGACAGCCTTGTGTGGCATGTGACGATGCTGTTCCTGGCCCGGCAGGACGAGAGGCCGCCACTGTTTAGCACCAAAGTCTGGATTAGGCTGCGCCACACAGTCGGTCGCCTGTGATTCAGCGAGTTCTAGCTGCGCCACATATATGAGCGTGCTGCGGATCGGGCTATTGCAGAGTTTGGCCAATGTGCAAAGGATTCGGCGGCTATTCAAGGGATGCGCTTCATAGAGCCTAAAGTACATGAGTCGCCAAGATTTCGTTGAAGAGAGTGATGTGGTAGAACGTTGCGGAAAAGAACGGCATCAATGCTGAGGCTTACAACAAAGAACATTCAACTTACACCAGTTGAGATGGCAGAAAAGCCAAAGCCCTCAGCCCATCAATCTGTCATCAGATGACTGTTCAATGCTACGCTGCCAGTCATTCAGCAACAAAGATACGCTTTCAATTTGGTGTGTTCGCGGAAAAGTAGATGAATGCAAGCGTTACATCCCGACATCTGGTGGAAAACCCAAGAATCTTGGGAGCTCTAGAACAAGTGGAGATCAGGCTGGGCTGTTCTTGGCAACGTATCGCCACCTGAAGTGTAAAAATTGTCTTTCAATTCAACAATGCCCGCCGCCTTTTCTTTCATCAGCAAATTACAATTGGTAACTCTTTCAAGTCAAGAATCACAGCCTTGGTCACCGCAGAGGCGTCCGTTGCCTTGGGTGCCTAGGCCTTTAGATAGCGCTGGCCAGCGGGATGGCTATAGCCGGCACCGAGTCTCGCGCCACCAGCAGAACAACAGTGTCAGCCCAGAATCAGCCCTACAAGTGAAAAGGCAGTGAACAGTCACAGCTGTTGTTGTACTGGTATAACACACCATGTTGGCGGGAGAAAAGAACTGTAATTTAAGGACTAGTATATATATTTTTTGGGATTATGCACGGCATATTCCATGGCTTGCAGCCAGATGATGCTGACATTTAGCCCACTAGCACCTGTATGCCCAAAACAGGGAAGTCGCCTTTGGACCTGCACCAGCCACATAGCCTCTCTCTCATTCTCTCCCATTCATCACTCATCACTCATCCTTCATCCTTCGTTTCGCTCCCACATTTGACGCATTTATCATTGAATTTCTCAGGCAAGCAGGCTTCATGTTTGCGCATCATTTCTCATCGACTCTAAAATACCAAGCGAAGACAGAATTTGTCCATACCATACGACAACCTTTGCATAGCCCCTGTGCGCCTGTATCCGAGCCAAATGGCGAGTCTGCTCCAGCGTGTACGAGGGGCAGTAACGCGGCAAAGGAGCTCAGATCTGAGCGGTTTGAAGGTTGTGAAAGACCCTGAAGATGCGGATATAGAGTGAGTTTAACAGTTACGGAGTCATATCTTGATGGTCCCCAGCACATAAACTGACCCCTGTACAGCATCGTAGCGATCCATGGCCTTGGTCCGCAAGGTTTCAAATCATGGATCTCACTCGAGGGCGGCAAGTCCAAGTTCTGGCTAAATGACCTTCTCGCAGAAGATATTCCTAATGCGAGGATCATGACATACGGGTATGTCTCCGATGGGCCTAATTATCGATACCTTGTGCACAATGTGCTATATGGCAGAGCCTTGGATTTGGTCAAGGAGTTGGGGAGCCAACGGGACCGGGATGGAACGAGCAGGCGCCCCCTCTTCTTCATTGCGCATTCTCTAGGAGGCTGGATCGTCAAACGCGCACTCATCATCTCCAGCGAAGCCGTTGACGCAGAGATCAAGAACATCGAGCTGTCGACTTGTGGAGTGGCTTTTCTGGGAACGCTGTCTCCTGGTAGGCCTCAGTCTCCAACGCCACTGGCGCATGTAATTCGAAGAACGACATCAGGATTTGATGGAGTTCCAGATCGCAATGCTTCTCGAACACCCTCCATGCAGCCCAAAGCTAGTTTTGAATGGCTAGAGAATCAAATGGAAGCCTTCAAGGCAATCACAGAAAACTTGCCGCAGATATCCTTTTACGAGACAAAACAAACGGCAGATGGATTTGTTGTCGAGCAGCGGCATTCCATGTCTGGCTCCGATGGAGTACAGATTGGGTTATCCGCCACCCATTCGGGCTTGATTCAATTCCAAGGTCGTGACGCAAACTACAAGACATTTGTCAACAGATTTCGAGAACTGATTCATCAGGCTAAAGCCACTAATCTTTTAGAGACGAAACAGAAGACATTTGACGTTACTACAGGTAAGAAACGATCTTGGGCCATGCATAAGGACATCACTAACTCGGATCCAGATCAACAACTAGAGTATCTGAAAGATAATTTTGATATTCCATACAAACTACCCGGTGATGCTTACACAATTATACATAGAACAAGCCAACTCGAACTACTCGAAGCTAGCTTCAAGCCGCCTCATGATCCGCAAGCTTTACATATCAGCATCGCCGGTCTATGGGGAGACGCTGGCGCCGGCAAAACTGCCTTGGCAAGAGACTACGCCGAAATCAATAGGGATAAGCTTTCCTTTGTTTTCTGGATCTGGGCTGAGAGTTGGGAGACGGCTGTGACAAGCTATCTTGAGTTCGCCAACAATCTTGTTCAATACTACTCCAAGGACGTGCCTCGAATCCAAGTAGAGAACGATCTTGGACTCACTGGAGTCGAGGACATGCTCAAGGTAAAGAGTCTTCAGGAGCTGGATGAATCAAGAGTCAAGTCTGTGGTCCGAGCCGTTAAGGACTGGCTTATGAGGCCCGACAATGACAAATGGCTCCTCATCTTCGATAACGTGGAGCCATCCTTTGATATATCCAACTTCATTCCTCTAACTCTCACTGGTAAGATCATCTTAACTTCAAGGGAGAGCAGTAGCTGTATATGGGGGACAAAACTACGCGTCGGGCCCATGTTGGATGGAGAAGCCGTGGAGCTACTTCGTTCAGTAGTAGGAGACGAGTCTCTACAGAATGACCGTGAAGGTATGGAAATATTCTCAAGCTCTCTTTTAATCTCATTACACAACTAACGACTACGATTAGTGGAAGCGGCTTACAAGCTGGTGCGCCAGCTCAAATGCCATTCTCAGTCTGTAGCCCTTGCAGCCTCTACAATTAGCAAGAAAAGCCTTGTCGTGTCTCATTTTCAGAGCCAGCTCCAGTCCCATTTGCCGCTCAGGCTATTGGGCTCGACTCTCGACCAGTCTTCCGTAACAAGGACAGTGCTTCGTGTTAGCGCAATGCTTTCGTATACAGTCATTCCAGTGGCTCTCTTCAATCCATCGAAAGGGCCAAAGAATGTCCCAACGCGATTTGCAGATGCTTTTGCGGAAATTAAAGGTTCGTTATCATGGCTATCACTGTGGCAAAGTGATACTAATTTGACATAGCATTTCAAGTTGCAAACAGGCTTGACGATGTTTTGCAGTACCTCTTCGATCAGAATTTTATACAGACTTCATCTACTGAGTCACCGCCAGCATCGGCAACTTCATCGCCCAGCTCGCCTTCCGCGTCGCAAGGTACAAATTCCTCTACGACGTCTTTTGAAACGTTCATACTTGACCCTGCAGCTCGCGACCACGTGCGTGCCACGCTTAAAGATGGTGAACAAAAAGAAAACGCATGGCTAGCCTGTAATATCTGTGCAGACGGAATTCGGGAACAAGAAACGACTTCTTCATACCTACGGGAAATCCACGACTTTGGCAGAATCATGGCTCCTCATGCAAAAGCTTGCTATGATGACTGGTCCAGCATCTTGGAGCATGATGAAGACGACGTTGCCTGGCATGTGTTGGGAAATGTCTGCATGACACAAGGTGCCTTGGAGCAAGCTATTGGATGCTTTGAGCTCTCTCTGCAGCAGAGATCGCACGTTGATGCCGGTGAGAGGATCCAGACCTCTCTATCACTTGCGTCGCTGCTTCAGCAGACAGGGCAGTACGAGAAAAGCGCAGAAGTCTTGGAGAATATTGACTTGGCATCCATCGACAAAGCGCTTGGGTTTAGAGTTGCTTTGGCTAAAGTTTCGGCGGCGACTGCCCAGGGGGGACTTTGATTATGCGGAAGACCAATATGGTCTCATTGAACACGCACAGGAGGAAGAGCTTGGGCCTACAGATGCGACAACTGTGAGTACAGTGCAAAAGCTCGCGTCTACGTGGCAACAGCTGGGGAAGATGGAAGAGGCTCAGGCGCTCTACCGTCGTGTATACATCTCTTACCTGAGAATGTTTAACCAGAGCCATCCCCAGACGCTTGAAGCTCTCGATGACCTTGCGCACGTATCAAAGGCTAGCAACGCCATTGATGAGGCCGAGACTCTTTACAAGAAATCACTAGAGATCAAAACCAGGGTCTTTGGAGCAGAACACCCTAACACCGCTGATGCTATGCATAACCTTGCCGTTATTGACGATATACGGTGCCGTTATGAAGATGCCAAAGTCAAGTATCAAAAAGCCTTGGATATCATGGCTGCCTCGATAGGCAAAGCCCATCCGCTTTACATAACCACATTGGAGAATCTAGCATTCAGCAGTCGTCTACGTGCTAATGCATTCGGTGAGGAAGATCATACGAGATCTCTAATATCTGCAGAAGGGGGCTCCAGCAGTCGTACTTTTCGTGACCGCGCCCGCCGTCGCCTCACAGCCAACTCAATGGCTACCATTACTCCAGAAAGCTATGCTGCAAATAAATCCAAAGAAGAGGCCGTGCTTCGTGATGCTTCTCGCCAGCGCGCTTTTGCCGAGGCGGAGAAATTTTACCTCGATGCTCTAGGCATTAAAAAGTCTGCGGTTCTGCTGTACCGCGAGGAAGACGTTGTTGAAACAGCGTCGAAATTACGGGAGATGTATGAGAATGAGGCCTTTTACGAGGACTGTGGAGGTGAAAAGGTTTCCGACTTGATGAGCCTTTTGAGAGAGATGAGGAGGAGAGGGACACTGTAATGGCTTCTTTCTCTACATTGATTTCGGCGGCGAAGAGCAGCGCTTCCTGATGTTGCTGGCTATAATGAGGGTTTTGGGAAGTTGAGACAACAACAAGAAACAGGCCGTGTGGCTCAATGGCAGAGCGTCTGACTACGATTAAGTACATCAGGAGGTTGCAGGTTCGACCCCTGTCTCGGTCAATCTTTTTGATCCTTTTTGGTGGCGTTTTCTGGTTAAGCGCTAATACCCACCAGTCTCGTTTGGTCTCTTTTTATCAGTTGCTTCCATGTTGTCTTTTCTGTTTGATGAGTTGAGCGAGGTGCTTGTTTTGGTATTGTATGGTTTCCAGTTGGCGTTGTTGAGAGTGACTAGGAATGGCTTTTTGGGTAGGCGTATCTTATTTTTCGCCTTTTGGTTTGGTGATTTGTCGTATTTTGGAGTTGAATTTTGTCATAGCTTTAACAGAAGATATCGTGGGTTATGTGGGACTTGGAATAAGAGGCTGTATGAAGCCAACGCAATGAATATGTTTGTATTTCAATAATGTACTAAACGACAACATGTTTTGCTCTCAGAACAGAAATACTTATATCATTTGTGTGGAGATACGTACGATGCTTGCAACTAACTAAAGTATACATTGTCGAACTCCCGCCATATCCAGCGCCAAGTCATATGATGCTATTATCCCACCAATACACCCTGATTCGAAGGCTGCTCCCTCGCCCATCTGTAGTTGTAAAAAGAGTCCCGTAAGTATACTCACTCATAGCCAACGAGCGACGAGAATACCTACTCCAGTCACTCTCTCCAGCGATTTCTTCGTGAAAAGGGATTCAGTAAAAGATGTCATAATCTTCCATATATATATCTAGCTTCTCGCATATACTCTCCTTCACTCCTCTTACTGCTGCTGCTGCTCCTGTTCCTGCTGCGGCTGTTCTTCAGGCGGCGGCGGCGGCGGCGGCGCAAAATACGCCTTTCCAGCATCCACAAGAACCTGCTGGTCAATACGGGCCTCGGTCTCGCCGTACTCGACCCTCTTCCACGTCGTGATGCGCGCCTCCTCGGTGTCGACCTCGAACATGCGCAGGCGGCGGACGTAGCCGTCGTAGCCGGCGTAGCCACCGAAGCCGATGCCGCCGGAGTAGCACATCCACATGGCGGGCACGCGGGGGACCTCGTCCTCGGGCTTCGTTTCGGACTGGAGGGGCAGTTTTTCTTCCCAGCCTGGGAGGAAGGATTTTGTTTCGTCGCCGTGGCGGGAGAGGGAGCAGTAGTCGTTGACGTGGTCACTTTTTTTGAGGGAATGATTAGTATATGAGTGAAAAACAAGAGGGATGGGAGGGCTTCTTACTGTCCGGCGCTGACCATGACAACGCCTTGCTCAACGAGGGCATCGTGGAATCCGGTGTTGTAGACGGGGGCTGTGACGCCCTCTTTCCATTCTCCGACGCGGGGCTTATCCCAATCGGCGTATTCTATCAGGGGAATATGTATAAAGGCAATATCCATGTGTCGATGGGTGTATCCATCGTGGTTCTTCTTCAGGTTGGCATGGGTCTTTTTGAACCAGTCAATCTGATTGGGCTTGACCCAGTCGTAGCCCGGGAAATGGCGCTCATCGGGCGAGTACGAATGCGTGTCGAGGAGGTAGATTGTCAAGGCGGAGTGGTCGTTGTGGCCACGAGCCAGGACTTCGATGTAGTAGTTGCCGACGCCGTCGACGTCTGCGGGGCCGGCTTGCGATAGGGAGTAAGGGAGGGTCTCCATGAGAGCCATTTGGGCTTCTCGCGACATAGACTTTTCGTCGTCGTGGTTGCCAAAGATGGCGGCATATGGTATTTTGCGCTCGATGAGGAGAGAGGCGTATTTGTATATAGCCTGTCATTTCAGTTCATCTAAATGTCAGTTTATGCATGTTCCGATGTCATCTGGGGAGAAAAGGGAAAAGGGGGTGTCATCATACCGAAGGTGCATCGGGGGCCGAATCGCCATTAACCTGATCGCCGCTCAAGATGACCAAGTCGGGCTTCTCCTCATCCAGCATCTTGGTGAGGAAATCAAGCGTCCTGGGATCAGCCTCGCATTTGCCTCCCTTGTAGCCGTCGGGAACAGCCTCTCGGCACTCGCCCACGCCCGTGCTGAGGTGCAAGTCTCCCACTTGCATAATCTTAAGCCGTCCGTTGTCGGGGATTCTAGGCTGCGGCTTCTTTATCTCGTGATGCGCGCCTCTCTTGACAGTCAGGTGGGCGCTGAGGAAACTCGAGCCGGTATCGAGATGCAGGGGTCTTCCAACAATGCCCCAGCCGTCGCGGGCCTCGGTTGCGTCATCGCCAAAGACAACGTCCACGTCCGTCACGGCAGCATCAGAGTCGCTTGATTTCTTATTCCTGGATCGCTTCAACCAGATACCGCCAGGCCTCGGCTCCCAGTGCTCGCCTTCGCCCGTCGAGACGTCTCCGGGATTCAGGGATCCCACTGAGACGCCGACAACAACCTCGTCTTCGTCGGTCAGGTTCTCTTCGTGCTTGCGGCGCACGTGGAGGTATGCGCTCGACGTCCAGGCCTTGCCCAGATACAGCTCTTTCTCGATGCGGTGCCATTCGTTCGGGTTCAGCTCGCAGGAGGAGAAGGGCTTGAGGCTGGAGCAGGTCGTGATGGTGATGTCGGTGACCACCAGGCCGGGATGGTGGGTCGGCATGTAGTTGTGGAGGGCATTAGGAAGGACCCTGTAGTTTCGGTCGAGGAAGAAGATGAGGATAGTGGTGAGGAGCGTTATGGCGCCCAGCTGGGTGAGCGTGCGAACCTGGGAGTGGAAGCGACAAGTCAGTGATCAAGAGTCTGGAGTTGCGGCAAAGGGTGGCGGCCAACGTACAATGCGTCGCGTCATCGTGAAGGGCGCCAGAAAGGGAATGTAAGCTGAGTATCGCACACGAGGATCGGTTCTCAGCGATGCGCCGTGCAGCAAAGTCCGCTCAGTGTCGCGCTGTTCGCATCTTCAGGAGGAGAAAGATCGCATGGCGGATCGTGAAGACAGAGGCGAAGGTGTATGTATGTATGTATATTATATGCCTGTCGTATATCGACGCCGCCCCCAGATCAACAGGCCTCGGCTTCTGGCTGCTAGCCTCGCGCAACCAGCAGCAATTCGCGCTCCTGTAGTCCTCTGGATGAGGTTGTTGGAGCCAAAGGGTCGGAGAGTCTCGCGTCGAGTCGAGTCGAGAAGATGCGTGATGCGGCTTGCATGTCAACTTTTGCTGCGTCGCACTGGATAAGGCCACCAACATATCGATCCAAGGGGTCAATGCCGGGATCAGCGAGATGAGCCGCCGCGATTGGTCCAAATGCCGCTCTTAGTGCAGTCTTGGCTCTAAAGTTTGAATGGCTTCAGTGGGGTCGTCTGTTGAGCTGTAGCGAGCTCTGGGGCTGTAGCAGTCGCTAATGCAGCAGCATCTTGTGTGCGCATCGTTACAAAGGCGTTTCATATCCAATAAATGAGTCTTCATCTTATGATACCGTAAGCATATTATAACTGCGTTTCAAATAACCAAGTCTATTCTAAAGAAATAGCTTTTGGCAACATCAACGCTAATACGATCCTAGTGGAGCACAAAGAGCTGCATCTCTTACCGATAGACGAGCTCTACCCATGTCGTTGACGCAGAGCTTACTGTCATCTAATCATGGAGATCTTCCCATTACATGTCATCTTCGTCCATGTTGGCCCCTGCTAAACGGAGCAAATATTTAGTTAGTGTTGCATTGCTCAAGCTCCATTTTCGTACTCAGTCCATTAGGTAGGTAGGTAGGCAGTCTAATACAGCACGAGCCTGGTATAGGACATGATGTGTAGTCACGGATCTTTGCATGAAGCCAGAACTTGCTGCATATCTGTGTCTTGTCTTCTGGAATCTTCTCATGTGCATCACAGAGTATTTCATAGATGTATTTACTATATCGCAACGTCGACAAGGCAGTGCAACCTCTCATGCAGAGGGCACTGCCATGATACACTGAGCTTTCTCTAATACTGTGACACTCTCCCCATTAACCTTGTTGTGTTTAATAAGAGCTCCAAAAATGGGAAACACAAAGTCTCCTGTCGTACCCGGAACGTGAGATATTTCTCCGATTGCTTCATACCGATCTTCTAGCCCCCTGAGCCGACATCCTGGAGAAACGAAACATTCAAAAGGCTCTAATGAGTTGCGCATTAGGAGTTGGAGAGCCCATGCCTCTTTACAAAGTTCTCGATAGCCATTTCTCAGTTTCGAAATTTGCTGTGGCGTCGCATTCTGAGAGGTGAATTCTTGAAAGTAATTGAACATCAAATCTCCAAAGGCGACGCCAGAGTCACTCCCGCCCAGCCCCGCGGCGTCGATGCATTTGAATGTAGATAATCTCCAGTTGATCAATATATCGCGATTCACTGTAATGCATTAGCTCAAAAATGCAATCGACTGCTGAAACAGCATTTTCAAGATTTCTTACCAGCACAATCGCCAAGAATGCGCTCAAAGAAGCTTAAAGGTTGGCTTAAGTTTGGAAAAGGGCTGCCAAGTTCTGCTAAATATGGGCTCGTTTTTTTGTCGTTGATATCGAAATGCAGTAGGTTGAGAATATTATTATGCAGAAACTGGAACAAAAGGCTCCTCAAAATAGCCAGTCGGCCTGACTTTGGTGATAGATTCCATAGAGTCTCAATATATCTGCCCTGAAACCATTTTCCGTCCAGTGTCAAGTCATGGAACTCTTCTATGTCATATGCTTTATTGGAAGCAAGTCTCTGTATGCGCTGACGGAGTTGCGTAAATCTCTCGCATACGTCTCTATCACTAACAATCTGGTTATGACTGTTTTCGATAAGAAAATCTCGCATGCTCCGTTCTTTGTTTTGCAACTTTGAGATTTCAGATCGACAAGCTTTCAGCTCCTTTTGACAGTCATGTACCGAGTCATTGAGTTGGCGCACCTCGTTATTGGCTCGGTGTAGTTCGCTATGAGCCTGCTCCAGTTGACTGTTCGCTTGTTGCAGCTCACTGCGAGTGTGCCGCAGCGAGAATGCTAGGCGGTTATAATCGTCAGTAAGCTGTTTGAGCTCCCTATTAGTCCTTGGAGTTTGCCATATCGGGAATATAGTCTGTATCAAGCTTCTCATTATGCCAGCTTCTCTTTTAGTAACTTTTGCTCTCTCAGGTTGACGTAGAGCTTGAAATTCTTCAGAGGATGATGAAGCTGCTCCCTGCGAGGCTGCAACTTGATTGGCGTTTTGGGATGGATCAAAGAGATTGGCGCTGCCTGGTTCGTGGTAACCAGAATTGCAAGCCGTAGTCGCTGATGGCCCCCAACACGCCAGAAAGTAGTTGCATATCCCAGACATTTAGATGCGCGTGATCATGGAAATCACTGCAAGACCATCGACTAACTTGAAAAGAATCGTGGGTTAATATGATGTAACTGATAGGGCTCTAGAGACAGACAGAGCCTTAGTGATGTAATGCAAACTTCACGTACATGTCGCTTGGTTCTAATCCAAGTCACCAAATTTGTGCCACTGAATCATAGCATACCAGCTAATTGATGCATACCTTCGAGGTGCCAGGTGGGCATGCGAATAACTTTATAGCGAATAAATAAGCTTCCATCTCAGACTTTGGCGTTATCATGCAAATGGATATCGATCCAGACCCAAAGTTAAATCGCAATTTATACCTTTTTCAGGCATGGATTGAAAGCACAAGTGCTACCAAGGTAATGCGCAAACTTCCCGTTTCGGCATGTCGCTACTTACCTGTATCAATAAGCCAATAACTATGACGAGTAAGAGAAGCATCGTTCCAGCTGAGAGGGCAATCCTGCATCTCAATTGCGATTCTGCAATAAGCATGGTGGAAAATTAAGGTTGAGTCGAAGCCGGCTGCGGATATGCCATTCTTTAGAATGTGGCTGTTGGGGATTAGGGCTTGTCGCTTCGGGCTTCTGTACTGATAAAGCGAGATGCTTGCACAAAAGCTGAGGCATGAATGTTGAAAGGACCAAGCATTAATACGTTCTTCAATTAGAGTTTGGCTTAGTAAATACCTGACCTACCTGGATATATAGTCGTTCGTACGTGGCTCGGTCAACGTCACGACCCTAGTTCTGTAGTTGACACAGATTCGGACCGCGCACATCTTGCAAACCCAAAACCATCCGGTATGGACGACAGGCTCATTATTGCTGTGGACTTTGGTACCACTTACTCTGGCATTGCTTATTGCTTTGCCGACCAACGGAACAGTTCTCCCATTCCCATTGACAACTGGCCCGGTAAGCTGTTTTCTGTCTCCGCCAATATTCAGATCAAAATCTAACAAGCTGAATATCAGGAGCCAACGGCATCGATGTGCCAAAGATTCCCACTGTTATTTGCTACGACAAAAAAAACCCTCAGAAGTTTGTCTGGGGAGGGAGTGTAGAGCCTCATGCTGACAGCATATCTGGATTCAAACTGTTGCTTGATCCGTCGCAACCAAGGCCAGAATATGTCCCCGGAATCAACATTGCCAAAGAACTCCAACAGCTACCGAAATCGCCTATTGAGATTACGGCCGATTTTATTGGTGCCATACATAAGCATGCAATTGAAGAGATTAGCAAAAAGTTTCCCAAAGACTACGTCCAGTTGTGCCGCAAGGAATATGTTTTTTCTGGTATATTGAGACAGCGACCTGAGTACATAAATCTCTCTTTTAACAATGTTCACAGTACCGGCTGTATGGTCTGATGCTGCTAAACACGCTACATTAAAGGTAAGCTCTGGGTAATTGACACCATGATAAGATTATGAGCTCATATATTGATTTGGTCTATAGGCCGCTGAGATGGCGGGACTTACCCCGGTCCAACTAATCAAGGAACCCGAAGCTGCGGCATTATGGACGACTAAGAAGCTTGACGTCGCTATGAACTCTGGCGATGTCTTTGTTGTTTGCGATGCCGGTGGTGGTACAGTCGATTTGGTATCTTATGAAGTCGAGACCGCCAACCCCAAGCTGCAAGTCAAAGAAGTAGTTCCCGGCACAGGTCAGGCATTTATCTATCAAGCAACGTTTTACGAGGTGTAATTCCAGGCTAATTTTCAACATATCATCATAGGTGGAATGGCCGGATCGCTCAATCTGAACAAGCGTTTTGAAAGCGCCGTGGAAGAGCTTGTTGGCGAAAAGCAGTGGAGCGTGTTGCACTCCAACAAAGGCTTCCAGCTTGCATCGTCACTTTTTGAAAAAGAGATCAAGAAGGGATTCAGGGGAGACCCCGATGATGACTGTTTTGATGATGATGATGAGTTCTATGTTAACTTTTACCCGGCAAGGCTAACAGACAACCCTGACCGCGGCCTAGAGTCGAATACGTGGACAATGGTCAGGTACGTAAACGAATCCCGTTTCTAAATGGATGGCAAGTTCTTACATTCTGCTAGGGATGACTTGATGGATATATTCAATCCCGTCATTGATGACGTTCTGAAGCTAGTCGACGATCAAGTCGAGCGTGTCAAGATGAAGATGGGAGGACGAGAGCCAAAGGTCTGGCATTGCGCTTGCTATCAACCACGGAAAGAGCCAAAGCTGACTTTGTTGTTCTAACAGTACATTTTCTTGGTCGGCGGGTTTGGTAGCAATCGATATTTGATGAAACGAATCGTGAACAGATATCCGAGTATAGAAGTTTTACAACCTCCTGATGCTTGGGCTGCAATTGCCAAGTAAGCGACCCCTAATCTTGGAGAAGGATGGCATCTAATTGTCCAATATAGGGGCGCCGCGCTTTCTGAAACGTCAAGCGAAACTACTGTTACAAGTCTTTCAGCTACTCGTCATTACGGTACCAAAGTTCAAAGTCTCTACGATGAAATTCTAGATCGAGGAAGACCTTTTAAAGAGGGTATTGATGGCAACATTTGGACCGACATGGTAAGTACCTTTATTATGACAAACTGAGCCTTACTAAATAGAACGCAGATGATGTGGTATATACATAGAGGAGATAATCTTTCGAAGAGTTCTCGTATTCCATTCACGCTGCGCAGTTACTATTCTCAACATGATTACGAGACGGGGAATCTTTGGTTATACGGCAAGCTGTATGAATCCCAAGAGGAGTACGTATAAATAGCTTCTTGGATGTTTACTTGCCTTATTGACCACGTTGTTGACTGGACAATTCAGAACGGCGCCTCGATATCCTTCAGATAACGAGACCTTCCGTCTCAATTGCAAATTGCTCTGCAACCTCTCCAAAGTGCCAAAGCACCTGTTTGAGAAAAATATTAGTGAGTTGTGAGCACACGTATTTATCAAACGTTTGCTAACCATAGCTACCTACTTTGGCAGACAAATATGGACAAACATAGTAAGCCCAATCTCTCTCTTTTTTCTCTCAGGCTTACGTAATGGTACTGACACTCTGTTTAGCTATAGTCTTATGCTGAAGTTTGTCATGACACTTGAAGGCGCACTAATGACATTCTCCTTTGAAATTGATGGGGTTACATATGATTCAGTCGAAGCCAAGTATGACCCATGAGTCGAAGAGTATGTGCCTAGATTGTGATGGGAAGCAGCGATTTGCCGCTCAAGTTATATAGGGAGCCTATATATGCCTCTATACATCAAATACAGTCGTGATAATTTCGAAATAAGTTCTGTTTGCGGCGATAGACCGTTGGCAATAGTTGTCATGGCCGGATCTGTCTGTTGATGTATCTGACATGATTCCTCGTCTGGCTTGCATTTGGCTGATACAGGTGCCTGTGTTGACATGAAATCGATTGATCGAAAAAAGTGGCCTCTTAAAGCTGCAGCAGGCTTTAGATTGAAATGAGATGATGAAACGAGACATTTTCCACCTTTTCTCTCATGATTTCGGGCTCGCTTGAAAAATCCATTGCATTACCGGGTAGGTGCAGGTAAAAACACCGGCTTAGTAAATCTAAAACAAGCTTGTGCCATGGTGGGCTGCCACCTCTGTCTCGAGTACCTGGTTATAAAGTAAATAGCAGGTTCCAAGCACCAAGATATAGACTAGGATAAATGTAAATAGTTGGCAGTAAAAAAATCGTATCATCTACCCTACCATGGATTAATGCTGTTCACTGTGGTACAGAGTTCAGCGGATAGCTTCCAGAGCTCAGTGCTCTCTTCAAGGCTTACGTGGTCCGTGCGCCGGGCTGGTGCATCTCGTAATAGCGGCCCGGATCGCCGCCATGCACCGCGTCTGTCTCGTCTCTCGTTTTCTTTGACCTCGTCACTTGCATTCATCCAACGCCCATTTGCCCTTCTTCTTCTTCTCTTCTTCTCTTCTCGCGCACTCGCATCTTTTCGATTCACCATCAATTGTGTGCGCCCGTAACGATTGCGCGTCGACACCCCTATTTCTTCACCCTTTATTCTTCGAATCCCGCCACTACGGATTTTACAGCTACTCCTGCCGCTGTCTAGGTACCAGGTAGTAGCGCTGCTTCTTCTTCCGCTCCCTTGAGCCCAAATTTAATTTCGTCACCGCCAACTGCGCGCCATTCCTTTTCATCCCGACCCGATTTTTCATCATCGACTCTTCATTCTCTTTTTTTTCAAATTCAGAAAAATGTCCGACTACGCATCCCTCAAGGTGCCGGAGCTGAAGAAGCTCCTGGCTGAGAAGAAGCTGTCGCAGACCGGCAACAAGGCCGATCTGATTGCGCGCCTGCAAGAGGCCGACAAGAAGGACACCACCGCGTCGACAGAGGACAGCAAGCCTGGTATGTTGGCGACTGCGCCTTTTTCATTTTTTCTTCTTGACATGATTCACAATTGAATCCGATTGGCAAACGCCTTTTTGTCGCGCTCGGCATATCTTGGATGGGAAAAACGACACTAACGTTGGGACCTGCGCAGCCGAGAACAAAGAGGACGAAATCAACTACAGCGACGACGAAGCCGCTGCCGCGCCCGCCGCCTCAAAACCTGAAAAGGCACCGGCAGCAGAGAAGCCCGTAGAGAAGCCCGCCGAAGCGCCCGCCGTCGCTGAAGCCGCCGAAGAAGAACAGGAAGACGCAGCGAAGCCCGCCGAAGAAGAAAAGGCCGCTGCCGAAGAAGAGGCCAAGGAGCCCGCCCCGTCCTTCGCCATTGGCCTCTCGTCCTCCACCGCCGACGAGGAGCTCAAGAAGCGCGTCGAGCGAGCCAAGCGCTTCGGCACCGAGCTCGATGACGAGACCCAGAGACTGGCCGAGCGAGCCAAGCGCTTTGGCATCAATGATAAGGAATTGGCCAGCGGATTGGACGCAGCTCTGCCCGAGAGGTCGCTGAAGCGTGGCCGCGGCCGCAACGAGGGCGATGGCAACAGGCCCGGCAAGAAGCGCAGCCAGGATCGCAAGGGACCTTCTGGCAACGAGAGGCGCAGCGGCCGCAACAACAACAAGAATCAGGGTGGCAATGCCTCGGGCAAGCCCAAGTTTGGCAGCATCGTAGAAGATCCTTCTGAGCGAGCCAAGGCCGAGAAGCGAGCTGCCAGATTTGCTGCAGCGTAAGCTGCTCAGCTCATAGGCAGCTGGTTACTCAAGATGGAAGATGATGACTGGCAAAGATGTGAATTTAGCTGGACTGAAGCTCAAGAAAGGCAAAGGAGTAACTGAAAAAAAAAATGTTCAAGATCTAGGTTTATAATGAGAGCGTCTGGAAGGGAACGGAAGGTGGGATGGGATGAAATGGCATGTGTATCATACGAAAGCGCTTTTTCTAATAAGAGGCAAAAAACGGCGTTTTTTTTTTTTGGTTTTGAAACGATTTACTGCATTTTACCCTGATGATGCTGCTGCTGTTGGAAGCAAATGCCTGTCCATACCAGCTGTTGGCCGGCATATGCGATTCTGGGACTGTGTTCAAAGAGAACCTCGTAAAAGGAAATGATGTTGGCCTAGACGCCAATATGCACAAAGTAACAACCTACGGTAGAACCAATGCCAAAGAGGTTAATGGCCTTTAGGGTCTGAGCAAAGCTCATCTGCCAGCTTCTCATATAAATGAACCGCTCTAAATATCCATCAATCAGGTAATTACCCTTTCATTAGCAAAAAAAAAAAAAAACATTGTATTGAATCTACCAGCCAAGAAGAAGGTACTTTTGCAAAACAAAAAAAGAAAGGTCCATAAAAGGCCCTTCTCATCACGTCTTTCAACCAACAGGTGACAAACCTCTGTCTTTATCCAAGCTTACCGAGGTGGAAAAAAAAAAGAACGCAGTAAAATTATACCTCAAAAAGAGAGTATGTGATGAAAAGAGAGAAAAAAAAAGAGCGCACATTTGCATTCTGGCATGTAGGTATCATCACAGGTATATCATATCCTCCTTCCCTTATCCGTAACGAAACAAGAGAGCGAGAAAGAGATTTAGCATGTGCAAAGAGATTATGTACCTATATTAAATCACAATCACATTTGACTAAAAACCCGTGATCTCCGCTATATGTCCACATCCTGGCTCTCATCACACACATCACATCGCTTTTCCCCGCTCAACGGAGAGGAGTGAGAGCGAGAGAGAGAGAAAAACAAGAGCGAAATGAGATGGCCTCGACCGGGGGGCAAGGGGTCAGGACAATTTGTCCGTGACGGGTAGTCAAGCACGCCATCTTGATTTTGTGCATTTTGCTCCAAATGTGATGTGTCGCCTTTATAACGTTGTGCAAATATATCGTGATGCATACTGCCTACTACCTACTAGTAGTAGATACCCGTCGACGATGGTGCTGCTTAGCAGCGCTACTTTATACGGGAGCCAAATATAGTGTTGAAGCTAGTATTTGCTTCATGGGCCGTTGTGTTTATGAATAATCATTTTTCCCCTCCAGCAAAAAGAGAATGCTTACGCGCCCGGGGAATGTAGGTTGAAGGATTCAGCAGTAGCTGCTAGCACTACTATTGGAGAGTGGGTTTGACAAAAGGCCAATAGCGGCCATGAGATGTTGGAGATGTTGCTATAAGCATGTCTGCAGACTGGAGTGGGTATTCTCGGGAGAACGTCAAAGCGTCTAAGAGCAATAAAAGGGTCAAAGGAGGGGATGCTAGACGTTTCTCCTCAGCTGAGCCACTTGACTCGAGATTGGTTGTACGGACGATACGACGGTGATTCGTTGCGTATCGCTCTCTACTAAGAAGAAAACGAAGAGGATTCCCAGCACGCCTGCTGCATTCGAGCTCTTATTAGATCATCTGCAGACTAAGGAAGGGTGTTGATCCATTGTTTGAACAAACCAAGCTGATGTCTCGGACGATGCATCCAACAACATAACAGCAGAGGTCTGCCACAGAATATGCAGCAAAGACAAAGAATAGTCTAGTTCAGCATGTAGTCAGATATCAGCCGCTGCGTTAAATCAGAACAGAGGCCAATCACTCAACGGAACGGGCAACACCTTCGAGGTCGCTGCTCAGTTGATGTGTCATATGGATGGACCAACAGGACAAAAGATCCGTTTAAAGACTCTCAAAAGACCAACGCGCTAATCCCGCAGTTTGAACAATAAACGGCTGCCTGTGTCTGCTCCCCCTTCTGCCGTGAATCAAGCGCCCCAACCATCAACCACACCAAGGAGCCAGCTCTAACGGCGGCGGTCATCGGTCATCGCTTTAGGAGGTGAGACGAAGCAGAAAATTTCGCCTCGGCGAGCCAACATGCTAGGCTTGCTCCCCACGTGTAGACCCGTCGGTAGCATGATTCAGCGCTGAAGGGCTGGTGGTTGGACGGCCTTCATGACTGATGCTCCTCGGGGCCACCCTCCGTCACGTTACTTGGAGACCTTCAAATCCGGGAACCAATGGCGGCCGCGAGACCCTTGCTGAGCTAAACGAGATGGGGTCCTCACCTGGCGTCTTGCACAAATTTTGATATGGGTAGATGGGCAGATGGGGTGTGAAGTTGTGGAAGGACGACGGACGTGGCTTGATTCGCTACTCTTGCCCCGGGATTTTCTATCTTGGTTTCAATAGCAGCCTGCGGTACTCCATCCATGCTACCCACATGTAGTAGCAGCAGAAGTATAGGTATACCAGTTTGGTAAGTAGCTGTGCTTTTACCTGCCAATATTATGCCTTGCTAAGCCGACTTAAGGAGAGCGTTGTCAAGCCTCGGGCCCGGCCGGGAGTCCAAAGTACCCGGGTCTTGAGCCCAAGTGACCAAGTGACTCCGGCACAAAGCAGAATATAGGGGGAAAAGCCTGGCGACGTGTTCAATACATCACCATCCACGTGTGGGCAAAAGAGAAGTACGGCAAAAAAGAAGAAGGCAAAGAATAGGTATACCTACCACGCCACAAGCCAGCCAAAAGCAGACTGCCACCAGCAAAAACGGCATCGGCGGCGACCGCAGATCGGGCGATTCGATTTGGCACCCAGCCACAGGCCACCAGCCCCACAAACCGAAGCCACTGCGGGAACGGCCACGGCGGGACGTGCCACGTCAACAAGCCTCACTTTGTTCCAACTGTGGTCATGTGTGGCGAAGCAGCTGCAGCACCTCAATGCACATTGACGACAGCGCAGGGTATTCTTAGCACGCAGGTTGCCTCCCATCCGACGTCGTGATATCGCTTGAGCAAGAGTCTTTTGGCCTCTGCAGATGCCCAGCAGGTCGCATAGATGGTCCGGCGTCAGCAAGACAGTCGGCAATTGATAGACTTGGACATGGCCAACACATCCCGTCGCCACTAGCCTCCCATGCCAAGGGACGTGGTGTTCAGCTCCGTTGTGCTCCCCGAGCTGTTGGGTCGACCGAGACGGTCTTGTCCTCCCAATGCGCTGACAATTCCGGTATCTGCCGTGCTGTGTAGCGTCATGCTGGGGCCGGATCGAGGCCTGTTGTTGCTATTATTGTCATTGCATTCGGATGACTCTGATTTTGCTTCCTTATGAGGTAGGGTGTATAGTATGGAACAGGTAGACCTCGCAGTTGCTGTCTGCCTTGCGGGGGCAAACAATCAAGATACCACTCCCTGGATGGGATGCCATGTGCCCATTGAGCGGATTAGGTCGACACATTCTGCTATCCGAATTATCATTCAGAACATCTGTCAACATCTTTGCGATAGCGATTGATATCGAGTCAAGCACTGTCCGTATATTCCGCGCAGGCTATCCAGCTGAGCACATAGTGTAATTACCATGCTGGGGTATGTTGTTTGTTTGCTATACAAGTACAAATTAGCGATATGGAACAAGGCGTTCTGGCTATCGGGGTATCCTAGCTCGCAGGGGATAGCATGAAGTCGGAACAGTTGAAGATTGTGATTGGGAGAAAATATCAGAGCAGAGGCCAATCAAAACAGAGAGGCAGCCGCCATTCCATATTTCTGACGAATGGCCGTTCCTGGTTTCTCCAGAGGTATCTTCTCCATAGCGGGGCGTGCGTTCAGGAATAGAAAGTGGGCAAGTGAGTCTCCAGAGCTGGGACTCTGAGAGCCCACTTGAAGCGATAGACCCCTGGCTATTTGGCTTCCGCGGTGTGATAGTGGTGGTGCGACAATTTGCGGCTGGCTTCACCCGGTATTACCTGTAACGCGAGCGCTGTCACTGTGTGATGAAGTCGGAAATAATGAGAGAGAAAAAACTTGCCAGGCCTAGGGCTCTGTGGCTGTCACCAGCCTAATTTCCCCTTCCCCTTCCGCCGAAGGCCTGGTCGGAAGCACAGAGCAATTGCGTGTGGCCAGAATGCATGATGATCTACCAAGGCCCCCTCAGCGGGTTACATGCAGATGAGAGATGCAGCAAAGGGCCATGCGGGAGCACCCTCCAAAGGTGAGTAATGGCCGACATCTGTCCGTCTAGGCGTCCGCTCGGGGACCGTCGTTGGATACGGGCGTAGGATTCAGTGCTACACCGGGCACATGTTAATATCAAGCTGGTGGTGTCTCTGCTCGGGCAGCGGGCTGATTCTTGCCCGTGCCCAGCGACGCTTTGGAAGCGAGAGGACGTGAGAGAGAGATGGGCGTACGCAAGGGCAGAGCACTATTCGCACAAAGTAGCATTTGCTTGTCCGGACGGGGCCCCAGCTGGCCACAGAGAGGCTTCAGCAGATATCCGTCTGCAGCGACTGTTAGATATTGAAGTGGGTAAACAGCACACTAGAGAAGTTGGGTATGGCACATCTACCTGTATTTGCACTAGAGACCAAGGCAGACAAGCGTATCACAGGCCCTGAGCAAGAGTTTGAGCACAGAGATGACAGAATAGACGGCGTGAGATGGAGAGAGATGGATCTATGCGGGGCAGATGATTATGGACAGAAGGAGGTATACTTGGGGTTTGGCATGTGGAAATCGCTTGCGAGCATCGAGCAAAGGCACAGACGGGAGGACGAGAGAAAAGTTGGAGGCTGCGGTAATACCTCGACGTTTGTACCGTTACAGCACTGTTTGCGCCTCCTAATCTTGCCAGTATACCTGTTTTGAAGGTATCAACTGGTGGTACCTGAGGCAGCACATACGAGGCCCTGCTTTAGTAGCTGCACACCCATCTGTCGCCGGCCCTCACCATCTCTCTCACCATCCATGTCTGCAAAAATTGACGCCCACCACTGACGGCTGCCCGCTACGAGAAAGGGAACGGGCTAACGACGCAGATCGTGCGGAATGCTGAGACATGCAGACACCTCTTTCGCTGGATCGGCCTGTCGGAGTCGACGCAAATGAGACATGCAGGCAAGATATGTCTGAGACATGCATATATCATCTTGACCAGCGACAGAGCACAACGCTCGGCTGCGGCTGATGCCTGTTCCCCAAACGGGCGTAAGCGGCCGGTACAGGTCGCCGACCACGCCCATGAGCAGGAAAAGAGAGGAAGGGGATAGGACGTGGAGAGAGAGAGGACGGCCACTGCCCCGGCTGCCAACTCATCCTCAGCTCTCTTCTCCTTGGTGACGATGATGGTGACGATGGCATAGAGTCAACCTTGGGCCTTGATCGGCCAGACCAAGATGGAGAGAGACCATGTGCCAGTCTCTGCTGCTGCTGGGCAATAGCGCTCGTGGTACTTGATGCGATGCAAGCCTCGACCAGGCCAATTGCATCGCGAGGTCGACGCCGCGCGCCAATGAGTCTTTCGTCCTGCGTCGACCTAGTCTTCTCCGCCTGGAGCCATCAGGAACCACCGCAGCCTTTCATCTTCAACGCAGAGGCCTGCCTGGCCCTCAGACCCTCGGTGCCCCACCGCCCCGGGCGCTATGTCGAGGGTTTTGGTGCTTGGACTGCCAGGAACAGACGCCGCTCGCCCATTTGCTGCCAGGCCCTGCGTCCAATCGCCGCTTCGCTCTGCCCGGACGGCCTCTGGCGGCATGCAATAGGACGATGGCATCCCAGGCCGCGTTTTCATGCGCATGCGGCGCAGCTCCGGCAGCAGCGCAGTGCCACTGATCTCCCCAAAGCTTCTGGGGACCCTGGTCTGGACGACTTGCCCGTGCATGGGCATCGCACTGCCTCCGATCGGCCACAATTGACCGCCGCCCAAGCCCGCAGAACATGATTTTCTCTGCTCTGCGCATCTTGCAGTGGGGAGGGCAGAATGGGTCGCCAGACGCCCTAAGGCTCTCCAAGTGCTGCTGGTCGCGGCTGCAGCCGACCACTCACGATGCTCCATCCGGAGGCCTTCATGGCCCAAATAGGCATGCAGCCCACAAGATGCCAAATGCTCGCGTTTACAAAGTCTGCGTCTCTCTCCATCCGCCCCAAGCAGCCTCATCCACCAGCGTCCCCGCTCTCGTCGTCGTCTTGCAACGACTTCTCGTTGGTGTATCGCCCCGTGCAAGCTGGACCTCGTTTCGCCACTCCACACCTCTTTGCCACGCCCTGTATTCGCACAAGTAGCCAATCGATTCCCAGTTGGCGAAATCCTTTCCACGCCAAACGTCCCCCTGTTGATTGCTACAAGCCAAGTGCCCTCTGGCCTGCTATAGTCAATTTTACCTACTCACAAGCGCTTTCAGCAGCACTAAGCTACTCCGTCCCTAGTCAGCTTATTCCCGTCTCGGGCTGCGTCTCCACTCCTCCGGTCCTCTCTCAGTCTGCCGGTTTCTTTTATACTACCGGCACTCCATCGTTACATTGTTCCCTTTCCGCGCAGAATCATTTCTTTTTTTTCCCTTTCCCTTCACTTGTTCTCGAACAAGCCACACACGCTCGCTTTATCAAAGTCTTGGCAGAAGCTTCTTTTTTCGCCCTGAAGCTATTCAATAACAGCTCGTCCTAGCCGCCTAGAGAGACGGTGGTCGCTGGGTGCCGTCTGTTACTACTATCAACAAGGAGAAGAAAAACAAAAAGACCAAAAATATCTTTTCAAATAAGAGGCGTTGATCTGAGCTTGTGGCAAGCGGGGTAAGTTTCTTTTCATTAATCTGTTTTTGATGAGCCAACTTTGACCTGGGTTGCTGTTATCAATCTATATTCTAATTTGCACTTTGCAGTTACGTTGCATCTGCTAATTTCACAGCAGAACAAGCTTCAGCTTTTAGAAAACGTGTTTAGGCGAGATATGCGTCTCTATATATCATAAAAGGCATGTTTGGAATAATACAAATATCCCACGCGGTTGGAACAGTATGGCATCCCCCAAGGCGGGATACGGACTACCGACCAAGCCTACCGACGGCTTTCGAAGACGACCCGAAGACTCGAGAATGCTAAGTGGCATCCCAAAATCTACGTCCCGTGGGAACGAAAGAGAAGCCGACACGTCGAGGACAGCAAAGCAGGATCAATCACAATCCCGCGGCGCCAGTCGGGTCCCTCTCCCGTCTGCACCACGCCGTCCCTCTGCTACCCCAAAATTTGTCCCAAAGCTCGCTTCAGACAGGCAATCAAAGTCATGGGGCTCCGCAACTAGCTCTTCTGGCCACTCTCGGTCCCATACACAGACTGGATCAGGCTCGTCCTCGTCCAGTCGGTCATTCGATAGTGGCTCAAGATTGGGACAAAATGCGCCGAGACGGAAGAATCCTTCTCTATCACCCGATGCCGCCAACTTGCTTAGTGATTCTCCCAATCCCGGCTCAAATTCTCCTAAGCGCCAGTCCCAAGTTATAATAGACCCGGCACTTGGAATTCAGCTTGATCCAGATGTCATCATAAGCCCCAGCAGCATTTACAACGAAGAGTCATCGACCCTCTCCAAGCCCGTTGGCCAATCTCCGGTTATATACCCTGAGCTAGATCGATATCGTCATCACGTTCCAGTGCACAATGTCTGGAACAGGCAGATTGCGGACATGCCTTATCGCCTTGCTACGCACGACCTACCCCCGCCAACGCCTGGAAGCTTGCTCTTCTCTGCCAACAGCAGCGCCATCAGCGGCAGTCCTTCGACAGGTTTTTCTGTGTCTCCTGCTCCAGGGCCATATAGCCGAGACACCACGCCAACTTCAGTATCTTCGCAATCTCCCGGACTTTTTGTCCCTAGTCGTGGTTTTCCCCTGACTAAAACCCGGCAACACAGTCCTGCTCTTACTCGCCCGCCAGTGACTAGGCGAAGAACTGGGAGTATATCAAATGAAGTTGACCTAATAAGCGTTGACCCTCATGGTCTAGCTGCAGTTAGAGAATCACTGACTTCTTCATCGTCAAGCTCTACAGTCAAAGGGAGCGTGGTTAATAGAAGAAAAGAGAAAAAGGTTGGAAAAGTTCTAGCAGCACCTCCACAAAGCCCACCTCCCCGGAAATCTTCGCAGAAGTTCCGTACGAGCCAAGACGATGAAGAGCTTTCTCCCAGGCAGCGTCTGCAACAGAGAGCTCGGCCCATGGAGATGTCGCCCCCAGCAAAATCCAGTACCTCACCTCGCAGCTATCAGTCACCATCGCCACAAGCTATGCCTCCACGCCGGCCAAGCCGAGATGGAACTACTGATCTCAAGTCTCAGTTGTTCACGCCAATCCCCGTCATTCAAAGTAGTTTAGCACTCCGGGCAGCCAATATGGAGAGGCGTGATAGTGAATCTTCAACTCCTCACCCATCTCAGCCTTCAGTCTCGCAGGCCAACAAGAGTGCCTCGACATCAAATCTCCTCCCGTCTGAGCAACCTGCCCTATCAAATAGGCTGACGGGTCGGAGAAAGCTTAGCGTGTCTGGTATTGTCAAGCCAACTGAAACATCAACATCGACCTCGACTGCCAAGGCTTCGGGTTCTCGGTTTCCATTCTTTGGGCGTAAAAAGTCTGCTTCTGAGAGCATAGCAAATGATAGAGAGAAAAAGGACAAGCAGAAAGTGCCGAGAAAGGGTCCAGCGGCTGGCACAGGCCACGAGGGGTACGGGCGCATTGGTGCTATTCGACGGCGGAGTGGGATCATTCCCAATCCTCAATCATCAAATGAGAGCCTTGTCAGTGGTGACTCCTTCCTGGCTGATCGCATCAATCCTGTTATTATCTCAGGAGGAGCCATCGTCGAAAATCGAAACGCCAGCGCCGAGCTCCTCAGGTCAGAGAGCAATCTGAGTTTATCAACAAACGAACGCCCAAGCATTGATTCGATAGCAACTTCCACCATGTCTTCTGCTTCGAGGGATGTGTTAAGAACATCTCTCTGGCCTTCGGCCATCCCTCGTGGACCTCACAATACTCGGAGGCCATCTGATAGCACCGATACCAGTGGTGCGACCATGGGATCTACATTGGCATTCCGGCGATCAATTCAACGACTCAAGTCGTTTCCGGACAATCCTCTGCAACTGCCACAGCCGATAAACACTAGCGGGGCAATCTCATCGCCAATGACTAGCTTTGATACCAGCATCATGTCTGATGAGTCTTCCCTATTTAATATCCAGCAGCGGCCACTCCAGGAGTTGAGTAATGTCCCGCCAGCACCCAAAAAGCTGCAGAAGAAGCCTCGATCTCCAAGAAAATGGAATCTGTTTGGTAGATCCAACGCTCAACCCAAACAGAGAAAAACAAGTGAGACAGTTGCAGTCACTATTCAGCCTGTGGAGAAGAAGCCTGTGGCTTTTTATACCATGATGGACTCGCCTGAACAAGAGCCTGTAGACCTACGGGAACTTCTACGGGAAGCTGACGCCTACTCGCGCTCGCCTGCCAAGATGGGTACCCCTGAACTGCAGGCAGCTGAAGGGCAGTCTCCCATCTTATCGCAGTTGCAGCCTCCAGCAAACATTACACCGCAGCAATCTTTAACTGGTCGGGAATTTCAAGCCATGATAAAACCCGAATCCACCCTTCCACAAGCTGAAGGAGGAGTCCCTGCCGCTGTGACGCTGAGCTCTGGGAGGCCCAGTCGACTGCCTCAAGTGGGAAGAATCCCCCAAGTGGTGAGCAACCGTCCCGAGGCGGCCTCCCCTCGTAGCTTCTCACGGCCGTTTGGGCCAAATCAACCGCTGGCTTTGCATATACCTCCCACGCGTGGTTTAGGCATGAACACCAGGATGCCTAACTTTTCCAAGCCATCCACACCCATCCCGGATGCAAGCGGCGAAGGCTCAACCACCGACGCAGGGACAGAGTTTTCCTTCTTTAGCGAACCTAGACAGCACAGATCTCCCGGTCCTCCAACTACACAAGAGTTCTTGGCATTCTCTCCTCGAAAGAACTCCGACTGTACTTCTTCGACCGAATCTTGTGTCTACAGCTATGTAGAAGCGACTGCTGTTATCCCAAAGCCTGATGACCCACCTGCAGAAGACGAGGTTTGGGACGAGTATGATGATTTTCTGGGGGAAGAGGCTGTGAAGGATCGACAATCGACTACATCTTCCAAGGGTGTTCCTTTTCATCTCGAAACATATCAGATGAAGCTAATGAAGGGAAAGTCTCTCGAGTCTCCAACAATCGTCACTGATAGCCGCAAACTTTCAACTCTCTCAGATGCCCCAACAGCTTCCACTTCTTTTAGTGCTGATATGACAGAGAGAATTCGCAAAGCCTTCCAGCCTCATCCCAGCCCTACTGTACCCTCGCCGGTGCCAGAGGACGTAGAGCAATATCATGGCGGGCATTCAAGGAAGCCTAGCGCCGCCGAGACTGCTCGTCACAGTACTGTTTCTTCTCACAGGTCTATGCAATCGAGCTCATCCAACTCTTCAGATGAAGGAACACCTCTGGCACAGGTCAATCTTCGTGTAGGATCTATGACCGTTAGTAAATGGCTTACTTTTGGTCAAGTCCTCTTTAGCGATATTCGCTATGGGCTGGTGCGGGGCCAAGAGTCCCTTGAACGCCCTCAAGTCCTCGTTATCGATGGGCTCGGTAACGATGACTGGTCATTTTACGCTGCGGAAACATACTCAACTGCCAGCTTCTTCAACTTATCCCCACGTGCTCCTTTACCTGCCGAAGAACAGAGCTCTCCATCTCGCTATCCCTTGAGTCCACCCAACCATCATCAAGTACAATATCTTTCCCATCTTGATGAGTTTCCCTTTGATCCGCAAACTTTCAATTGCGTTGTTTATCGGTTCCCAGCTGCTGCCACAGAAGCGCACTATCAGAACGTCCTTTCTGAAGCCCGTCGTGTGCTCAAGCCGGGCGGATATCTTGAACTATCTATTCTTGACGCCGACCTCAATAACATGGGCAATCGTGGGCGCCGGGCCATTCGCCAGCTTAAGGAACGCATAAACGGAGCGTCTCCAGAAACTAATCTGGCGTCTACTGCCGATCTAATTGTCCGTCTTCTGGGAAAGAGTGGCTTTTCAACGATCAAAGCTGCGCGTGTTGGTGTTCCGGTGGCCAGCTCAATCACTTCCTCCGACGATGGCTCGCAAGGCAAAGGCTCAATCGAGGCCAAGAAGAAGAAGCCCAAGGATCAACCCAGCCTTGCAGAAATGATGCGAGACCATAGTTCAAATGCAGATGAGGGCATCACCAATATGGTATCCCGAGTGGGTCGCTGGTGGTACTCTCGATGCTATGAGAACGCAGCCAGTCATGCCTCTGGAAAGAGCATCTGGAACGATAAAGCTTTACTCAGGGAATGTGAGGATCTGGGCACCAGCCTTAAACTGATGGTTTGTTGTGCCCGCGCGCTTTGAGCAAATCTTTGCACATGATAATTTGTGTTTTTTTATTACGACATATACGTATTTGTTTCTTTCTATCTCCTTTCTTTTCCTACCTTTCCACTGGCATGTGGAAAAAGATTGGCATTGGAGAAAACAAAATTCCAAGATTGGAAAATAGGGCGCAAGCCTACCCTCAAGACTGGATCTTCAACGAGCATGATGTTACACCCATTCCTTTTCATTTTTTCTCCGACTGTTTCAAAGAACAACTTCTGGAGCTGGAGCCCTTAATAACCCGAATTCGATAATCTCTTCATTCTACCCTTTCAGCGAAAGAGCAACAAACAATATACATGCATGTAGTGGCTACAAAGCCTCTATCTAGCGAGCATTTGACATTCTCGGCTTCATTTATGTTGTTGATTTCCTTCATTCTGTTTCTTTTCATCCATCTTTATCTCGCCGCCGGACGGAAGATTAGCTGCCGAGCACACAAGACAGTTTTCTTTCGCTTGTTGCCATTTCTTTTTTCTCTTTCTTGTTTCTTTATATGTGGTATCAGCGGTTAAATCTTAATGGAAAGTGCTTCGTTGAGAAAGACGTTGACACAGATGCAATGGCAGGCCGGCGCACTCTGTCGATGGTCTTTTGAAATGAGTATCAATACTTCAAGAAGTATTGAGAAGAAGCGCGCAAAAGAGGAGGACTATAAAGGAAAAGGAGGGAATGGTGGAGACTGTGTTCTTTTTTATTCACGAAAGCGATTATGACTGTTATGACGACATACCTAAAATTGTTTATTCTTAAAACTGTATATAGAGATACCCACCATCAATTTGGTAGATGTTTGAGAAGCGAGAATGAGACTTGGCTGGGACCTTTTCTTTCTTAACAAAATTGCAATAGTAGCGGGCGAGACGCATATTTGGCTAGCTATTTAGTTTTTGAACATTGATATTCGTTGTTTGCTGATGTCGATATGAGTATTGTGTCTTTCACTTTTTTTTTATTTATACGCACAGAGTAGGAACAGTCAGTCTACCAAGAACGTATCAATTGAGATTTAAGCGTTCATCTCTCACTCCACAGCTATCTTGGCAGGAGGAAATGCCATGGTTGTTAGGGACATGTAGTTGAGTAAAAGAATTTGCTCTAGATTGACCTTGGATCTTGTATGTAGCTGTACGCTCTGTAAGGTGTTTATACATCTATCTAGTATATACGTATAATATTGACATTATATACAAAAAAAAAAAAGGAGAAGATAGTTGAGCGATTTCGAATTCACTCCTCAGTCTCTGCTTCCTCAAGGGCATCTTGCGCTGGCTCTTCAGACACAGGCCATCGGCGTAATACAGCCAAAAATCCTCCGCCGGCAACTCGCTCTCCTACCCTTGGCCGCATTACCTGCACCGGCTTCTTATTCCCTTCTTCGCCTTGCTGCGCCCTCGGCACGACTGTTTTCACATCCCAGTGTCGCCCACCGGAGCTGTCGTGCACGCCACCTTCGGAGGCAGTGGTGGCGTACAGCTCAATTACTTTCTCTGTGCGCACTGGTTGCTTTGTCTCTGTGGACCAAGCCTGGAAATCGGCGATTTGGCTGATGGAGGGTTTGAAGAGGATGAGCAGGCCGTTGGGGTGCAGTGCCTGGATTACGAGCTCGGCGTTTTCATGCGCCGATGGGAGATCGAGAATAGCGCGGGAAAGAAAAGGTTGACCTCGTGTCTGTTCAAGCCGACGGCTGAGAAAGTCGTCTATGGATCCGACGTGGAAGTCTACTGCGGGTAAATACTGCGCGCGCCGAAAGTTGCGTACTAGCTTATATGCAGCTCGGGCATGTTTTGTGTTGTGGTCGAGTGTATGCAGGATCGCGCGACGGGAAGATGCATATTCGTCAAAAGCGGATTGGTCTTCGGAAGAGACTTCTAGGCAACCTCGTGAATCGGTAAAGTCGTAGTGAGGTTTGTACGGAGCAGAGATGAGGGTTTGTCGTAAAGGAGCTGGGAACAGCGGATTTGCGGCATGCAGGGCGCGAGCAATGTGCAGAGTGAGGCTGCCATGGCCGGTGCCCGCTTCGAAGATTTCGAATGGAGGATCTGAGTCATCTTGTTCGTCTTCCCCGGGGCGGGATGGGTTTAGATCGAGGAGGTTGACGATTGTGCTGGCATCGTTCGGATAGATCTGCCATCATTCAGCTATGGACCATTCCCAGCGCAAAAGGACAAAACCAGCACTTACGGGAGTGGCAAGGCGCTCGCTGTTAATGATGTAGCTCGCAAGAGACGGCTCATGCAAAACCACAGAGTTGCCGGCGCTGTCGCGAACCACATCGAGGATGCGACGGCCGATCAGCTCTGCCGCAGGGACGGTGGCGCCATAAGACAGCTTCACACGAGACGCAGGCCGCAGGGGAGCCGTGAGGTGCCATTTTGCGTGTTTGGTGCCATGCTGACGGAGGAAAAGGACGTCGTGCTCTGTGAAGGACGATATGGGGGGTTTTGTTTGTTGTTTGTTCTGTGTGCCTTTTGGGCCGATTTTTTTTTTTGGTTTTAAGAGCGTAGCGTACCTTGGATTGTGCGGTTTGAGGAGTAGAAGCGGCAGAGGGACTTGCTACGGCTGGCTATTAGGAGCTGAGGATGTTTGGAGCTGAATTGGCTGCAGAACAACGACATTGTTGTGTTTGGGCAAGACGCGAGATGTTGCGATGCTGTATGAGGGTGATGTTGTCGATGAGGTCACTAGGGACTTTTTTTTTTTTTTTGTTGCAGTTGCGCCGGTGATACTTCGGAGAGCCCGAGATTCACGTACTTCGAAATTCATAGTGCACAGTAAACGATAAAGACTTGATAAAGGCAGCAAAGTACATGTACAATGTCATCATGTCTTTATTCATTACGAAAAGTTTTAATACTAACAGGCAAGTTGATAGAAAAGAAGGTGCAATGAAAATCAGTGGGCTGCCGCTCCTTCCCAGAAGGACGGCCTGGTTCTACCATCTGCATGACAATTGCCTCCTCGTCCGTTCCTGCCATCCAAACTCCAGCCTGCCGTCGCCTTCCCAGATAATGCAGGAAATGCTCGATAAGGTATTTTTCTGCCCAAATCCCATCAACTCCTCCTTCGCCCTTCTTTTTTTTCTTTTGCAAAGCCCAGCCTGGCTTCGTTTCTGCGCCACCACAGCTCCAAACCTCATGTTCGCCTCCCTTTGTGGTCTCAGAAACACACACAACACAAAAAAAAAGCAAAGCACTGCACAAGACCAAAAAAAAAAAAAAGCAAAACTAAAGAATCACACACTATTATACACGGATGGACATGCATCCAAGGTCAAGGCCTCCAAAAATAAAACGCCGGCTCGAGGTGCAGCAACTGCATCAAACAATTCAAAGAAAAGGGCTTGTCAGCGTCAACCAAGATGAGAAAGGAAATTTCACGAGGGTGAAAATATCAGCCGTCCAAAACTCCAGGCTCGACATGAGATGGAAATGAGTCGCTATGCGCGCCATAACCCTCTTGATGCTGGGTATCAATCATTTGCTGAGACATTCGACAACCAATCTCAACAATCCATGCTCGCCAAAACGCGCATCATAGGCTTTTTTCTTTCTTCCCGAACAAGATAGTCGTCATAAGTAAACGAGTGACAGAGGTATTATGATACCTGCTATTTGTGCCATTTGGGACATTTCGCTAAATGAAGCCCCAGGACCTGTTTGTTGTGCCCATCTGGAGAGCCGCCGCCCACGCATTCTGAGGCTCTTGAGCATGCTCCGTTGTGTGAAAGTCTTCTTCAAAATAAGGATGGATTTTCACTCCAACAAGCTCTTCCATAATGGTTACGAGTGGATCGTATCGTCTCCGGCATCTTTTTGTCCACGGATCGACCTTGAGCGGACTGTGGTAGCAGTAGCTATTCGGACGCGGATCTCGCATCGGGAACATTGTGTTCATACTCCGCAATAGGTTCCAATAGTCGTTTGCGGCTTGTTTCGCGACATCGGAACTCGGAGATGCAGCATACAGCAACTGCAATATGGAGTATCGGATAGCCAGCACTTCGACACTGGTTTCACCATGCCGCTGCTCGAGTTGTCTTTGAAGCGCTCGAAGTTCGATGACCAGCTTTTCAATTCTCTCCGGATTCACCTGGTTATAAAACAGCGCAAGATCGGACCATGTTCGGGCCACATACGGATGGCGGCGTCCGTAGATCGCTTCGAGTTCTTCGGCAATTGTGGAGATGCTAATCCACAAGAGTTCGGAGAGGGTCTTGGCGCCATGCTTCTGTTGCACTTCATATAAACAAGTGAAGATCTGTCGAAGTGGATGTGTGCGTTCAAAGTTTGTCGACGAATACGCTGCCAAATATTTGCAGAGGGCCGTCATCATGCCGGGATCACCGTTAATCATACCCAAGATTAGCTCCATGATGCCTTGGGGTGAAAGCTTCATCAAATCCACCTCGAGCTGTTTGAAGGCTCGCATCATATAGTCGCCTCCTTGATCTGCATCGCGGGCTTCGAAATGAAAGTTGGCCTCAAGCAAGAGGTCGCTTGATCCAGCCCCCCAAACCATGATTGATGGCCAAGTAATCTGGGTATCAGTCTCCATCTCAAATTGCCGGCAGTGCAAAAATGCCTTTCGCATGTTTCCAACGACAAGCTCTTGGGCGCGAAGGAGGTCAGGGGATCGCAGTGCTGGAGGCGGCGTTGGTGTTCTACATCGAATATGGGCTGGCAGATCGGCGGGCAGCTCGAAATCCACCAAATCATACTCCGTCACGCCCTTTCGCTTCAAATAAGTACCCAAGTTAACCACCCTGCCATTTCGGACAAATTCGGAAACCTTGCCCTCGGCATCTCGCTGAAATTTCATCGACAACAACCGCTTGACTTCTTCTTCTGTGTTATTCTTCACAAAACCCCATTGAGAAAACCTAGTCTTGTACATCTTTGGTCTGGGAGGCGAGCCAGGTCAGCGTCCAAGAAACATTAAGAAGAAGAGAGGACCAAACAACTTACGTAGCTTGAAAACCATATTGTTCAGACATGATGCTCATGACCTCTTTCAACGGTTTTCTTTCCTCAAGATACAGAGTTCGGATGGTGGACTTATATTGCTCCCAGGCCTCTGCAGGAACCTGTTCCCGTGACGGCCTAGTACCTGCCTGGGCACGAAGAGAAATCGAATCCTTCCGTTGTGCCTGATTCTTTGGTTAGTAAAGGCAGGGCTGAGAATTCTTCTGGCTCGTTTTCTATGACTCACAATAGAGGGGGTGGAAGAAGAAGAGGAAGAGGAAGGAAAAGGCGGTTCTGAGGGTCGAGGCGGTTTTGGGGGAGGAGACATTGGCCCTGGAGTCGGAGCAGCGGCTGGTACCGGTCTCGGTGTTGGCGCTTGCGCAGGTGTCAGTTCTCGCGCCGAAGCTTGTGTTTGTGTGACGGCAGTAGGTTTCCGTGGAGGCAATCGCGGCCTTGGTGGTTTTGCTGGAGCCTTCCCTTTGGCTGCCTTGGCAGCGCTGGGGTTGAATTCCAAAATGAACTGATTGCCTGTGTTCACAACCGGCTTTGGCGTCGTTGGTACCGGTGGTCTAAAATATCCTGCAAAGTTGGTCGCGTTGGTGAGACCAGAGGGCTCTGGTTTGGACCCCATCGAAGGGGGAGGACGCCATATTTCGAATCCAGGAGTGCCAGGGACTGTGGGTGTGGCTTGAGTTGGTGTAGATGCTATCGGGCTGGCCACCATAGGCGTCGATACCATTGGACTATTCACACGGGTAGTGTTCATGAACCCATCCATGCTTCCAAACGGCGTCCCAATACCAGGACTGTGCACTTGCTGGGTGTCATGAAAACTACCAAAGTGCACACTGCCGGAGCGACCCATACTGGTGGCAATCGGGCTGGGAGTTGGCGGCGAGTGAATTCCGAGAGAGCCATACTGAGATTCACCTGAGCTATTAACGGGACTCGAGATCCTATGCGATTGGGCTACGGAATTTAGGCTTCCAAAGTGTGACGATATTGAGGGACTGGTACCAAGGTGATGCGTTTGGTGATGCGCGTTATTGATGGGCCTCGGAGGCAGTGGAGGGACATATCCTTTGTTCTCGAATTGCGCGACCAAGCGACTGACTCCTCCCCCTCCTCCTCCTTGAGCCGGATTCATACCGCTCATTTCGACACTCTCTGATGGCGACATGGCAACTCCATCGCCGTTGTGGTGGTGAAAGGGTGTGTCAATCTCGGGCGTCCAGTCCATTACAGATGCTGTGGAATAGGCTCGTCCGGTTCTCTGCATAGGCTGAGGGCCCGGGGGCGGAGGCGATGACATATTGCTGAAGCCATACCGTTCCCAGGCCTGGTTGGCAACAAACCCAAACGGATCATCATCGAAGCCAGAAGCGCGAGGCTTGTCTGGCGGTTGATGGAACATGTCAACGTGCCCACGCCAAGCAGACGGAGCAGTTGGTGCTCAGTCCGCCGGCTATCTGTCTGTCAGTCACTGACGGACCTTGGCAAGTCAAAAGACTCGGCTGGAATAAATCAGTCTCCAGCGCGATGATTCATCACTCTGCTGGAGTGGCGAGCGAAATTGCTCAATCAAATCAAGGTCGTGAAAGGGAGGCGGGCAAAAGGGCCCATAATCGCCCAGCGCAGATGGATGGTAAAGAGAAGAGAAACACAGCGGTAGAAAGGTCTACTGAAACGAGCGCCGAGCCCAGTACAAAGTCCAGCTAGGGGCAGATACCTACTATCAGTATCGTTCCCCAGATATCGGCTGATGTGGGCAATGTTATGATAGGGCAACAATTTAATGATTGTGTAGTGTTATTAGGGACAAGCAAGAGAGCAAACCCGCGTGGGAGGAGGAGACTAGGCCAAGCCACGAAGTTCAGAGAGGGCGAGCAAAAGTTCCCTCGTCTAGGCCGCCAAGAATGGAAATCCCATTTGCCGTCGTTCAGTTTAAAAGGCCCCCGCTAAGATAAGAGGGAGAGAGATCCCCCAATACACGCTGGGAAGCCAGGACGGAGCGGAGAGAGCTGCTACAGTACCTATGCTAGTATGCTTCTACGATTACTAGGTGCTAGCACAATTGGATTAAACAGCGACGGGAGAGCCTAGGCACGAGAGCAGGTGGAGAGGGGCTAGCAGCAAAGACAGGCAGGCCAAAGATTGGATTAGAGGGGATGTAACCTAATGCAGGCTGGTGGCTAACGACTATTGCAACAACGATGGCGAAGCAAATAACCAGGCCGGGGAAACAAGTAGGGCTGCCGACCATTGAGCTGGAGTTACCAGGGGGGTCGGCGTGTGGGAATGCCACCATCGGCCAGAAACAGAAGGTGATATGGATTCAAGCCACCATCCACCAGACAAAACCACCAATCACAACGCTCTGATACCAACCCCTGGTGCCATACACACGAGGACACTGTGCTGAGACCATCGATGATGGCATTCGGCTGCTAACGAGGGCCTCAGTTGCACAGCTCGATGCGTCTGTTGGTAGGCAGTTCCAGAAGGATTCTGCATCTTGCGGTGGCTCTGTAGTGCGGATTATAGCAAGGCGGTTGTGAGAGATATGCGAGCCATTCAAGCGAGGGGGATGGAGGGAAAAAAAGCGCCACAAGTTGAACCACCACCACTACAATTCGCACCGGCATAACCGATCACCTCGGACGCCATTACCAGTTCGAAAGGAGTGACCGAGCCAGCGGGCGGGAAGGCTTAGGGCTCACACTATTCCGCCCAGGTCGCCAAATAGAATGTTCTTTGCGCCTGATAGACGTCTTCGCCCTGGTGTATCGCACTGCTTGCAAGATACAGAGTATGTATGGGATGCTTGGGGGCTGTTACTCCAGCCCCTAGTCTCAGCGCCGTGCGCTAACCAATATAGCACCACTCCGCAAACCCATATATTGGACAGACTTGAACGAGAGCAAGTGCCTCGGAGACCGCCAAGAGGTGGCATGCCGTATACCTGGGGGCTTTCTTGCAGCGTTCGATAGCAGCCATCAACCGACAGGACTTGCCGCGACGATTCTATACGAAGAACGTCGACAAGTATGCGCTCTATTGGCGCTGTTATGGCTGCCTTGCGTTGGAAGGATCGTCAATACGGAGTCGTAAAATCCGTCGGGATGGCACATTTCTGATCCATGCGCAACGGACGGTGGGCGTAAATGACCAGGCGCTGGAGCCGGGCCGACAGCATCTTGTCCATGGCGATTTTTGCTCTTGTTTGATTTGGACAGAGGCGGATGGCAGCCAAAACACCAAGCCTGGAGACAGCCATTGTGGGGCGCAACGCGATTCAGCGGCGTGGCACAGAGTACGGAGTACGGCGCAACATACTGCTGGCGCCTTCGGCCACCGCCGTGGGTCGAAGCAGAAGCCATCGAGGGTCTGGGGCTGACCCGCGCCGAGACCTGGTGTCAGCAGCTTCTGCGGAACTAGCAAGGATGGCTTGGTGTCAGTGGCAGCCCTGAACCCGCTCCCTTGGACACTGTGCTTGCTGTGGGCATCTCACGAGATCTCCCATCACTCGTCTAATACGAAGTACTCTCGTACCTACTGCTGTCCGCTGCGTTGGTGTTGCAAAAGAAGCTTATCATCGATAAGCACGCTCGAAATCCTGCATCATCGAAGACGGCTGCAATGTTCGCCGAGGGCAGCCAACGGCCAGAGCGGCTACGCCTTTTGCCCCAAGTGGGCAGAGCCTTCATGACCAAGCAATCCAGACCCGCTATCCACGAGCAGCAAGGCTTGCGGCAAAAAATGCGTGCAATTACGAAGTGCGTGCTACATTCTCTGCTGGCGTTATCTCTATGGCGTCCACCTAGCGCAAGAGCCCCGGCGATATACGCCATCATCATTTTTTTTTCTCCCTCGCGCGCCTGCAGGCTGGCAAACGAGCTTCCGAGAATCACGAAATTCCAAATCAGCCAGGGCAGCGTAACGCTAATATCAAAACGAAAAGAAAGTGCTAACATGTGCAAAGCACTGACTTTTCATGCGCAATATAAGATGGTGGCAGTCGCTGAACGGCATGTGAAGAGTACTTGAACGCTGGTATCCAGCTACTTTCACATGACGGAGAAATACTTGTACCTAGGTAACTGCGGCACACGGATCCCCTACCGTGCCAAGTGCTTAGTTTCGTTTACCCGCCAGGCCATCAGACGCTGCTCCCCGAGCCTCGTCCGCCAGCGCGGCTGCTGATAAGAACTCACTTGGATATGATTAGCTAATTGGAGCGACAAAGGATTCATCACTCGCATATCATAGCCATGTTGTGCGTGCCGAACGCTTCAGCTCGTGGGAATCTGCAGGTTTTCAGATGCAGTGATACGACGGGCCAGGGTACATGATGTTACCGGTTCCAGTACCTACTGCCGCAGAGAGCGGCGTGGCTGCTTTGGGGGCAATGCGACAAATACTAGTCGCCGTTGGTCTCGTGCCTCCGTGGCTGATTCCCGAGCCTGGAGTGACAACTGGTACGAGTAGTCGTACCGCCAGCCAAAACTCTCTAGGCCAGGGCCTTTCCAGGTCGAGACCAATGACGTTGGGTCGCAGACAAGCGAAGCAGCTGCTTGAGTGGCTTGTCTTAGCAGCATGACGAATCGCAGGGCCTTGAATGGCTGCCAGGATGTTATCCCGATTTGACGGGGGGGGAGGCGCTCTTAAGTTCGGGAGGAAGCCGCTCGCATCATATTCCCCTGAAAACAAGCCTAGCCCCTACAACGAGAATTTGGCTGCTTGGCAATCATATCCTGAGTTGTAGCAAACGAAGTCTACACAGAGACCCTTAAAGGACTATCGAGATGGCGATTGGTTGTCGAGATTTGGATCTAGCCGGGGACACTGCCGAATTATGTGAAGCTATTCGTGCCCCGAGGCCTACCAGTACCCATCTATTACTGCGGGGACTGACAAGCGGAGCTCAGAGTTGCCGCCGACAGCTGGATCATGGAACCTTGCCGAAATGGCCTTGAGGCGATCCACCTGCTCACTGCAATTGCCAGCCAGAGTCGGCGGCACGTCCATGCGAGCTGCAATTCCAGGGCCGTCCATCAACCGATGTTGAAACAGCTACCGGCTGTCGGAGTACTTGCAGCTGCAGGCAGGTAGTTAGTAGTTGGCCTTTGCTCCTGACTAAAAACAGCATCCGAGGCACACAGCGAGCAACCTGTTTGAGGCGGAGGCTCAGCTTGTCGCGCAAAATTTTTCGGACGCGGCTCGGGCACTGTCGGGCTTCTGCTGTCTGGCTGCCCCGATTTTGTGCCCTTTTGTGCCCTACTGCAACTCTTTGCGCTCTGCCGGCTGCGTGTTGCTTCCTCACGGCCAACTGCAGCGTTCAATGCCAATGCAATCGTGAGATGAACTTGCCTCGCGTGGCCGCATCGCATTCCCCCGCAGCCAAGATGACGGGGTTTTATTTCTATTAGTCGTGAATTTCCAAAAAGGTCCTCCAAAGTGGACATTTCCCCAGGAAATGCCATGCTCTCACACCACCAAACAGTACACGTTGCTTCCCGACGATAGCCGCCGGTCCGTCGTGGCGGTTTCTGGGGATTTTGACCTCCTTTTCTGGGGTAAGGCTGGCCAGCCTCGTTGGAAATCGAACGAATCGAATGAAATCGGCTGTTCCATCTATTCTACAGAGTGCTTGAAGCCAAGACATGTCAGCATGGTTCATGGTTGTATTGGAGACTATTGGCCTCTAGTATTGAATCCTACAGTATCTCTGAACCTACCTAGCGTTGAATGTAAGGAAGCCCATTCTAGAATCCATTCACACCATCAAACGAATCTGCGGAGAAAGTTTATTTGGGATCCAACCCCAAAGGAACAAACTGCGGCTTTTACGAGCCGTTTACCTCATTTGGCTTTTTCCAATGGCATCAGAAGACTCAAAAGAATGGGACAAAGTAGAGTATCCCTCTCTCTGAGCCGGTTCCACGTCTAGTTTCTCCGCATATCGTTCACACTGTCGAGTAGCTACCTCCCTTTCTATCGTCCGAGCTCATCGAGGGGCAAACGATGACGGCTACAGTGTGCGGATGTCACACCGTCGAGTCCAAAGTGACATTCCTTGCAAATCCGTATTGAAAGCGGGCGTCATGTGTTACGCTGTGGTGACGAACCAGAACTCTGTGGAAACAGGGAAGGGTTTTAAGCTACAGGAAATACTCTTCTTCCATGGCAAGGAACTTGTTCTAGGGATGGTGCTCTACAATGAAGTTATATGCCTCACACTTCATCTTTCCGAGCGTTGCGTTGTTGGTTGAGCGGTGCTGCTGTTAATCGGCAGATGGTATCTGTAGGCAAAGGCATGAGCTTGGAGAAGCAACTCTCTTACCCGCGAAAATCACCACACGCGAATGCATGTGGTCCTCGGTAGAATGCTGGACTGTTGGCCGTGACTAGGCCTCGTATTCTGTGTCTCGGATGGACTGACAACTTTTCAGCCCTGTGTCTCTGATCGGTGGTCACTTGCCTGCTCTCTACCCACCTGTCAACTGCTTCTCGCCATATGAGTCGATAGTTTCAAGTACGCTACTGTAGTTGTTCGGCAAGTATTGTTGCACAAATGTGGATTCGCCCGAAATCCTCCGAGAAAGTGTATATGCCATGTAGCTCGTTTGTTCCAGCCTATTCAGCCCAGAGGCTCAGCGAAATAATAAAGGGGGCAAGCAGCGCGAGAGAATGGGACCATGCCATGACAAAAGCAGACGGCACGGCTTCAGCTGACGAGGATACAGAGGGCTTGTTTTTACATGTGATGTCCAATTTCTTTCCATCTTTCCCTCTATTTTCCTATTTTTCGCTAGTGTTGAAGGAAAACATATGCACGGACTTTTTGGTAGACCGGTGTTGCAGGTGGGAAACCAGGTGCGTGCATTAGTTTAAGTCCTTTAATGGGGAAGCTATCTCGTATACCCTGCTGGCACAGCCTCTTTTTTCTCTCTCTCTCTCTCTCTCTCTCTCTATGCTGTTTGTCATGCATGGGATTTCGAGTCAAGTTTCAGGTTCAGTCTATGAATAGTCCTCCATATAGGCGTGCTTGAGCTGTTTGTCGAGGACCTAGGATGAGACAGATGCGCAATAGGACAGAACGGTGGTATTCCGCGTTTTGAGGGGTGTGTGATTTTGAGTCATTAAGCTTGTTTTAGGGTGGTAGTTTGCCACGAGGGATGGATGAGGTACGTAGTATTGGGAGAGACGAGGATGAGAGGGTTAAGTGTTGCGTGATGGAGAAGTGGTCTTGAATCTTTTATGTATGGGTTATGAAAGCTTTGTGTGGTTATCTATGTTGGATGTGAATGGATTGTACATGTGGAGCAAATGTGCATTTGATGATGTAAAAATTAGGAGAGAGGAAAAGGGGGGTGTTCTTGTGAGTGTTTGATGAGCTGTATTCAAGGTGAGGGGATTTTCTAATTGTGATGGATAGGACGGTTGAACGTAACCTTGTGGCCAAAATTGCCTCGTGTAACTATTTTTATACTTGTACGTGCCATGGCTCGCCAATCTATGATGAAAGTAGTCGTGATGGATGAACTTGATAGTCTAGAAACATGCCCATCCATGGTCCCTTGCACGGACTCTGCCTCAATGTTGCCGTCTATGAAAACATTTCATATGGAATCCCGATATAGGCATTCAGCACTAAGAAGATGTAGAGCAATAGTATGAGGAAAGCAAGTCATGTAAAATGTGATTTTGTCTGCGTAGACACTGATGAGAAAGAGGTGACGCAAATCGAGTATTCCACAGTCATTTCAAGGTCGAGTGAAGAGCCGATAGAGCAGATGAATCTATTAGAAGAAAACATTTACATAAATAGTTTATTAAAAATTACTTCTCCAAACATATAATCTGAACAACTACTCGCATCTCTTTACACGAGACGTTACATATAGGCCAAATGAAGAAATATAAAGGCCAACTACTAATACAATACTACCAATACACACAATCTATCAGACTCCTCTACTCAAGTCAAATAGATTGCGAATTTAATAAAGATGACAAAGTGACAAGTCACGTTTATTGTCAAAAAAACCGAGAACAGCAAAAAGCAGTCCGAGAAAAATACATGTATAAAAAAGGAAAACCTGAAAATCCGAACCAAAACACCCCAAAGCTCTAAAGAAACGCTCTTCCATTGCAACAAGGCAGCCATACGTGACCAATTACCTTGCATATAACTCCCCCCTCTCTCTCCAGTTGGAACTCCCTCCACTTTCCTTCCAAAACTGCTCATAGGCCTAGAGCTGTCAAAAAACAAATGTGTTGCATGCGGTAGGATCGTTGTCCATCTACCGCCCTTATAACTCCTGTTCGTATGATGGGTATGACCCGTTTTCGTGGTTGATATAGTAATAGCGCATGAGTCGAATATAAAATGTCAGTTGAGTCCTGACGTAGCGAATAACGAGGAAAAGCAGGATGAATAAATAGTGAGAAAAGGCTCCGAGGTGTTAAAGCATGAGTCGGGCCAGGAGAAAAGATGTATCATGACGGGTTAGTTGTTTTTGGTAGCCCCAGGACAGAGAGCTAAATGTAGCGATGTTCCATCTCAGTACCTCTTCCGAAGAAGGGTCTTTGCCGAGAATTGTGTCCACGTTGTCGTCGTATTTGAGAGCATAGAGTCAAATGTTGATCTGGTAGAAGTCTGTCATCATACTTCGACTCCTCCAACTTCTTCTCGAAAGCGTATACCGCCTTCCACGGTAATTCCAGCTTGCACCCAAGGCGTGTTAAAAACTTGCTGCAACGTCCAGCGGCTTCGGGCACGCTTGAGAAGGCCCTCTGTGATGTGCATGGCGTCCAAGAGGCCCCTTTCTCTGAAACGAGCTTCGTTGCCTTCATGGTCACCGTCATCGCCCCCGTACTCGATCCAACGCCATTCGCCTCTAGCAATCCGGTGGCTCTTTCGACTCCTCATTTTATGAGAATCGTTCATGCCTGGAGGAGGATCAAATGGAAGTCGAGACTCGAGAAGAGCGTATAGAAGCACACCAAGTGACCACGCATCAGTAGCACGCCCGTCGTAAGGCTGACCCATGATGACTTCAGGAGCGGCGTAATCTTCTGATCCACATCGCGTCTCAAGCTTCTCATCCTCGGCGATTCGTCTTGACAAGCCCAGATCAGCCAAAGCAATCACTGAATGCGGGTATGTGCTCCAGTTGACTGATGGGTCTGCAAGCTCATTGGGTGTAAGATTGACGAGAACGTCTAAAAAAAAACGGGTGGTGTTAGTGACGCTGCCTCTTTTCTTTGGCTCAAAACAAAACTCAGCACAACTTACTTTCTAGCTTGATATCACGATGGACAATCATTTGTTCATGAAGATATTTCACGGCGCCAACCAGCTCAGCGAAAATCCTTCTCAATAGAGGTGGTGTCAAAAGCTTTCGGTGGGCCGTAGCGACATCAAACAGGTCTCCTCCAGGAGAGTAAGTCAAGACGAGAATGGCTCTCGTGGGTTCTATGCTCCATGCCTTGAGGTCAACCAGACTAGGATGATGAATGTACTGCATGATTTCCAATTCTCGCTTGAGGCTCATCTCAACACGTTCCTCGCTGGCCCCTCCTTGAGGACCATGCTCGCACACTTTGATAGCTACCAATGTCTTTCGGTCAAGCGGGGGATCTGTTACGGCAATGTTGGTTCCTGAATCGGCATTGAGGTTTTTGGGCTGATCCATCTGACTGGTAGCCAATACAACTCTGCTAAAGGTACCTTGACCCACAGTTCGTACCGAGCGCCAGCGTCTCCGCTTCCGATCATGTCGGTCATAAGCTTCGAAATACTCGTAGCGTGAGGCTGATGAAGCATCTGCCGTGTCCCTGGATGACTCGCTAGGGGGAGGGGTCGGCGGCTTTGTAACGCTAGGAGATAGACCGCGTGATTCTGCTAGATTCTGCTCTCTTTTCATCTGAGGACCTTGAGGATCAGGTTTCGCGTGAGGACCAGATACCGATACAATCCTCTTAGGAATGGCAGTGGGATCTGGCGCCGTATATTCACTGAGACTTCGATTTCTTGTATGAGGTTGAGACTGAGTTTCATGTTGAAGTTGTTGCGAGAGTTTGGGCAAAGGCTGACTGGCGCCATCATTTTCGGCTAGGCTGGCATATAGTTTGCGTCTCGAAGAAGAAGCCGCTGGATTGGAGCCTCTCATTGGCCCTGCCGGGGCCGCCATCGAGGGCAAATCCTCACCAAGACTGCTCAACAGACTGCGATGTTGAGGAGGGGATACAGAGCCGACAGTCAGCTTCTTCCACGGCCCAGGAGATTCTCCCGACAAAAGAGGGCTCGGCAAAGGCGTCACGTCTCCCATTGCAGTAATCATAGGGCTTGAAATGACACTGCTAGTACCGCTAGCAGATCCAATTGAATGCGCAAGGGCAGCCCTGAGGCTCGGGGTTCGCGTGAGCAGCCGTATACTGCTAGACGATGTTTTGTGGTTCAAAGGCGTGGGGATGCGGATGGGCGATAGGCTTGTGTGGCCAGTAGGAGACTCGCGATGGTATACGGAAGGGGAAGCTGTAGGAGAAGAGGACGATGCAACGTTGGTCGAAATGCGGAGCGACGAAGTGGCATCGTGAGAGGCGGCACCAGGGTCTAGAGCGGCCCTGCTTTGATAACCAGCATCTTCAAACGTAGCACACTGGATTGGAGGCGTTGGAGCAGTAGTTGTGGCCTGGAAGTTGACAAAGTGCATCGGAGGATTACAGCTGGCAGCTGCGGTAGCGCCAGCGCCAGCGGCAGTGGAATCAGCCGCGGTGGCAGGCAAAGCTAATTCGTCATCTGGAACAAAGGCCGATCTCTCGTTTCGCTGATTGGCGCCGGATCGGATCTCGGAAGCACAGCCCGAGCTCGGGGTCATCAGATTCTCAGAGCTTGATGTCGAGGGAGCTTGGGAGCCATCGTCGTGAGGAGTCGAGGTCGAAGTTGGCGGGAAAAAAGAAGCGTTGCTCATGGCTGGACAGTTTGTCAGAAGCCCTGTGTCGAAGATGAGTATCCATCAATCGGACTTTGCAGCGAGAGCCCAGGCATACCCAAGGCTTGTCACGTACGTCAAGTCGAGCGCAGAACAGAGGCTAGAGCGGTCGCCTTGGAGGTTCAATGGCGCTGTGCTGTAGACTGGATGATCGGCAGATGGTCGAGGCTAGAAGTGAAGAGGAATAGAGGAACACCGTCCCGAGCACGCAGAAGGCACGCGGTCCAGCCAAAGCAAGGGCGGCGCGAGGGAGACGGGACGTCGCGGGCGGAATGAGGGGTTTGGCCGAGCGATTCAGGCGCTGCGCTCTCCTATAAGGGCGCCGTGGACATGCAGGGCTGCGGCGGCGAGGCGAGGCGGCGATGCGGCGATGCGACAGCGCTCAATGGGCGCTGAGAAGGCTGAAGAGGAGAGGCAGAGGCTGTGAGTCGAGATCGTGGTCGCGAAGGAGTCAAGAGATTCCCACGACGTTGGCAGTCCGATCCAACGACAAGCGCCAGGCTGGACGTCCCGGGTACAAGCGAAGCGCATGACATGCGGCGGGCCTGCCCCCTGCGCCTGTCCAGCAGCGAGTAGCAGGTACAAGCGCCCCACCGCAGGCCGTAGGGCGAGCACCAGGTGGGAGATACATGGGGCTACAGGGCCTGCGCTAGCCCGAAGCAGCGCGGGCGGTACGTTACATAAAAAGTACTTGGTCGAGGGGCACGGCTTCAGCCAATCAGACAAGTTGGTGCTGCCCCAGCCCGATTTAATGAAATGAAATCGATGGGTGTACAGGCCTCTTCCCGGTTGTGCTGCTGTGTTTTTTTCTTTCTATTCTGAAAAGGTAGCCCGGGAAGAAGCTTGTCTAAGAAAGGGGCAAGAGAGAGAGCTTTGAATGGCAACAACAGGCGATGTGCATACTTCAGTACATGAATAGTAAGCTGCGTGTAAGTACTAATAAGTATCTCCATTGCTGAGCTCACAAACACAGACACCATCTCTCTCACAATAACGTCATACAGCTCACAAAAGCCAGAACGTGCATCGGCTTTGGCGAACAAGTGGACTCGTGGGAGAAGCGGGGTCTGGATGGATGCGAGCCACTATCAAGACTATCAAAAAGCTGCAGGGATTGGTTTCCCTATTCGCTCGTTTCATCTCTTGACTGGCTTTAGCGGCCGGCTCTTCCACGTGACAAGATCCCGGCCGTGTGGCTCAATGGCAGAGCGTCTGACTACGATCAAGTACATCAGGAGGTTGCAGGTTCGACCCCTGTCTCGGTCAACGATATCGTCGATCCGCTTCCATCGGAAGTGGTTTCTCTTTTTGCAGATATTTGACTATTGCTCAGGAAGCTGGAACATTCTTGAGGCACTTGGGCCGGCCCTTGACATAATCCAATGGCCGTGTGGCTCAATGGCAGAGCGTCTGACTACGATCAAGTACATCAGGAGGTTGCAGGTTCGACCCCTGTCTCGGTCACAAGATCGATCCCAATTCTGCGGAAGGGGATGTAATTTCTTTTTTGTTTCGCCTTTTTCGCCTCTGCCGTGGAATGTTCCGTAGTGAGTTACCTGTCTTGGTAAATGAGTTCATGTTCGAGTTGGGCTAAGACTTTGGTCACCAGTTCAAAAGCCCAGCGCTAAATATTTTGATAGGCTCTGAAGATGGTCAAGCGATATTGGCCAATGTCATGTAGAGAGCAGCGTCTTACAAGGCTAATTACCGATTGCCAGCATCCATGTCTTTGAAGCCGTTTGGAGATGCTGCATCTTACAAGTACCATTGGCTTATCGACGGCAAGCCATAATGCTTGCATAGAGCACTAGAATTCTAGAGTTCCTGGCTTGAGAGTTGCGATAAACAAGGGTCTCTTGAAGTGCACGTGAGATCTAACAAGGGCCAGGTATCTCTGGACGGTTCAAGACCAGCCGAGGATGCCACGGAATCGCTCAAGTGAGAATGATTGAAAGTCGATTAGCCAATTCCCTAGGCATCCCGGTATATTGGCTGATGCGAACGTAGGCAGGAGTAATTGGAATATGTCGCTGTACAAGTAAAGCTTACATACTTGTACTAAGTTGTAGCTGTAAGGACCAGGCTATGGTAAGTGACGAGTCGCCTTTTATCCTGAACAATTGGACAATCAATGGTGGATGGCAGGGCCTAGGTTCCCTGTACCTATCGCTGCAGCGTTAGGCTCGGCGCAGCACAAGTACAGGCACTAAATGCGACGAGCTTAATTGATTTTGAGCTGCCCCACGTCTCAACGCGTCAAGTCGCGTCTCTCCACACTCGGTCTGCGATTCACGCCGCAAATCCATCAGCTTCAACACAGCCAGCTGGGCATCCAAAACAGTTTTCCAGCATACCGACAGCAACCATGATGCGATACGACCACAACCGAATCGACCCCAAGAGGCGAAACGTTGTCGACCACCGGAAGAAGCAGTTTGCAACGCCCCAGTTCAAGGACACGCAGTATCCCCATCGCCTGAACTTTTACGCAGATGCGCCCACAGCAGACATCACGCTCGAGCAGTTTGAGCAATGGGCCATTGATCGGCTGAGAGGTGATGAGGAGCTGCTTTCGTTTGAGGTTACCCGCGGCTTCTAACATGGAATAGTTCTGGCCGAACTCGAGGCCTGCTCCTTTCGCAACCGATCGCCAGCCGAGACGGCATCCCACATGAAGCCCATTCTCGATAAATATCTCCCACTCGACTCCAACAGCTCCAGCAACACAAAGATCATCTCACAGCGGCAGAAGGACCATTACAGCCATTTCATCCTGAGACTGGCCTTCTCTTCTACTGAAGACCTTCGGCGGAGATTTTCTCGAGTTGAGACAATGCTTTTCCGGATGCGATTCAATAGCGATGATTTGAACGAACGGTCTGCATTTGTATCTGGCTTGGATCTCGACTGGTGGGAACCGGTGACGGAGGACGAAAAGGTTCGGTATGGTGCCGAACTCGCAGCCATGGTCAGCGGAAAGAAGATGAATAGCGAGGACAACACCTGGTTCAAGGTGGACTGGGAGCGAGTGCCTGACTTGGTGGAGAGCAGACGAGTATTCTTGAAAGCCGGAAAGGCATATGTGCCTGGGCGAGAACAGTCGAGTATGGTGGTGGCAGAATTCACAAGCCGGCTTGACAGGCAACTAGAGGTAAGCATAGATGGGTATTTGCTGGGAGAGCAAGAAATCGAATCGATCATGGCTAACGCTGGGTGGTTCTTGCTATCAGCTTACGGCTCGGGCTCTGCCGCGTCTAGACGAAGACGACAGGTTAACGCCAATTCTTAACCATCTCTCCAAAAACTTCATTACGCCCGACTCGACTTACGTGTCTGGATCAACGGCACCCGCCGGGGCTCAAATCTCGGCTGCCAACATTGACAACCTTTCACAACATTTCCCCGCCTGCATGTCCAACTTGCATCGATCATTGCGTCGCGATGCTCATCTCAAACACTACGGCCGTCTTCAATACACTCTATTCCTCAAGGGCATTGGCCTAAACTTGGAAGAATGTCTCATGTTTTGGCGGAGTGGCTTCCACAAGGTCACAGACGACACGTTCAACAAAGAATACCGATACAACATTCGCCACGCTTACGGCGAAGTGGGCGGAGATTCGAATCGACGAGGTGGTGGCTACAGTCCGTTCAGCTGTCAGAAGATTCTTACTGAGCACCCCCCTGGGCCTGGCGAGGCTCACGGCTGCCCGTACCGGCATTTCAATTTGGAGAATTTGAATGCTCTGGTGCAGGCCATGGGGGTATCAGATCGGTCGGTGCTGCAAGGGATAAAAGAGGATAAAGATAACCAAAAGTTCCACATGGCATGCAATCGGTAAGTTGTTCCAACATCAAAGTCTTGGTTGTTGTCATTGCAGAGAGCTAATTTCGAGTGTCCAGGGTATTTGAACACTTGCACAAGGCCGAGATCAAAAAGGCCAAGGACGAGGGTGTTATGACATCCAACCAGCTCGAAACGATTGTCCACCCCAACGAGTACTTCAAACGAAGTTATCTGCTGAAGAATCTTGGCAAAGAGACTGATGTGAAGATGGAGGGCTAAAATGGAAACTTTTGCGTATTGCATTCTATACACGTGTTGCATTTGGAGGAGAAAAACATGCAAATGATTACATGACTGGTGTGATTGATGTGGGTAATATGAATATAGCATCGTGTTTCCACGAGTTACGTAAATCTCTGGTCAAAGGGGCGAGATGCATTGAGAGGGATGACTTTATTGGCGTTTTTCTCTCAAGCTATATTTGAATAAGGGACGGGAAATAATGCCAAGAGAATAAATACTGTTGGGAAACTGTATGTATGGCGAGATTTGCTGGTTTAATGGCCCTTTGAACAGAATCAATGAATAGGGTAGTACTTTGACTGCCAATACTTTCCCTATTACATGTCATGGCAGCGGTGTTGAAACATGCTTGTTTTTTGGCCACAACAAGTGACAGCAGAGTTATTCCAGCCCATCATGTACGATTCAGGCAACTACTTGCTACATGAGCAAGTTCCAAGCCGGTGTTTCTCGCACAAATAATGACATCTCTACTAGTAATGTATGATACCAGCGATTAGGATTAAGATCATCAAAGTAAGATCTCGGATACCCGACTGTAGGTGTGGACAATAAATATTCGGTAGATGTAAATATATTCAGCATGCTATAACTTCGATCTCTTGTCCTCTAGAGAGTGATTATCTCTAGTATCGTGTCCAAAGGCCGTTGTTGCTCTTTTTTTAACATGTCACGAGAGATGATCAGCTTCGCATTCGCCTTGGACATTCGTAGAGCTGTCGAGTTCGATTTCAATGTGTTTGGGGAGTTTGGACAAGGTACTAAATCTCTTGTGCGTAGCTGCACACTTTTCGTCCTGCGGATGCGGAGCTATTTGCGATTGAATTGAGCCTTGGTTCATAGTTGAATCTAGCGATAGAATTCCAATGGCGCCATGGCGGTGTTGAAAAAGTCTGAGTTCTCTAGGGTATGGCGTAAGAAACACCAACCTGTGAGATTTCTGAACAGCTACAGACAATGAGGTGAATGATTTTACTTTGTTCAAACCACAAAGAGCAGCATAGTCTTCCATTATTTCGTCATATTTTGCGTTAAAAGATGGCCAAACGTATTGAAAATTGCGATTTGAAGATATTTTTATCTTTTACCATTAAACGACATACGTATTCTCCTCTTAGGGCAGCTTTTATCAGATTATCTCCGGTAGCTAGATGCTGCACAAGTTCATTTACTTGCTGAATAGCAGACTGCTACTGCCATTATCGATGTACAGGATACAGAAGACTCCACATCAAGATGCCGGATAATAGAGATATCTACATGTTTCCCCAAAGTTGACTACGCTATGACTGGAGCATGTAGAACTGAGATAAATTCGTATGGTGCGAACAGAAAAAAGCTGTATAAACACAAGTTCTACGTGTTACTAGGGACAAAATCTAATAATAATAATACAAATACAACTCAAAATACATAAAGAAAACCTCGCTGATATGCCATTCCCATCATTACCGGGAACCTCTCTTAATTCAAGACACTAGTCAGTCGGTAGTAGTCAGCAATCTCATACTAAAGTGACTAAAAAAACGCATCTCTTCTAATATCCTGTTAAAGGCGTTTTAAGGTTTCCCGCAAAGCCTAGTTTATGCTTTCTCGGGAGTGAGACCGAGAGTCTCTGCATAAGCGAGGTTGCCATAGACTCTATTTAGACATGATATGAGATTTTAGAGAATGAGATCGGTTCTTCACCGAGGGCTTAGTAAAAGGCGTATACCTGAGAATTCAATTCCAACGATATGACAGGAAAAAAGAAGATGCTTGAACTTTCCCCCCTAGATTCCAAAATCTTAACTCAGCCGTTGGCCATTGAAAAAAAGATTAGGTCATCTTTTTGGCACGGGGTATAAAGCATAGAATGAAGAGTCAGTTCAGTATCACGAGATTCTCCAATATTTCTCACACGCCCTCGCCCGCGCCGTAACGATACCTATAAGCCACCTTGAACAAAAAGTAAAAACAATCACAAGAACAGGATGAATAATGGCAAATACACCCCGTCTCCGCGGGGTTGACGTGGGCAGCTTTACGCAACGCAGAGTCCCAAGTCCCGTGAACCCGCGCCTCGCCCGCCTTACCCGGAGAGAACGAGCTTTTGAGCTTGTAGTACCGTACAAGTAATTTTGCTTCCTACACGTTCCGATGAGTCATCCGTAGCAGCATAAGCCATTTTGCCTTGGTCCTCAAAGTCAGGAGGTCAACAAATTTACAAGTTGACTGACAAGAAACCTTTTGGTGATGTCTTAGTGGCCGCCTTTGCTATTGAGCTGACAAAACACGCCCATGTATCTACCAACAAAAAAAAAACGTGTTGGAATATAGCATTGTTTAGCTAATGCTTAGCATCATAGATCAACACGCTGCCACGTTTTTTCTCCTTTGTTTGCCGCCCGTTTACAGTTAGCATTCACACGTTGCATCGCGATGGTGCACAGCTACTAAAATCATTTAGGCAAAAAAAAAGGGAAAATCACATCGTCTTGGAAACAGATGGCAAGGGTTTCGTTGTTTAGAAAATGAGATCGATCATTTTATCCTCGGGCAAGCAAAGGGGGATCACCGATGATGATCCTCGGGCCGTTGAGAAGCGAGGAAAAAAAAACAAAAAGCGACAAAGCAGCAAAGCTTCACTACAGCTCTCCCGGGCGAGCCGTGGTCCCGTAGCGCCGGAAGATTTTTGAAGCCCGCCGGGGGGGCGAATTTGAGGTAGTAGCGGGCCAATGAAGGCCGCGAATGTGTCTTTTTGTTCTTTTTTACCCGGACTTTGCATATGCATGGAACATTCTTTGGAAGACAACGTGATGGCTTTGGTTTGCCGAGAATGAATGAGCTGGAACAGGGGAAAAAAAGAGCTGAAGAATGGATAGGACGTAGCTGGTGCTTGCTGGTATTAAAACTGGTACTGTAGCAGTTGAGGGTTTTTGCTTTGCTCCAGCTGAGACGAAATATGCTTCAAACGCCGGCGGTTTTTAGCGGTGGCTTCTGTCAACTGCAGCTGTGAATAGCCAGGCTAATAGTATGAGCTGCGTAAGGATAAAATAGAATTCACCAAAAAGCCATGCCAAAGAAGCCAAGCAAATAGGTCAAACCAAATACACAGCAATACGCAGTAAGCTCAGCTCCGCAGACGATCTTGCCTCATGTAAGCCTCCAGATATCGCATATCTAGATAATAACGGCGTATAGATGGGAGGGCGTGTCTGCCAGCCCATTTGTCGCCGTCGGAAAAGCAAACGCCCTGTTCCAGGCTCAGAAATATTTCAAGGCACATGGCAAAAAGACAATTGGCCTTGGGAGGGGCGTGTGTTGTCGACTTTTTGGCCATTGATGGCTTTAGATCTGACCAACAAGAAGACAAAGAGGCTAGAAGATTGGCCAAAGTTTCTTTCCGCCCTTCTAGGGGCGGTCTCGGGGAAGCGCCGGTGCCACGGGCCAATCGCAGGGCTGAATTGGGAGCAAGTGTGATTTGGCATGAAGGACAAGAGAAAAAAAAAGAGCTGCGGCTTGGGTCTACGAAGGTCCAGTCCTAGCCCTTACACACTATTAGCGCCCAACGCCTTGCGAGAGTGTCACTCACCGTCTACTGTATATCTGGTCTGGTGTCTTTTCTGCCTCTTCCAATAGCGCCGTCGACATGCCCCAAAAGGCGGCAAGCGAAGAGCGCGGGACAACGGGCCTGACAGCTTCTTTCAATCCCGTTGGCCTAGACCTGGAAAACCCGCCGGTCCGTTGGCAAAAAAAAAAAAAATTAATAAATAAGAAGAAATAAGAATTAAAGGGGCCTAGACTTTTCTTGTTCGCGGGGCCGGGGGGGTCCGGTCGTTTCTCAACGGTCGCCGGCCTGGCAGTGCAGCGAAAAAGAAGCCAAGCAGGGCCTGGAAGCGTCCTTTTTTGCCGCCTCGTGATGGTCCTGGGTCCCTTCGTGCATTGCAAGCAACATTTGACGCCTCTTAGTTTCGAGGATGGACTCATTCGATAGTCCAGGCCAAGGCCTAGGGGGGGAGGGTAAAAAAAGAAATAAGCCTGCGCATTCGCTGGGGGTGGCCCTTTTTTTTTTTTTTCTTTCATTTTTCACTTTTTAATTCATTTCATTTCTGGGTTCCTTGTGTTGGTGCCGTCGCGCCGCCCTGCCGGTCTCGACCCTACGTGCAGCAGAACCTGCGTGAAGCTTCCCTGCAGAAAAGGGCGATACGGTCAGCTCATTGGCGGGGAGGGGGAGGGGTCTTCCAAGGCTTATGCGATCAGGGATGGGATGGGCCTCTACAATATGTAGTATGCAAATGTTGAATATTGGAAACTCGCTTTGCTGATGGCAAAACCCAAAACAAAGCCAAACGGCCAAGGGCGGTATGCGATAAACAAAGGCCTGGGCAGGTCTAGACCCTCCTGGCCGCCGCGGCTCGGTCGGGTTCCTTGATGGGCCAGAATTTGATTGGGGGCCGCCCAGCCCTCTCGGCTTTGGTAGCCGGCAGCGAGTAACATTTTGGCTTCTTTAGGGCTTTTTCTTGGCCGTGGGGATTGCTCCAGACTTGTCAGAGTGCCGGACTTTATGAGCGGGTGCCCGGTGGCAAGGCTTGGGCTGACGGGGGGGTTTCTGCTTTGTTGTGAGAAAACCCAATCTGGTTTCTCTTTTCGATATCGGAGAGCAGCCGAGGCCGGCCGCCGGAGAGACGGCGTTGCATAGCTGTTGGCACGGCGCCAAAGTCAAAAAGAAGCGACATCGTAGGCGTTGGCCGTGATGGAAATGCGCCTCAGTGACACGCAACTTCATTGACGACTCGCGCCCCATTTCGGCCTCTGGTCACAAGGTGCCGTGCTGCAACGTTTGTCAGCCCCAGGCCGTGTAGATGGGTAGCACAATCTGCAGATGCCAGGGCCGACGTTGGGCCTGGGCATAGCCTGAAAGAAAACGAATATTCAACAGGTAATTGTAGGACTGCAGAAGGGTTGGTTGCATCTTTGCTCTGCTGGCATAAAAGTTTGGTACTGAGGCTGCAGTAGGAGTCTCTCGGTAATTTACACATGCTGCCTGTATGCATCGCATGCAAAGTGGCGAGGCGTGAAGATTGTCAAGGAAGCGGGACGGGCTTTGAGCCGGCGTGTTTTGTTTTGAGTGAGCGATACACAACTCACACTCACGCTCACACGCACGCCACGCCCACGGCTTGCAAGGCCCTATCTCGCGACATCGAGAGTTTAGTAGGGGATCTTGGTACTTTTTCGATGATCGCCGGCCTGAATCCTCCGACATAGCAGTAGGCCATAGGGAACCACTCTGCTGCAGCACACACTACTGGCCACATATACAATCTGAGACATGTTGACGACAAAGTGCACGGGAGCGATCGATGATTACGCGCAAAAGCGTCGTTTGATACACGGGCTTTCTTTTCAATGAGGCATTAAACACGGGCTTAACCACCACGGCGATGAAATCGGACGTGTTTTACCATGACTTACAAAACACTGCTCCATATAAGCAGCTCTGCTGGAATCTTTTCCATCAGACTTGTCAGCCTGGACTGGATCTCTTCGAAACGAGAGACCCACAAGCTACCTGCCTCTCGGTAGCTGGAAATCGACGATCAGTGCGGAGAATCGCTCCAGGGAGATTGTCAACACTGTGTAACCCGGTGGAAACGGGGGCCACAAGTTTTGATAGAGCTGTATAAAAAACCATCAATGGGCAAAGTCCGAGCTTACATATTTTGTAGGGCACATGTGACAAAAGGGCTGATTTGATATTTCGTGCTACTCGGGACCCGGGCGTGTGTCGCGACAAACATACATTGTAGGCAGCAGCAAGCTAAGCAGCAGGCAGGTATCATGTCGAAAATAGAAAACACGACATGAGTGGGCTGCACAAGGCCCGAGGTTAGAGAGGGCAGATGACACGAAACGAAGGTGGTCATGGCACGCATGGAGTTGAGTGGCTTGCGAGCATGAGAATGCAAACGCAGCTTGCAAAAAAGGATGGCCCGGGTGAAGAGCTCACCCCGGTTGTTGCCCATGCCAAGCAAAGCAAAGCAAGCAAGCCCGCCTTGTGATGGAAAAAAAAAGTTGAAAACTGACAAGTCAGCAGGAATTGCAGAGAGCGAGGCTTGGACGGGACCAGCCAGTTCAGCAAGCCACCGAACGTGTCGTATGCACGCTGTACGCCGTACGCCGTACGACGAGGAGTTATGCCTGGAAGGGACGGAATGTCTCCCGCGTGTGTCCAGGATGAAACGGTTTGTAAGATGAAAACTGGAGCTTCAAAAACGTGGCGAGGCGAACACCCCCCCAACGTAACAAACCGAGACATATAGGAGAAGGCCCCCACCGTAATCAATTAATGTCTTGGAACGGCGTTAACTCTGGACCTGTCCCACGCACGCAGCCACCATTTTAAACTTGCTTGCTGCATATTGGAAACAAGAAAACAGGCTTTGGGAAAAGGAAGCTGGGAAAACCTCGTGCCAGGGGGGAAGCTGAGGATCGGAGATTTGCAGGGAAATCAAGGAGCGGCCGATGGCGCTAGCCAGCAAAGGAGAATGAGCAACGAGCAAATGTGTTTTGAACAAGTAAAAGGCAGGGAGAGAGAAGGATTCGGAGAGCGCTGACTGGATGGGCTGGAAAGAGAGGCAAAAAGACATGCATCTCCTATTCCTCACTGGCTGGGCTGGCTGCAAAAATGCCAGCAGCACCAAGCAACGAAAACAAGGCACTGCTGCATGCATGAGGGGGAGCCAAGCCAAGCTCATCAAATGAACCCATACTTGCATATACTTGTATACCTGAGGGCCAATCGCCGGCTGCGAAACTGGCTGACGACCGGAGTCCTTCTGCAGGTACTAAAGCACGAAACTCGCTTCTCCAAGCAGGGCATCTGGCCTTGTATAGGCTCTTAATCATGGTGACGTGGGGCAAAGGAACAAACTGAATAGCTTTTGAAAGGGGGAAAAAAAGATATTTTTGGTTTTGCTTGCTTGCCTCTTCCAGGGTCCTTTTGCTGTCAGCGGGATCGAGGGGGGGGGGGGGGGGGGGGGGGGGGGGGGCATGGTGAACCGTATTTGCGCCCATCGATCTTTGCCCGCTTCAACCCTCGCTTCACCCTGCTCTGCTACTACTTGTAGTAATCAGTGCGTTGCTTGGCATTGAATTTGAATGGGAATTTCCTAGGACCATGTCTAGTGCGCTGCGTATTGTTCGTCTTGGTTCCCATGGAGGCGCTGCTTTGATCCATGGAGGCAGCCAAAGGGTCGTGTTCCTTCGTATGTAGTATGTTGCCAAGCCTGCACGTTCAGTAATACCGTATACATGCTCCTCCTACAGGTATGTGCGTAAGCCTGCAACTGCAAAAGGACAAACTGGCATGGGGGGGGCATCTTTAATCCCATCGGCGAAAGTCAGCGATGAATCAGACCGCCTTGCGGGGGAGGAGATGAGATTGCAAGGGGATGAGTCATCCTTCTTAGGCTTCGAGGTTTGAATGTAAGAATCGGCGCAATGTTTTAATTCCAGTTGTGCAGTAGGCTGCTGGTTGCAGGTCGCAGTCCCGGTAAGTGAATTTCAAGGCGTGTTTATGCAGTTAGGCATGATTTTCCCGTTTCGATGCCCTACTGTTTCCAGCCTAGCGCCATCGAAGCCAATCTGAAACACGCTGGGCGTCGCCCTGGGTCCATTTTTCATTGTCAAGATTCCAATGGCTGGATGCCCATTTGCCTCGAAACACCGCACCTAAAACAGAATGCGAGGTAATAAACGACCAATTACGGAGGGTCCGTATAGATGTTTCTATTCTCCGAGAGTGAGAGATAAAAAAAATAATGAAAAACGTACGAGAAAAGGCTTCAGCTGGGCCACATAACGGAGCCTGGTAGCTACATTAGCCATCGATTCGCTGCCTCAGCTTGATTGCAAAGTACACATGTAAGAAGAAAGAATAGGAGAGAGGGGGCAGCTACTGGCTGACTACCACTTATTATCATTCCATCAATATCCCCTTTCATTTATATTCTGCGGGCTCCTTTTTTTTCTCTTCTTCCTTCTGGAACTTTTTTTGTTTCCTTCTAGCGTTTTGTTTCTTTCATGCAGGAAATAAATCTCTCTCTCTTCTCGTTTCCCGATAACCGATTGTGGATTGATGGGGGCCACGATATGGGTGCCCGACGTTAGTACGAAGCAGACAGGTTTGAGATTGAATGGGTGTATGGATCTTTTTCTGCCGTATTTCCATAATTCTCTTGCTTCTTTAAGCAGTCTCCAGAAAAAAATGGTGAAGAGCGAAAAACTCCGGGTCATCGGACGGCTGTCCGACCCGAAGATTCTCACACGAGAACTGCTGCGCGTCAGCCCTCCAGGGGGATCCTCTTTCAGCTTTAAAAAATTCCAATCTGTGATCCACTGGTCCCTGTAACAGAACTCTCATGCTCTCTCAACTCACTACTTACATACGATAGATGCGATGCCAAGTTGTTGCTAGTTATCTTAGCACCAGTAAGCTCTCTCTGTTTTTTTTTATTGTGGCTTGCACCTCGGCGGACTGTTTAGACTCCGTTGGCCGCGCCTTTACTTCGATTTCTGTTACTCATTCTTTAGTTTGTTGCAAGTGTGAGAAAAAAAAAAACGCGCGGCTTTGGGCACAAATCTTCTCCATTACAGTTTGGAACTATGCAGCGCCATTCCCTAGCATGGTGGCTGATTGCGGCGCATTTACAGCATTCGAGACAACATTGGGCAGCGTTTCCGTGTGCACGGAGCACGTTGGGATGAGTTTATGGTTACCTGGGAGGACGAACAGGTAGGCATTAGGCAGCTCTTGTCTCGATTCACACCTTCGGTCTGGGATGTCCCCGGTTGGCTTTGGGCTGGGCTCGAGGCTGGCTACCAAGCCGTGGGACGAGCTTCTTCAGCTTCGCAGCTTCGCTGGCATGTTTCTCGTCGTCGTAAGCTTTTGAGCGTTTCAACTTGAGTCCTTTTGGGCGCCATGAATGAAATGCACGTTCCCCCCTTCCGTCTAATTAGAAACATGCACAGCAACCACAAGTTCTGCATGACACTTGGCATTCCTAGTTGGTTTGGCCGGCGTCACGGCTCGTTGCATTTGTTGTTGTTTCTGGTGTGCTGTTTCTTTTTTTGGCATCACCGCCTCTCTCAGAGCAAGCTTGGTCCTTTTTCGCGGCCACGCATGCACGGCGGACCGCCATTCGTGGTGTGAGTGAGGGTACAGCCACCCATGAGACCAAGGCAGCCGGCCGATGTTGATTTTGCGCTGCACGCTACCAACGACAGAGTCTCGGACCGGACGGCTCGCAGACAGCTTGCCCTCGAACGATGCCAAGAACGGAACGGCTTGGGGGCCGGCTGCGAGACAGAAGCTTGCAGTACAGTAGGCAGCTGAGAGACGCTCGAGACATGCACAATGTCGAAACCTCGTCGGAGCTGTCACGGCCATCGGCGTTTGCGTGTGCAAGGCGTGCGGCTGCTGTCGAATCCCGGCGCTCGTCTGGCCAACCAGCTGGGGAATCGGCTGATAAGCTTCGTTGGGCTGCGGCTAAGGCCAGTGAGGCGAAGGACGGTGACGGTTACGCTGCAATGCGGGTTGCTAGTTATTTGATTGCTTTCCTGTTTTCTTTGGTCCATGATGCTGTCTTTGACAAACATGCCCCCTGTAAAGATCCACTATGGGAAAAAAAAGAAAGAAAAAAGTTTTCATCAATGTGAAATGAATGAATTAATTAATTTGGGAATCCACAAGTCATCGAGCCCGAAGCATACGACGTGCCCTGTTATGTGTTCCAGATTAATATCAGATGGGCTTCATTTGCTTGTTACTCATATCTATAAACCGTCGGGCAAACAAGAGAAAAAAAAAAAAAACTTCATAGTGGACCAAGCTTCAATCTGGTCGAAAAATGCCAGACAGGCCGGGTTCCAGCGCCCACGCACGCCCCCCAAAAAAAGTGGCCTTTCGAGCTTAGCACAACGCCCTGAAAGCTCTGGATTTTTTTTTATTATTTCCTGGCCCTCAGCGCCAAAGAGGAACCTCGTATCCTGCATATGCACATAAACGCTGTGAAATGCATACGCCCTGCTCCCCTGCCCGTTTTCCCGGCTATGCTGAGCTGCGCACGCCCCCCCTGTCCCCTGGCTGGACTGGCTAAGCCTTCTTGCTTTGCACTTATCCCGTATTCCAGCTGAACACCCCCCTATCTTCATACTTGTACGCTGCGTACAGCCCGGGAACCTTGTACTGGCTGTTGCCCAGCTGTAAACGCTCGGGCAAAGCGCAAGTGTCCAGGGGACGATGGGATTAATGCTGAGGGCTGAGAGCTGAAGGGCGTCATGGACTCGGGCGTGCTGGAAAGAAATGACTTGGCCGGTATTGCATGCAGGCCGGGCTCGCAACAGAAAGTCACATTGACGTCTTTTGCATGTCCTCGAATAGCGCGGCGCTGAAACGACGGCACACAAGGCACATGCCGAATCCACACGCCCGCAGCACCCGCCTGCTCCTGTCCTCTGTCGCTTCTCCGGCGCCCGAGCAGCACTCGCGGCCTCAGCCGATCCCTTCAGGCCCTTGTCATCACCACTCCATCGTCGATCGCCCTCTGCCCTGCCGTGGATCCTCTCTGTTGCCTTGCTGGAACCCTTTTTGCTCCGCGCACGCCCTCGTCGTGGCCCTGCCGCTCTCTGCGCACCCCTTTACTTTAACCAAGGCCCGTCCTCCCTCTGCATCGCATCTTAGTACAAGTATCAACCGTTTGCATCCAAACCTTCTTTTTCTCCTTCCCACTTCTCTCCTGCTAGAAGACTCAAACTCCATCGACAGACCAAACATCTCCGGAATTGACCAAGACTCGATTCTGCACCATCGCCGCCGTTGTTGGTTCGCATCCTCCACGACAGCATCAGCTTACCGCCTGCCGCTTTGCATATTCACAGCCCTGGCCTCGAGTCACGTCACCTGCAAGCTGCAGTTTAAGCCACCCCGCCGACTCCTCCGGCTCGCAAGACGACAAGGGACACAAGATACAAATAACCAACGGCTCCCTTCTTCGCATCGACGTTTGCAGCAATTCTAGCCTGCCCTGAACTGAACAGTCCATCCAAGCTTAAGCCTCTTTTTTTTCACCACTACGCAACTCACAGAAGATGCCCGCTGCTGCAGTCATCTCCTCCTCCTCGCAAGTCAGAATGGACTCTTCTCCTCGACCAAGCGCCTCCGTGCTGGTGCTGCGCTGCATGCGGTGCGCTCGATCTGCTGAGACGACGACGACCGACGACGCAAGCACAGCCGGCATGGTGCGCATCTCCCACAACCTCTACTACTGCGAGCGCTGCGCCAAGATCGTGGGATACAAATAAACGGCGAGATGGCGACACTTGCTCACCATCTCTCTCCACACACAACACACCGCGCAGCCAGCAATTCACCTAATACGCCGCTGCAACACACCTCTCCCCGCTGTATTTTAACCCCGTCCATTTTGAGAAAGCGAGCATATACGGCATATTATAGACGGAAATCATCACCTTTTTTTTGGGACCATAGAAACGACATCGGACACATCACATGCAGCCTTTTGCAACGACCATTCTTCGCAGCCGTGCGAACCCATTAGCCACTGCACACACTCTTCCCTCGAATCCCAGCTGGAAATACTATCTGTCAAATTCGAGCTCTCACTTGCATCGCTAGGGGGGGCAATCGCGGGATGAGGTTAGCCGGACGCCCTTTTGCATTGGTCATCTCCTCGACAACCTGTCAACAGCCTTGCAGAAGCATCCGGATCTATCCCGACCATCAAAAGCCTTGACCACTCTAAGCGGCCGCTGCCTGGGACACCCCGTGGAATCAGTGCTGAGCTGATGCTAAGATCATCACCGTCGCACCCATGTCTCCCGCGGCAACCAACCCCGCGAGCGCCCAGATAATGGGATTCGTCACCCGCTGCGCCGGCTCAAACTGTCAGCACTCTATGCGGTATAGCCTGATGCGCGCTTCCCGGGAATGCAGCGGCCGTTGAGGACCGCACGGGACGTCAAAACGGCAGAGGGTGAGTGGCACAGCGTCTGGCATCCCTTTGATGGAAGGGAACAACAGCAAGTGTGAGCCATCGCCCACACTGCGCGCACACACACCGAGCTGTCGCCGGACAGCACAGGACCCTGATGCCTCTCTTGGCTGTTCCGGGCCATGTGCATCTGCATCTACATACTCACATGCGGTGCTACCCGAAAAGTGTACGAGGCGCATGGCCCTTTCGCCCTGGCCGGTGCCGCACTGCCTTCGCTTGTTTCGCTTGTTACAAGTACTGGCCAAGCACGATGCACCAGCCGTGAGTGGCGCCCTCGCAACGTCGCCCGCAGACAGGGCTTCCAATTGGAGGCTGCGGCATTTCGGCAATGCTGGTGAGCGCCGCTGATTCGCCAGAGCACCCGGCCCTGTGTTTTGTGACAGGTCGTTTGCAAGCGAAACTGGGCTTACCTGTCTGGGGAACTGGGAACCACGATACCTGAGGGGGATCTCTTCCCTCTCTTGTTCTCCACAGCCTCGGGGCACTATGCGAACAAAGACTACGAAATGACGATCACGGCCATGATTTGGTTCTTTTTTTTTTTTTGCCCACTTGTTTTATTTTTGGCTTGTTTTTTTTTTTTCTTCCTTTGTTCCGCACAAGTTCTTTTTACGATACCCCCATCTTGCTAAATTATGCACGGCGACTTTTGGGGCAGAAAAGACGGATACCGCTAGGCCGCGCCGAGCTGCAAGTGACGAATAGCTTGGCTACCAGTTCCTATGCGCGACAGGGGTCTGGGCCTTGGACTCTTGCTTGTACGCAAAAGAGAGCAAGAAAAAAAAAAGAGATGCCGAATCAGCGACAATGGCACGAGTGGGCTCCGTCGCTCGCTCGCCATTCGGAGGCTAGCCTTGCGGACCAGACCAATTCCTGTTCCTTGGCATGCACCGTGGTCTCGCTATTTCTGGCTCGCTCTTTTTTCTTACAGAGCTCCTTTGGCATAGCCACTGACGTCTTCATTACTTGGTGTACACGTTTATTTTTTCTTTTATTTCCTTGCATACCTACTACAGGCGCTGAGCGCCAAGAGGGGAGGGACCCCGACATGATGCATATACGACGACGGGATGAAATTGAAAGAGGGGCCTGGGATAAACGGATATTTTCTTTCTTTTCCTCTTCTTCTGTTCACTTCTTCCGCTTGCGCGAGATCGCAATGCGTGCATTGACTATTATCACTTTATTATGCTTTTATTTTTTTTGTCGTTGGTGCGCTGCGATATAGACTGCGAGAATCATCTCTTTTTAGTTTTATAGTGATACCATCTGGGCCTGCGAAGCCTATGCTATTTAGTATTAGAATACGAAATCATCTTCTCATGACTACAAATTATGATTACTCTGTGCATCGATTATTTGTCATTTGTTATGCTGTGAATAAAGCAATGTATGAATGGTTTTTGTGAAGATTGGACTGCAGCTACCTAACCATCTCCGTCTTGGGGCCAAGGCCGGTCCGGGGCCAAGCCTGGGCGGGCGGTTGGCCATGGCCATGACTTGCGACGCATTCTGGATTCTGTCACTTTTTTTCTTCTTGTCTTTTTTATCAAGTACTGCGGCTGCCGTCCGTTGTCTTACATTTGAAAAGCAAGTGATGAACTTTATTGGATTATAAGGGACTAGATGCTGCGGGAGGGATTAGTGGTAGGCATGTGTATGCAGGTATCAAATGATTCATGGAGCAAAGCGTTGACTGCGCGAGGCTGCAGGGAGAGAGGCCCATGCTGCTATAACATGTCTGTTTTTTTTTTTATATATTAAATTGTTCTGATATATGAGTGAAAGAGGGGGGTGTATAAGGCATCAATGTTTGCAGAAAAAAAAAACAAATTAAGGCTGTTGTTTGATTCTGCGGTGTGACTTGTTTGCGAGGCCTACATATATGCAGGGTGCACGTACATACATGCGCATGGGCAGAAAAAAAAAAAAATCTGATAGGACTTGCTGTTTGGCAGGGGGGATGGGCATGCACATGCAGGTAAATGCGTATATGGGCGTTTTTTTTTTTTCAAATTTGTGCGGTGTGTTGGCTGCTTTTTGCTGCGATGTAATGCTATGTGATGCGAGGCTACGTGGTTCTTTCTCGTTGTAGTTTTTTTTTTTTTACTTTTTTGATGATGAGGTTGGGATGGTTTGATTGGGCTATTTATGGAAAAGGGGGGAGGCTTTGGTGGTGATGGAGTGTGCATTCTGTTTAGGGCGCTGTGATTCTACCACCTGCTGGATGGGTGTCATGTTAGATGCAAGAGATTGAATTATGGATTGATCGAGTTAGAAAATCTGTCAAGGCGCGTGCGGTGGCAAAAAAAAAAAAAAAAAAAAAAGCATCAGCATTGATTTGCACATTTGCGCATGTAGATTTTTTGGAGTTTGTGGTGTCGTGGTTTGTAGGTTTATGCGAGTGGCTAGCTGAAGGGTGGTATTTAATGCATGTGCGATGGCTTGGGTGAGACGAGGCTGTGCTGCGTTTTGGTTAGCTATGAATAGAAACATTAAATAAATGCAAATGATGTTGAATTTTGGGGTTTCTGGTACTTCTTTTTACAATAAAGTCAAGGTATGAAGGTTGTTACTATGCATTGCATCGTTAGTCGAAACAAAGTCATGTAGATTGAAAGTTTCAATGTAAATCCCACATCAATTCCACAAGTAGTAAAATCCCTCTCCGCGTGTTTCTCCATGCTTTGAAACCCCAATAAAAATGTCTGTAGATACTTTCCCTATTCTTCATAAACTAGGCCTTGGTAAGTCTTGTAGTTGTCCTGTTCTGACTCGAGAAGGGCTGAAACCGTGGGGTGGCGAGACTGATCTATACACGTTGGGTGCCCGTTTAGAAAGTAAAAAAAAGGGACCGGACTACTTTTTTTTTTCGTGCCTGGGGCTAAATTGCGGGTTGAGATTGGCGGGCTCTCTGTTCCTGAATATCTTTTTTTTCTTCTCTTAAATGATCGCCGGACAGTAGAAACAACAGATATTCTGGAGAGAGATTTGGCGGGGGAGTGGATGCAATCGATGCAACTTGGGATTTTCATTCATAAAAAATAAAATTAATATGTGGAACTTGATGTTCTGCCATCGTGGCCCTGCAATTGTTTCGAGTTCTATTATACAGCAGATTAGGATGGCTGCCTCCCGCTTCGTCCATACTGCAAGCAGATTGGAGCGGGCTGCTTTCCTCTCAACAAACAGGAGGGCTCTCAAATTCTGTTGTACGTGTATGCACAATTCATTACAGACGACTGCACTTTCCGCCCAGTTAATATGAAGACGGCCGCATCGGAGTTGCATTCCGTGCCGTTTTGTCTCATGTGGGTTCTACATCGTACCATGCGTGCGTTGCGTGTCCTACGAGAGAGGCATTTTTTCCACCTCTTGGGGGGGTATCACTTGAGAAGAGATGCCTCATGCCTCATTCTGCAAAAATGTCTAGGCCGATGCAGTAGCGCTTTGCAGAGAGGGTGCAGCCATGGTCGGCGTGTAAGCGGCAGACATCAATTGGCAAATATCAGCTACAGCGATGTCGCGATGTCGACTGCTTCCCGCAGAGCAAAGCGGGGGATCAGCTAACATGTATTTTTGACCCCCAAAAGAGGAGCCTGAAATCTAGATTTTATGCGAGGAATAATTGAGACATGCATCGTGCTAGTATGGAGAACAGCGGAGGAGAGAGGGCGTTGTTGACGAGAGGAGAGGTAGAGGAGACTTTTGGTGACAGCTTAATTGCCAAGCTTGGAGGATTTGCTATCCCCCCCCCTTTAGGACGTTTTCTTCTTCTTCTTCCTACCGTGGCGCGAGGAATCGCATGATCGTTTCCCTCTTAACGCTGTCTCGGTTGGAGATCAAGCGAGCGAGGCTTGTTCCTGAAACTAAGACCAAAGACGGAGATCGCTTTCGTGTCTTTCGGATGCGGCGGTGGACGGATGGACAGGGAATTACGCGATCTCTAGGGTGGAGGGTTTTGGACTCACTAAATCGAGTCTGGGCATTGAGAGCGAGAAAGGCAAGGGAGAGCAGACATGGGGAATGCTTCACGATTGCTACCCAAAGTGAACCGTGTCCTTCTGAGTTGTGCTGCATGTGCTTTTGCACAAACATCGTGTGTATTAGTGGGCGGCTACAGGGCACCTGTGCTGAGTGGCAGCATCTCCATGCCAGAGAGCGGTTCCAGATTGGGGGAAAATGAGCATGCCTAAGGTCATGTGAACCCCCCCCAGTCTCTGCTCGTACATTAACTTGAAGCAAGCAGCAGCGTATCAAAAGGCAAGGCCAAATGCGCTGTGCTGCAAATTCCGCATTGGACCACTCTCGGCTGCTGACTTGCTAAATATGGCCAATGGCGAGGCCGGGATTTTATGGGCGCTATGCGCGGCAAAGAAGCAAAATCAACCACAGAGCTTGAATATGGAGTAGCGCAAGAGGGATCCCTGGGCGTTTTATTGGCTGGGGATGACGAAGCAAGGCGAGTCGGTTAATGATATGAAGGTGATAAGACATGGACGAGCATGTGCATGTATATAGCATGGCAAGCAAGGGATGCGCGTATCATTGTATGCAATCATCAAATAGTACGCGCAATAGGGGGGGCATGTTTACAGTAATAACGGCGATAATCTCTTGCCAGCAGCATCAAATAGGAATCAGCTCGTATATCACTGCACGCCCTACATTCATACAAACTGGGGTTGAGAGAGAAAAAAGGGTGAGAGCCAACTGGAGGATCGTCCCGCTACCGCCTTTTAGATGCCCCCAATCCTGGCTTATATCTTTTTTGGTATATCCCAGGGGACGGCTATTGCCGCTTTTTAATGCTTGTCTAGAAGAAAGTCATTTATCCAAAGACGATGGCAGTTTGGCGCTCTTGTTGTCTCCCCCTTGATTGCCGTGCCGTGTTCATGGGGGGCTGAGATGCAGTGATCGATGTAAGAGGACGTTTATTTGCGGGGAGAAGTAAGAGAAGGGATATATGACGCGGTGGGTTGAGGTCAAAAGATGATTCGGGTTGGAGTGAATACATTGCGTAGACCTTTGTAATTTATGAAATGCTATTTCAAGAAGCACAGTAGTACACACATCATATTGTAGCGTCATGGGGCGGAGTGCGCATGTAAGTCGCAGAGCAAGTTTGGCTGCACTACACTTTCAGGCTGCGTATACTTCATACCTACGTAGGTAGCCTGACTGAACCCCAACTGGATAGAGTAGTATTCGGAGCAGACCCTATTATTGCATGCTGCATCTCTCTCTGTCGCGGTTCCCCTTGGGTCGCAGCCATATGCAACTCCCCCGCATCTTGGCGGTCCTCGGTGGCTCAATACACGTCACATCGCGTCGTCGGCTCTCTCACGATGGCTTCCCTCACATGAGAGGGGATTACAATGTATGTGTTTGTACTACTTGCCCAGGTATGGCACGACTCAGGGCCTGGCTGGATTGGGACCGTCTCCATGTCAAGCAGCTGCACACCGAGTATTCGCTTATACTGCTAGGATCGTGAAGCTGGTCCTGTTCGTAAACTCGCTGGCTTTGCGTTATCGCCTATTACCGACGACCTGGGAACCAGACTCCGTGTCCGAGCAAGGCTGAATGCGAAATCCTGTGAGCCGCTAGGCCAACATCGTGAGTGCTGCTGACCTCGACGTGCGGTCTGGGCAACGAAACGCAGCGCCTTCAGCTCCATCGCGCGCTCAGCTGCTGTCCAGCCCGCAGCCCGGGGGTGAGGTGAGGACCCCTGCTGAGTTGTCTCGTCTTGATGGTACAAGTAATGATTTACCCAAGGAGCGACAAGTTTGCCGGTTGTTATTGGCCGATAAGCAGCGGCAGCCTCCTCTGCGTGCGATAACCTTGCTCCAAAACCCCCCAGACGGGTTTGCTAACCCCGAACCATCACGGCTGCTTATTATTTGCTGCAATGCAGAGCCTTGCAAAGCGCAGCAGCTCTGTTCAGCTCTGCGCATGGGTTTTATGAGCTGATGGAACACAAAAAACACAAACCAGTGTGAAGACGCCTTCTCTCCCCCCCTTTTCTGCCCGCAGGAATCAATATCGACAGATGGATTATTCACATGGCTGGTGGTTACACGAAATCAAACATGGCCCCCCCCTCTTCTGTCTGTCATCGAGATGCCGATAACGAGCACACATGCGCTACGGCCTTGGTCGATCGAAGCCCATCGGTACAACCTCCAGCACTGTCGCACCGTGTCATCGTTTGGTCGAATTTCGATGACGATCTTTTTGCTCTTGTTTTCCCTTCTGAAGCCTGATATTCGCGCTTCGCTGTAGCCATCATGTTTGCGATATATATCGCATCAGACGATGAAGATCATAGCGGTAGTGACATCTCTTAGTGGACACTTATACCCCAGTCTCTTTTGGCTTCCCCGCTGGAATAGCTTCACGTCTCTCATTATACCCATCGGAAGCAAATCACCAGTGTCAGAAAACAAAACATTCACATATCCCATATAACAACCAAACTAGCCAGATGGCTCCCTGCAGGAAAAAAAGAAAATCAACGAGAGACCCTTCTCCCCCCCCCCGGCTATCCTTCATGTCTAGTGTCGTCATCGCTTCCATACCCTTGCATCTTTTTCCCGCGCTTTTTTTTTTCTCTTCCTCTTTTCAACCCGCGCACGCCCTCCTACATAACGGTGATATCATCGTGCAGCAGATTTTGGTTTTGTTTTTAGCCTGATGCTTTTAGACCCTTGTTGGACTCTTTTACTCTACTTTCTGTTTTTTTCCCCCCAGACGTGAAAAGTAGATGCACGTTTCCGTGAAGAAGGAAGGATTGTTAAGGTATTTGCATTGCGTCGTATTGCAGTAAACGGGCAGTGTTTTATAGCTGTTTATCTTAATTACACGCATTGAGGCTTTGCTTGTGCATATCTATAATTTTTATCTGATGGCGCCTTTGTACAGGGATCTAGCACACCCGCTTTTGCTTGTTTAATGGATTAGTAGCTGAGATGCTATTTTAAGCCCGTTTAGGACGGACGGTTCGATGAGAAACGGACCGACGAGAAAAAAATAACCGAGGATATATCAACTGGGTGAATATACAACCTTGCTGCGTAGAAGAGAAAAAGTTTTGCAGAATGGATACTTGACTCTTCCCGTGTAAGCCGGATAGTTCCGTTGCGATTCCATTCACAACTGCTGACCGCTTTAGAATAGCTTTTATCGGCCGATCAAGCTGCTATACTCGAGCTATATCGAATGACTCGTATAAACGTAAGTAATAGGCAAAACGACTAGACTGCGAGCCATCTCCGGCTCGCCAGCGTCTAGCTTTCCCGTTTACCTCCGCCATAAACAAAGTTACACGTATATCCACCATCCCGAAACATAACCACACCTCGTCCGATCTTTGAATCGGGGGTTTCACACAAAATCGCACACATTAGGGCGTATGTCCACGCCGGTTTAATCTTTCCGATGCCAAGGGTATCCCCTCTGTCGATCATGATGAGATGTTGCATAAAGGCCTGTCTGTCCGTATGTAGGTACCGCGAGTAAAAGCCCAACTTGAACCAAAAGCCGGCTTGTGCGTGCATGAACCAAACACCTACGGCATTAAGTAGCATCATGGCCGCTGTTTCCGCGAACGGGTCGCTTGCCTTAGCTTGTGTAGGGGTTTGGGAGGAGAGGGGGGTGGGTGATTGGGAGGGTACGTTGGGCTTTGAGGTTGTGGTGGGATTTGAGATGGGGTTTTAGGCAATCAGTGTAGTTGAGATAAGAGTTGGAGTTACATGGCTATGATGCCGGTGACGTTGTAGAGAGGACAGGGTTCATAGCCGCGGTTAGTTGACATCAATGGCGTGTAAGTGGTGGTTGAATAAGGGCCCGTTGCTAATACGGGTTACTGTTAATATAGTTAGACAAGCCCTCCAATGACTTCATTAGACTTTTATAGTTCAAAACCGGAACACTACCGACGCTGGGGTATATATCTCTTACATACATAAGTTATATACATGGGCGTTTGCATGACGAACGCGAGGGGTGTTTTTAGACTGCTCTTTATTAGCAAGGGCTTCACTTTACAGTTGACTACTCCTGGGAAAGAACAATGCTTTATTCTAAAATGAATATCACAACTATTACAAGAGGTAGTTGATGAATGTATCTAGCTACTTTATTGTATAATGTCTCGCCAACAGAACTCTTAGCAGATAAAGAGTGGTGTTACGCAAGTAGCCAAGCGCAACGAAAGTAGAGAGTAACAACAAGTAATGAGTACATCGGGCCTTATGATTCGGCCGCATCTGCGAGAAAAACAACTTTGATGATTCGAAGGAACAGCACCTTTATTGCTGGCCCCTTCCTTTTGCCTTTTTTAGGCTGCTTCGCTTAGACAAGCTGGGCCAAGTAGATACAGCGTGGTAAGATGAGAGTGGAATCAGTATATGTAGAACTAGAATATCTAGTGGAATCAGTATGTCTAATAGCACCAGTAGAAGGGGTAAGAAGAATAGAAGAAGTAACTGAGGCTTTGTAAGGGACAACTGTAGAGGCTAGTCTGTGACTCGAGAGCTCATCTTTAAACCACCAGCGGACATGACAAAAATGGCTACCTCGAGCACTTGCAAGATGAGCAACAAGCTCGACAAGTCACCCTAACCAACGGGTGGCTAGGCCAGTAATCTACGTGAAATAAAGATGTTGATAAGTAACATCACTCAGTTCGCGTGCTTTTGAGCTCCAACGCCTGAGACGAACCCAACTCTACCATTATCACTGCATAGATTTAATTCAATCAATCTTCCATTTCTTTAAACAGAAAGGAAGATTGCAACTAACTTCCAGTGAAGTGATCCACTCTATCAACTCTGACCTGACGTCGAAATATTTGCTTTTCTTGCAGTAAACCACATTTGGTGAGTGAAAGCAGCCTTCAAACTCGAAACTACACTTAATCTTGGTTAGTTTACAGCGAAAAGAGACGTCTGCATCGGTTGAAGCGCGACGCGAAGAGAAAAAAGGCCATCAGCTTTGCAACGTTTGTTTATACAATAACATATAGCTCAAAGGGGATAATGTTGACTACGGAGGCCGATATTGAGAATATAGGTAAAGCAGTGTAGCCTTTCAAAGCTTTTATTTAATTGGTCATTTTCAAGGAAGACGACTGCTCGATCAAAATGACTATACAGTCTTGCGAATCAGTTTCAGTTTTGTGAGCGTATTTATGTTTCGACGTAAGATGCTTAGAAGCTAATTTAGTTCACTTGAATGCACATGAAGAGGCGAGAGCGCTATAAAAGCTTGGTCATGCTCTAAATCACTCGAAAGTCGACCGTTACCGACCACAGCAACCAGAAAACATTTCAGACGCTTGAATACAAACAACCACAGAATGAATATCACCTCATGAATAGCGCCTCTGTCCAGAACAGTGTAAACATCAACCCATCGGAACATACTGACAAGTCAACCCAAACACAAAACACAGGCGCTCGATTCTCGCCCTTCTCACATCAGAGCACGATCCCTCAATCTTCCCAACTGCCTACAACAAAGGCAAGTTCAGAAAATGAAGCAGACCAAAAAATGTAAAAGCCACATGTTCCTAAACCCCTTCCAGGCTTTCCACAACTCACAAACGTTCAGACAACGTTTATTTCCACTTCTCAGACGCTGTATCTGACATACTTGCATCACTAACAACGCGACACAAAGTCTACATCAATATCAAGAAACAAACATTAAAACACAAGATCACAACACGGGATATAAACCCCAATTTAAAATGGTTATTATACTTGCTTACAGAGGATATTGCGGCAAACGGCCTCGTCGAGGCCCTGTCAATGATTAAAATCTTCCGCTTTGTTCATGCTAAAACTTGAAAGGCCTGAATAGACGAAAAAGATCTCAAGTATGCTTACTTCGACTGGTATTTTGGAGACTATATTTGTAAGTCTCAAGACGCAGTAAAGTAGATTGGTAACGGAATGTTTCGGTATACTAGCAATATTATCGTATTCTAGAAAATCTAGATACCTTTCTAAGAGCATTCTGCCTCATCCCTTTTGCATTTATGCTTGGAATACGTTGAATGTGTAATCAGGCAAGTAGTAAAGCATGTGAACTCTTTCTCGTAGAAGCGAAATAGTCCGTCATTTTGGTACACTATTCCCATTCGAATAATCATCCAAGTATTGAGACATTCAAGTAGTGATTCAGTAGGTTCAAGGCATAGTTTAAAGCACAGGCAATAATCCTTTTAACCATCAATCTTTTCCAAGAGGCAGTAGGAAATAGCACTTTGTAAACGTCATGGTTGATTCTCATTTCCATCATTGATTATAACTACATCGGGAAATCCATGCCTAAATCTCCAATCGCTGTAGCACATACATTTAAATACAAAAAAGTGGTATCTTATAAACCCATCCATCTCCATCCATCGTCCCAACGTTAATATTTACACATTTGGCTATTAAGCCTTACCGGCGTTGGCTTGAGCCTGGTTTTGGTCGTGGTAAAGCTCAGGGCAAGGACCATTCTTCTGCAACAGGATGTATCTCTTGATCCACCACGGGAGCACCTCGGTGAGCTGGTACCCGGCGTGGCGGCGGGTTGAGACGCTAAAGACATAGTCGAGTTCCTCGAGCGTCTTCTGCTTAGTTTCGGGAACAAAGAGGAAGATGAGGATCAAGGCGACAATGTTAAGACCGGCGTAGAAGCCAAACGCTCCCGGGGCTGTCATGGCAGCCAACATGCGCGGGAAGGTAAGAGAAAGGATAGAAGCCCAGAAGTTGTTTGTAGCGACAGCCCAAGACATGCCAATCTCACGATGGGACAGCGGGAAGACCTCGGCAGAGTACATGAAGGGGACGGGACCTTCTCCGGGAGAATAGAAGGCGTCGAACAGGTAGACAAAGGTTGCGACAGCTCCAATTCGGGCCGTGCTGTTTTCAACGTCAGACTGAATGAGGTAGCAAAGACCAGCAGCTGCAGAGGTGGTTAGCTAGAGTGTTGTAATAAGCGATTGATCACGGCAACTTACTGAGAAGAGTCCAGAACATGTTGGGAAAGGTAAAGAGAAGAAGGGCTCGTCGACCAAAGGTATCAATGGTCCACACAGCAGGCCAAGCGAACAAAAAGTTGATCAAGCCAAAGCCCCAACTGGCCCACAGGGCAGTGTAGTCGGAAATTCCGCTCTGTCTGAAGATTGTGCTGGAGTAGAAAGAGATGATGTTGATACCGCACATCTGCTGAGCAATCATGACAATACCGGAAGCCCAAGTGGCGCGCCTGATGCGGGGAATGGAGAAGAGCTCAAAGAAGCGAGTGACGATGTTGTTGGTCTTTGTGAGGCCGGCTTGCTCGACAAGGAGTTCCTCCTGATCCAAGATGCACTGGATGTAGTAGAGATCTCTAGCGGCCTGGAGGGGAGAGTTTCTGAGTCGCAGGAGTGATTTCCACGCCTTCAGGTGCTTTCCCTTCTTCATATACCAACGGGGACTTTCAGGGCAAAAGAAAGTACCAATGACCAAGGGAACCGCAGGGATAAAGGCAGAGCCAAGCTGGAGGCGCCAGGCGATATCACCGACCTTACCGACAGCAAGGTTGGCACATGTTCCCAAGAAGATACCAAAGGCAGTCCAGATTTGCCAAGACATGACAAGACCACCTCGAATAGCAGCAGGAGCGTTCTCAGCAGCGTAGACAGGAACAGTCACTTCTTTCAAACCCATACCGATACCGAGGAGCACACTAACAGACACATAAGCAGCTGGACCAAGGACCAGTAAGTAGACTGGCATGTTGACTTACCGACAGGCAGCAAGCTGTCCCCAGGTCTGAGAGACGGCCATACCAAAGGGGGCGAAAAGAGAGAAGATTGCGCCCAGGAAGATTGTGCCACGACGACCGAGCCAGTCGTTGAGGGGATCAGCGATCCATCCAGCGCTGATACATTGTTAGGATTGCTTCTGTGAATTAACAAGTAGGCAGTCAACTTACAAAAGGCAGATGGTGATGTATGGCAGTGAGTTCACCAAACCAATCAGCCAGCTGTTTCTGGCACAGGTACCAGCATTGGCGTCAGGTCCGCAGAGTGGCACATTGTCTGGGATGCCGAGAGCTTGGGGGAAAGACAAGTTGGCACCGTTTGATCCAGTCTGCAGAAAGAAGGCGTTAGTGGGTAAGGAGATGTGCGTGGTTGAGGAGTAACACGTACTTGATCCCAGCCCTGAATGGCTGCGGCAATGGAGCTGAGGCCGATGGTATAGTAAAGTGACCATGGGTGTTTCCATCGGTGTGTGGCCTCCTCTCTCAGAGCTCGCTTCTCGTCCTCTTCCAGCTCATTGATGCTCTCAAAAGCAGCCGGGTTCTGTGCCACGAGGGCGCCCCTCTGGAGCAGAGGCAGAATGTCGCTGGGCAGGCCCTTTGTTCTCTGGAACTGCTCGACATTGGCGAAGAGGGTGTGTTGGGGGATGCCCTTGAGCGGATTTCGGATCTCGCCCTCGAGGTTCTCAGTCAAGGCAGCAAGCTTGTTGCCCGCGTCTGCTTGAGACGAGTCTCGGACCCTATAAGACGACGGAGCGCATTAGTTTCACCGCCGTGTATATGCAAGGCAAGACACAGACACGCATCGTGCCGTGTATAGGGGCTGAGATGACTTACATCTTCTCATCGTGCTCGGGGTAGGCCACCTCGGCGGCGATCTTGTCGTCTACACCCATTGTGTGGGAGCCACGAGGCCAATGATTCACACTCTGAGACAATGAAATGAAACAAGACAGACACAATAGAGAAGCGTGAGAATCAGAGGCTCTGCCAGCTGTTTATCAATGTGAAGCACGTAGAAGCCCGGCTGTGCCCTGCATAAGATGCTCGGAGGGTTTCATCGAGGGTGGGCGGCCGTCTTATATACACCATCACGTCGCACAGGAGGCGGCCGGATCAGCAATCGACATTTCCAAATCTCCCCATGGCGTCCAACACTGAGAGGGGCCTGCAAAAAAAAATCTGAGGGGCCCCAGCTTGGACAGGCCATCCCATGGGGGATCTTTGGCGGATGAAGTTGGGGTTGCTGCTCGCGGTGGACCGGGTTGGGGGCTTCGGCTGTGGCCTCCCCTGCACCTGATCATTCGTGTGGAGGGCATGGAGGGCATGGCGGTACAAGGCGGCGAGTCACTGCGGCCGGGCAGCGACCGCGGCGCATGGCAAGGCGTTAACGAGGCCATCGCCAGAAGTGCTGCAGCGCGCGGCGGCAGTTGGGCATGTGCCGTTAGCCCCAGATCGCTGCGCCAAGTACCTCGATGGCGCCAAGGACCGCGCGCACAGGTACTTGCGGAGGGTTTCGACGCCGCCACACGGCCAGGGAGGTCTTGCGAGGGCCAGGAAGGGGCAAAGCGCTCATGAGGCGTCGAATGGAAGGCGCTTGGGGGCAGCCCAGGCCGTCGTTTGCGGTTAGTTCCAGGCAGCAGAATAAAAACTCTGGCAGGGGCCACGGGCTAGCATAGCGCGAGCTTGTTTCTGTGTCGGTGGCGTCGAGACAACAATAGCTGTGGGTTCTGGAAGAATAAACAGAAGCCGTTGCGGTGAAGCGCTGTGGTGTTGTGTGTTGTTGCGACTCTGCTGTCAATGCTAGAGTATAGTACAGCAAAACAAAACTAATCAACATCCTGGGTTGGCAAGGCCATGCAAGCGTCTTCGTTCTCTGCAAAGATGTGCAAGACAGCGGCCGGATTTGGCGAAGAGCTGCGGTGCATATGTACGGCTGGCTTCATGCGAGTGCGGAGAGTCTTGATTTCTGATTTTTTTTCTCACTCTTGGTGGAGCGATTATTCCCTCCTCGTTTCCCCTTGCAGAGACCAGGCGTTTCTGGGTGGGCCTCGTCTGATTGAGTTGAGCAGCGTAAATAATGTCGGGCAGAGCTTTGACTCGAGCATTGCTCAACTACGACGGCTAGTCCCCTGGCCCGGGCAGTGGCCATTCGTCGAGGCTTGACGCCGGTGGAGATGCGCTGATGGGAGATGGGAGCTGGCAGACGATGCGAGTGAATCCAGGCCTTGCCACCGGTTAGCGACTCGACTCGTCGCGACCAGGCCAGGCCAGGCCCGACACCCGAATGCGGGCATGTCTGCCGGTGATGCCCTCACCAGCGGCTCGCCGTTCGTCATCAAGCAGAAGCCCGTGTAAGCCAAGGTCGGGCTAGCGCGCAGAGGGTGTCGCTTGCAACCCACAGCGCTGTGGCTCGCCTGTTTCTGCTTCTCATCCTGCTGGACATGGTACGTGAGCTGGCATATACGGATACCTACAAGACGCATGCTCAAGGGCTGGGCAGATCCGACCCCTTGCGTTGGCTGTGCGACTCGTATAGGCCGCTGAGAAATCAGGCAATCGACCACAAGGAATTACTGCATCATCATATCACGACTAATAGCAGTAGCATCGCCGCCACCGCAGACTACCGCGACTATACGTAACTCAAACGACCGGTAGCCAGGCAGCAGTTTAACAAGATGACAAGATGGAGAAAAGCGGGCAGTCTCGGACGCCATGTGGCCTCGTCTCTCCAGCTTCTCCATCTTCTCCATCCTCTCCATGCCATCTCCATGGGACGGGCTAGTCCGAAATCTGCCACGCCAGTTTTCCTATACCGGCTGGCGGGCATGCCGAATTCTGAGGGCCAAGAAGGCGACATGTCAGACAACGGCTTCCACGACTAGTACTTGAACCGCCTCGTCCTCCAAGCCAAGCTAGTCGATGAATTGCTCGTTGCAGCCTCGTCTGCTGAGCTTAATTGGGCTTTCCAGGCCTTGTTGCAGCCATCGCCAATCTGGGACAACTTGGCATTCGGGTGCTGGATGCTTGATTCTTGATTAAGTAATCGACGTCGGCGCTTGCTATCCACTTTGCTACTGCAAGTATACCATGATTTCACTCACTCACCTAGTCTCGGAATAGCGTCTTAAAACGTCGTCTCAAAATGGTACAGCATATTTGCAGTACCTACTTGGTCGCGCCATGAAATTGTTGCCTCGAAAGAAGCTGATTCGGACATTGTCCCAGCAACTGAATCGCACCCGCCGCATCCACTCATCCACTCTCCCCGCGGGATTAAAGTCTTGTGCGGAGAGACAGAGACTCTCTGGGCAAGCTCTCCGATGTGAGACAGTAAGCGTCCGCAGCAAGGGGAGCGAAGCTGCAAAGGAAACTTCCTTCTCTTGCAAAGAACTGATTTCGTCATTGAGGCAAAACAAGATCCTGTCCGGCATGCACCGTGCGCGGTCTCAGAGCGACTGACGGGACGATTCAATGCAGAAGCGGCAAGGCACAGGCTAATTCGCAGTGCCTAGTACAGATGTGGAAAGCATCGCCAAAGAGGCGGCGATAAATTTAGCAACCCGGCTTCCGGCTTCTTACTAAACCATCCTATTGCGTGCATCTTGACGGCGCAGTGGCCTCGAATCTGTCGCTGTCCGAATCCTAATCGGTATCGTATCTGGCCACGACACGACTTGTGACAGAGATTGGATTCCTCGCCGGTCCTAGACGATGAAACTCGTCAACGGGCATGTCTCCCCAGGGCAGGTCGGGGACAAGAACTTCTGGGTTGCGACGCAGTCGTCGGGACACCGGCAACAAACAAAGATGAGTGAGTGAGAGTGTAACCATGGCGCCACGACCTCCTTGTCGAATCTGGCTTCAGCGTGCTACAAGATTGGCTGCTGTCAAGATATCTCGACAGTGCCAGTTATACAGTACGCCTCACGACGGGCTGGCGGGCCGGCATTCGGCGTTCGGCAAGGCTGCGTCTAAGCCGCGTTTTCCAGGACTGTGCTGCGCTCAACTTGGATGGCGGCGCCGGAGAGCACGGCTTAGGCCATTCCTTATTCCGTGTAATTCGACGGCGCTGCACTGTGGACGGCGCCGCCTTCTTCGCATGCTATCAACCCTGCCGCTCCTCGATCTCGGCGAGCATCAGCCGCCTCCTCAGTCTTGTCCAATTCTCTTCTACAGTCATCGTCTTGGTGCGCGACTCGACGCGATCCAGACCTGCTCACAAGTGCAGCGAGGCTGTAGGGCACCATGGCCGAGCAACCGCCCCGTCCGAAGCAGGCCGCCTGTCTGGTCTGCAGGCGCAGCAAGATCAAGTGTGATTGGATGCCCTACGAGGCAAAGTGCAGACGCTGCATCCACCTGAACTGCGAGTGTATTCGCCCAGAGTTCCATCCGGGCAGGCAAAAGGGCATCAAAAAGCAAGCTCCCAGACCAACCTCGATTCTGTTGATATAGGCCGTGACAGCCGTGCTGACCAGGCAGTAAAGCAAGCGGGTGGGCATCGACAAGGCGCTGTATCAGATCGAGCAGGCCGTCAAGCGTGTCAAGTCGGGAGAGCCGCGAGGGGCCGAGGACAGAAACCTCGTGGCCAATCTGAGACACCTGCTGGATGACGTAGACGCTAGTGAAGATGCGGCTGAGCATTCGTCGAGGCAAGGCTCGCAGAGCAACACGCAGGAGGACGAGGCCGGCCTGACGTCTAGTGACGACGACGACGAGAACGACAGCGCCGGCCAGCGGTCCATGGCCGACTTTGTGCAGCGCACAGAGGAGAGCCTGGCCATTGACGACGCCGAGAACCCTCTGCAGCTGCTGGCGCGCGCGTCCTACTTTCGTCCGCCCAGTGGTCGTCGTAGCCGTCGCGACTCGCCTCAGAATCCGCAGCATGAGTCATCCTCGTCCAAGAAGGATCCCGAGTCTGCCAGAGTCCAGCGCTTCTTCTCGCAAACCAAGGTGAAGCTCGATGTTGGCGAGGACCTTGACCCGGTCGACCTCGGCCTCGTCACCATGGACGAGGCTGAGTCATTGTTTGACTAGTAAGACAACTCTCTGTCCCCTCCCATTAAAGCATATGAATGGAGATTATCAAGACGAAAATTATGAAACAACGGTTGGGCTCATCATCATTGCAGTTACTATTCCAAGCTCGTGCACACAAGATGGGGCCTCTCTCCTCGAGTCCACACGGCGGCTTACACGCGCAGCCGATCTGCTTTTCTTTTTACAACCGTCATGGCCGCGTCTACGCTCTTTATGCCTACTGCGGGTCCCTTATCCAAAAGGCTGTTTAATCATGTCAAGTTGCTGGCTCAAAAGGTGATCAACGACAAGTACAAATCCGTAGAGATCGTCTTGGCGTTTATGACACACATACCATGGATATTTCCGGGAGATCACACCATGGATGATGAGACATGCATATACATCTCGATAGCGACAACCATTGCATTCGATCTCTCACTTCACAAGACGTTGATGCCCAGGGATGCCCTAGAGTCGGGGCCAACGAATGTGTCACGAGGAGAGTGCCTGGATCCGCGAGCTGCCCTCGCCATCGATGGATTTCCAGACGTAGACCCGTGGTCAGAGCAAGGCCAGTTATTGCTGCGAGCCCGGGAAAGATGTTATATTTCTCTGTTTGTCGTGGAGAGAGGGTAAGTGCCGTTTGAAATTTGCTCATCTTGTATAATAGCCCTCGTTTAACATGGATTTAGAATGTCTTTGGCTCGTGGTAGGCCGTTTATGATTCCCATCACCCGAAACATCAAGGATGTCGATACCTGGCACCGGTCCCCTCTGGCAGATGAGCAGGACGGCCCCGTGGCATCCATGGCCGCGGTACGAAGAGATTTGGTAAGACGATATTGTTTCCAATGTTTTTCCCTTTGAAGCTTCATTTCATTGATATAAATGTCGCAGGATTCTCTCTTTAACACGGTTCGTGCGCTTTGCGATGGCTCGCAGACTAGCAACAGTGATGGGTCGCTGGTGGCTCGGTCGTACGTCTTTTCGTTTCTCTCGTTTATAAATCTCGCATTGTTGAATCTCTAACACGATGCTTTAGGATACAAGGATCTATCGAGCGATTTTTCGATCAGTGGCTTGCAGAATGGGGTCTGATGATTGGTCTGGGTCCTGGTAAGCCGTCTAACAGTCGAAAGTGAGAAGCAAGCTTGCTGAATTTCAATCACAGAACGTCGCCTGCCCCCATATGTCGAGATTCTCTTTGCACACACTCGCCTTTCGACGTATGGGCGCATCATCAACCACCCAACGGCACCAGTCGAAGTCCGTATATTCTTCCGAACTGCTGGACTGTCGGCAGCCCTGAACGTGATGAGAGCAGCGATTCAGGGAGAGTCGCAGCTGCAGTCGATGCCCAATAACACGGCCATTATGATTTCCTTTGCAGCTTGCTTCGCTTTGAATATCAGCTCGTATGCCCCAGATGGCTCTGGGCTTGCACCAAGCATCAGAAGGTTGATTGAAGAGGCCACCGGTGTACTGGAACGGATTGGAACAGTCACTCCGCATAGAAACGGACTCTCAGTGTTGTACGGGAAACATCTTCAGCACTTACTACAGACATCAGGCCCCCCCAAAGCCCACCCGACCACCAAAGCCAAGACGGACAACGCCTTCATCGACGGAACCAATGCAAGAAACGCCACCGGCACCACCGAGCAGCTTCATGGACCAGCAGGTGTTGTGGCCGGATATGGTGCAGTTTTCAACCATGTCGGATGACCAGATTACACAGGTGTTGAACCAGCCCGGCAACGTGTTTGAGCCCTCGTTTGGCGGTGGCATGTCATGGGAAGACATGAACAATTTCGACTGGCTGAACTGGCCGGCTTTCAACGCAAACTAAGGGAGAATGCATTGGGAATTTGGCGACTTTTGGTTATGAAGGCATAGGTATATGGAGAAGGTTTTCTCTTTTTTTTGGGGGGTCATCAGCGAGTGCTAAAAAAATGGTTACTGGTTTCAATTTGATTATGATTAGAGACGGCTGGAGGACGATTTAAGAGTGCCACATGGACGGTGGTCATATCAGAAAACAAAGCCAAAAGTGTGGGGAAAAGTTGCTAGACGTGCTTACAGCTTTATTAGACTTGTTTAAGCTTGGCACATATTATTGCCCGGCTCGCGGGCGTATTGTATATACACTAAGGGAGTACGACAGGCGCAGGAATTACGGCGTGAAAACCAACGATTGGCTCGCATCAAAGACTCTCATCCAAAGCAAGCAGAAATCGTATGATTTCTTCTTTTCCCTGTTGATTGTGCCAAGAAGAAAACGCCGGCAATTTACATGTGCTTGGCGGCATCTGTCCGAGCCTCAGATGCAATACCACCCTCCCCTTCCTTCTTCCTCCTTGCGGGCTCCATTCGTTTTTTCAATAGTCCCGCTCTTACTTGTACTGTTTGCTATCTAGTTCAAATGGTAGTATTTCTTTTTTGGATTTGCAAGGGTGAGGGCGGAGTCCGGTACTCAGATGTAGCCGGCATTCAGATGTGGACTCCGCCGTTCGGGTTATATGGCTTCGGAGACTTGTTTTTTACGATGGATGGGGGAACAGGGTGTGCTTGGAGAGGGGGTGTGGGTGATTGTATTGTGATGACGTTGATTGTCTTTTACTGTGACTTGAGTTGATTGTGCTTGTTTGTTGTATCTATCTGTTCAGATGATTCCTTTACAATGCACTGTTTAACACACTGGGTATATACTGTGTAGTATCATGTGCAGGGACGTCAATTAAGGTTGGATGCAACACGATATTGCCATTCCGTATGAGATTCTTGTTGATAATCATGCAGGAATATTAATATGCGTATATTGTACACTCTGTTTAAAAGAAACAATCAGCTTTCAACTTTTGATATGTTAGTTGATGTTGTTATCCCGGCGCCATGTATAGCCGAGGCCCGGCCGAACGGCAACCGGAACCAGAAATGTGGGTTTCGGAATAGTACCCCGTTTTCTCTCTTTTTGTGTTCGGTACGCCGGTATTATGTCATATCTAATTCAGCACTGAAGCTTAAAAGAGAAGAGAGCTCTTATATATATATATATATAAAGAAAGGGAAAAAAAAGGTGTCTTTGTGGAGTTATGACGGCGAAAGTGAAGCCGACTTTGCGCGCTGAGCCTCAACGACAGCCACTAAACCCAACATTGGCATCTCCTTCATCTACATCAAGCGATAGACGCAGACGGCGCAACATGTCGAAACTCTCGCCCGGACTGAAGGCGCTCATCAACGCGCCGTTTGCGAGGCCCGGGCCGTGCAGGGTCGCAAAGGGCGCTGCGGCGGCGGCGATGGGGGAGGTGTTTTGGGGGATTGCGCGGGAGGCGAGGGGGGAAGGGCGTTGGGGCGAGGGCGTGGCTGGCGATTTCGGTGAGTGTTTGATATCTGCTGTGTTTTATTAAGTGTTCTTTTTATCTCGGCTTCGTTTGATGAAATTTGTCACGAGTGTCATAGGATGGATGACAATATGAGGAAGAAATGAGACGATGAAGACTAATCGCAACTACAGGCCGCTGCTACATTCACGCTCAACTCGCCCGACGCGCTCTCCATCCTCCACGGCATCGCCACCGCCGAGCGCGGAGGCTCTCCAACAGCCGAGGTGCGCACCGCGGAATTCATCCGCGAGGTTGGCCTCAAGTGCATCTCCTTCAACGGCATCCCGCGCACAATCAACTGCCTCAATGCGTTTCACGCGTCTCTTCCCGAGCGCGTCACTGCGGCGTTGGGCAGGGAGCCGTCGCGGACACTGACGGCGGAGAATATCGAGGGCGTCAAGGCGAGGGGCAGAGGGTTGTGGGATTCTATTTATGCGCCGTTTGAGGACAAGCTGGTTGACAAGCTGGGTGTGTCGCATCCTGATTTGCCCGTGGTGATTTTGAATTGCCATTACGGGCCGCTGCTGTCCGACCCGGCAGGGGGGAAGACGAAGCGAGGCCTGGGGAGGGTCATGACGAGTCTGGTGGCGGTGGCGAGCTTGAGGGCGCAGACGGGCGTTGGGCCGCAGGTGCTGTCTCATGTGTTTGGGCTGAGGAAGGCGGTTGACGATGGCACGTTTCGGGATGATATGGACGTTGAGGGGGTTGCGGGAAAGGAGGAGAGTGAGAGTGAGGAGGGCGTGAGGTGGTTGGCGGGGGATGAGGGGGGGAGAGTGGATGTTGAAGGCGGTGGATAGGATTGTGGATGGATTGGGGGGGGAGCAATTTTGGAGCGAAGCTGTGATGATTGATGATGTTTTATGAGATGTAGATTATGATGTATACACATAGATGGGTTGTACAACTATAACAAGACAAGATTATATGTATATGGAAATGCAGCCTCATGCGCCATCTCCAATTATGCCAAATGCTAAATAATGCCTTTCTGCAAGGCATCCGACGCTAAAAATGTATAATATACAGGTAAAACTAATTATATCAATCCAAAATGCTCTCTGATCTTATTTCTTGATCATAACCTTGATAAACTCCATTTAATTGCTAATGTTTCCCTTGTGGGTATCTTCATTCCTCCTCTTTCTCAAGACAAAAAAAAAGGAATTATCCAATGTCTATTCTTCCCTTATGCCATGGTGATGATATCATCCGCCACCGTAAACGCCGCATCGGTCTTGCTCCTGACTTCTTCGACAGTAACGCCCGGAGCCAGCTCAGTGAGCTTCAGGGTGCCCTGCACGCGGTCTACCTGGAAGACACACTATTGAGAAGCAAGAAGTTAGTTGTCGACCTTTTTAAATGCACAAGGGGGTTTAAATACCAAGTCTGTGATGATGGTGCTCACGCATCGAGCCCCCGTCAGCGGCAAGCTGCACTTTTGCACAATCTTGGACGAGCCGTCCTTGGCCACGTGCTCGGTCGCGACAATGACTTTTGTGTTTTCCGGGTTGGCGACCAGGTCCATGGCGCCGCCCATGCCCTTGAAGAGCTTGCCGGGGATCATGAAGTTGGCGAGATCGCCTCCTGCGCTGACTTGAAGGGCCTGACAAGGAACATGTTAGCTTCGAACAAGTTGGAGATTCCGTATAAAGTGAAATGCTTACACCTAGGATCGAAACGTCGACGTGACCGCCGCGGATCATGCCAAAGGACTCTGACGAGTCAAAGGTCGAGGCGCCGGGCACAAAGGTGACGGTCTGCTTGCCGGCGTTGACAAGATCGCTGTTTACCCAGAGTCAGCTTCACATCGTCCAAGTCAATTATAAAGACTTACGCATCAACCTCCTCCAGCGTGGGATGCGGGCCCATGCCCAGCAGGCCGTTCTCGCTCTGCAGCCACACGGTCCTCTCCTTGGGCACAAAGCACGCCGCCATGGTCGGGATACCCACGCCCAGGTTGACGTAGAAGCCCTCCTTGAGCTCGTCCGACGCCCGCTTTGCGATGCGCTGCTTGCGCTTCAGCCCGGCATTGCCCTTTGCGTCCTGGGCAGCAACGCCGGGCTCGGCCTCGGGATCGCGCAGCACGAGGCTCTCAACCTCCTTCTCCACCGTCGCCTTGACGACTCTGTCGACAAAGATGCCCGGCAGGTGCACGTCGTCCGGGTCGATCTCGCCGACGGGCACAATGTTCTCGGCCTCGACAATCGTCAGCCGCGCGGCCTTTGCCATGAGCGGGCCAAAGGCGCGCGTCGTGCGGCGGAAGACGCAGTTGCCGGTGGTGTCGGCCTTCCAGGCGCGGATGATGGCCACGTCGCCGGGGAGGGCCGTTTCCATCAGGTATCGCTTGCCGTTGAAGTCGCGCACCTCGCGCTTGTTGCCGCCTTGGAGGGGGGCGCCGCCGGACGGGTTGATGCGGACGGGGATCTCGCCGTCTTGGAGGAGCGTGTCTGGCGGTGTTGTCAGCTGAATGTTTCCGTATAGATGGTCCCAAGAATCACTTACATGCTCCTGTGGGCGTGTAAAACGCGGGGATGCCCGCTCCGGCTGCTCTCAGGCGCTCTGCCAGCGTACCCTGCGGGCACAGCTCAACCGCCAGCTCGCCATCGAGGTATCCCTTTTCGAGCACCTTGTTGCCACCCGTGTATGAGAGAATCAAGTTGTTAATCTGGCCAGACTCGGTGAGATGGGAGAGGCCACCGCGGCCTTCGAGGCCGGCATTGTTGGAGACGGCAGTGAGCGAGTGAAGCGATTCGCGGCCTCGACGGTGGATGGCTTGAATAAGGGTTTCTGGAAAATGATTAGCTTCAATGATTCCCCTCTTTTAATAAAATAGTCTTGTCCCCCTCTTGTCGCAAGTTGACAGTGAAACCACGAAACATGTATAAATCGTACCTGCAATACCACACAAGCCGAATCCGGAACTCAGAATCGTAGATCCGCTCTGGATGTCTGCCACGGCGGCATCGGCACTTTCAATGACTTTGGACTTTGGTCGCGTTTGCTGCGCCTGCGAGAGGCGAATCGTCGTCGTCGAGAGGAATCGTATTCTTGCCGGGCTGGCTCTGGCGGTTTGGCGAAACTGGTGAGCGGCAGCGGAGTTGAGAAAGGAAGACCTGGTAGAGGCTGCTCTGGGGAGAGCCAGTTTCGGATGGATTGGTCGAAGTAGCGTTGCCATTTTTGTACTGTGTTTGACTAGAAAAAAATAGATGGTGTGGGATAAAAAGAAAAAAGGTTAAATTTAGAGATGTAGAGAGCTTTGAGGTATACGGTATCTCAATCAAATACGCATTCGAAGTGAAGAAAAGAGGACAAAGAGAGTGTTTTTTTCTTTGAGAGCAAAAAGTAAACAAAGAAACGAGTCAATCCAACTTCTTATAAAAAATAAAAGAGTGTCCGATTCTTTTATATCAAACTCTCGGCATTGCCCAAGCTTCAAAGTCCCAAAACGGCACCTGTTCGGGAATCTGCCCTAGTCGGTTGGCCGGCCGGCCGGAAGTTTTAGTGTGGAGCGGGTATACCGATGACCCGGGGCGAAGAAAAAAAGAATTGGGCGTTTGTCCTTGTTCCTATTGGCCGAGGGCAGGATAAAGTGGTGCAGGGGGGGCGTTGACACGTTATTTGGAAAAGACGGAGATATATCGGGGCGCCACGCGGTGCTGTTTTGGATTCCGATGAGCTCATGGGCATTGTTTGTGCGGTTGTTTGCTGCCTATGCCGTGCTTGCTGCCGTGCTGTGCTCTATTGTGGGCATCAAGGTTGATCAACCGAAACGTCATAACGTGCTAGAATCTTGCCAAGTCCATGGGAAAGCAAAACTGCCGCCTTTGCATTCCGGAGTAGCAAAAGCCATGTACCCCATATCTACAAGAATCCCGCACTTTACTGACTCACGTACAGCCAACGGGCCGCGGCATACAGGAACGAGAATCTTAATTTCGGCTACCCTGGAGTATAACGAGGAGACCCCGCAAAATGGCATCTACCTTTTACAACGGCCTAGTTCCCGCTGTGAGATGACATAAGCTTGTCTTCATAGCCTGAAGTCGTCCAAAAATACATGTAGATGATGAGAGCGTATTAGAGCGTATATGTATTATGGCGGATACAGGCATTTTACGGTGGATATAAGCACCATTTACGCAAAGGCATATATACTTTGTCATCACCACAAGTGTATACCAATCAACCCCAACATTCCATTTCCAGATCTACACTCAGCATTACCCCATACTGCACCCCATCCCCAACGAGTCACGTTCAAGACATGGACGAACCTCCCTTTTCTACCTCTGCATACAGACAACAAGGGTCGATGCGGGGTGCTCGGTTGCGGAGAGACAGAACCGCCGCCCTGCTCTCCAGCCTCGAGAATCCTCTGCCTGCTTAATCTGTGCCTCCCCGATTAGACCCTGGTAAAGAAAGAAATGGGGACAAACCGAAAAAAGGTAGATGCGGAGAAAAAAAGAGACCAGTCAGTATTCAGCAGAGTTACCAATCCAATCCGGGGGGAAAAGTGCCCGAAAGCTCCTCTGCCGCGTTGTCACCCTCATGGTGTCTGGTGTACCCTTTACATTACAACCGTTTGGGCGGTGAGATGAGCATCTTTGTTATTGTTCTCCGTGACCAACATGTCGCGTCTTGAAGAGACGAAATTCGAGGATGAGAAGCAGCAGCAGCTGGAGCTGGAGCATGGGGTCGGCTCCGAGGAGGAGCGCCAGCATGCAGCGGCGTTGGCGAGGAGGATTCTGTTCAAGATAGACACCAGGTATGATTGAGACTTCAATGAAATGGTTCACCATCATGGACTGTTTTGTCATCAATTGATGCTAACCAAGTCTACAAACGACAGAGTCATGCCCATTCTGGCGCTTCTGCTTCTCTGCTCGTTCCTGGACAGGACCAACGTCGGCAACGCAAAGATCCTCGGCCTCGAGTCCGACGTGGGCATCACGGACAATCAGTACTCGCAAGGCCTCGCCGTCTTTTACGCCACCTACATTGCCTGGTTTGTCTTAATCACAGCCATTCACTCTAACAACAACATCAGTAGTATCACTAACACGATCCCAGCGAACTCCCCAGCAACCTCGTCCTCAAGAAATTCTCCCCCCGCATCTGGCTGCCCACCCTCGCCGTCGCCTGGGGCATCACCACAATGTGCCTCGGCTTCATCCGCTCCTTTGGCAGCTTCGCCGCCGTGCGCGCCCTGCTGGGCATCGCCGAGGGCGGCCTGTTTCCAGGCATCGTGCTGTACCTGTCCAGCATGTACACGCGCGGCGAGCTGGCCCTGCGCATCGGCATCTTTTACACGGCGGCGTCGCTGTCGGGGGCGTTTGGGGGGCTGTTGGCGAGGGGATTGTCGGCGATTGGGCCGCGGGGAGGGCTGGAGGGGTGGAGATGGATTTTTATTGTTGAAGGGCTGTTGGTGAGTTTTTCTTTCTAAAAGTATGGGATGATGATGGACTAAATTTACATGACTTAAAAGACTGTTGTTTCTGGCCTCATAGCCTTTATTTGGCTGCCAAACGGCGTTGCGAGCGCAAAGTTTCTCACAACTGAAGAGCGAGATTTCGCTTCCCAGAGGTTGGCAAACGACAACGGCGGCCGCTTCAAGTGCGTCCCCTATATGTTCACCAATATTACAGAGACTCAGGCTGACTTGCTTCATAGCCCAGCACTCGAGGCAGAAGAAGCCTTCAAGTGGTCCGAGGTCCGCCGCGGCCTGTTCAACGTCCAGGTCTGGCTTACCTCGACGGCCTACTTTGCCATGCTCTCGGGCGTGTACTCGTTTGGTCTTTTTGTAAGCTTCACATACATTCTTTTTTTACTCTTCCTTCATGGAGTATTAGTTTAAATGGCTGCTAACATGGCAAAAGCTGCCTACAATTGTCAATTCTCTTCAGATCACGACCAATGCCAACAAAGTCCAGCTCTGGACTGTCATTCCGTATGCCGTGGCAACGCCCACTACCGGTACGTTTCTCCATCAAATCTCACAACCTCTAGAAATGCTGACAAGTCACCATCAAGTCGCCGTCGCCCTCATCTCGGACCGCATCAAGCTCCGAGGCCTCCCCATGCTCGTCATGCTCCCCGTCTCCATCGCCGGCTATGCCACAATCGCCCATGTCCAGTCAGCCAGTGTCCGCTTCGGCATGACGTGCCTCATGGCCATGGGCATGTACAGCTCCGTGCCGTGCGTGCTGGTGTGGAACGCGAATAACTCGGCGGGACATTACAAGAGGGCGACGACGTCGGCGTTGCAGCTGGCCGTGGCGAATTGCGGAGGCTTCGTCGCGAGTAGGCCTTCCTTCTCCCTTACACTGATATACCCTCATTGATGTTTTGAGTTGCTAATGGACGAATGTCTTTACAGCATTTGCATACCCGAATAAAGAGGGGCCCGTCTATCTCAAGGGACACTCCATCATCCTGGGATTGCTCTGTTATGCGTGGCTTGCGTAAGTTTTGATCGCACTGTCCTTTTCATCTTGCTTGTCCTTGAAGCTGACTGCGAGCAAAATAGCGTATTGGTCAACGTGCTCTGGCTATCCAAGGTTAACAGAGACAAAAAGGCCGGGAAATACGACCAGTATGCCGGCTGTGGTGATGATCGTGACCCCGAGTTCAAAATGATTTTATAAACATGCTCTCTTCTTTGATGTTTACACGACCATGTAGTATCATAGCTAGCGGACGAATTTGGTTAATGTTTATGAGTTGATATACACTTATATGCTCCTTGCAGCTGATTTAAACTCTCAAGGCCATACATCCATCAGTCCGGCCCATCATCCCAGCAGCACCTTGACCACTTTTTCAACCTCATCCGTATTTCCAAAAATGATTCCCCCCCTCTCATCACATCCCTCCACCCCCTTCTCCAACACATCCCTCCCATCTTCGTCCACCGCCTTTCCCCCAGCACACTCCACCACCAACCCCACAGGAAACAGCTCATACAACTTCCTCAGCTTCGCCTTGCTCGTCTGCGTCACAGGCGAAATGTACACGCCGTGACCTTTGGTAAGAATGTGGCCCAGATCCGGCACAAGCCCCCCGCTGTACCGAAGCGTGTACTTTTCCTTGATGAAAGACGCAATGAGCGAGGCGTATGCAGGCGACTCTGCAGCGGCGCGGAGATTGGCCGGCGCAAAGTACCGCGTCTTGTAAGGCGGCGAGGAGAGCTTCACGTCTGGCCGGACGAGCTCGATGCTGGAGCCGCTGTCGTCCAGCCCCAGCTCAAAGCACAGGCCGGCATCTTGCGGATTCTCGCGCACAGCCACAATGGCCGTCGTTCGCGGCCCGTAGACGCCCAGGACGGAGCAGATTTGGTCCTTGCTGGGGGTCTTGCCGAGTGCGGTGTCGCCTTTCCAGATGCCGAGGATTGTGCCCACGGACCAGTTTGCGCCGATGATGGAGCTGCCGTCGAGAGGATCAAACGCCACTGAGAATCTCTCATCCGAAGTAACGTCTGCTGTCTGGTGAACTTGCTTCTCTTCCGGGTCTTCCTCGCTGCTTGCAGCCACTACAAGCGGACACTTTGCCAGCGCGGCGCGGACCGCATTCTCGGCTGCGACGTCGACGTTGAGCTGGTCGTCTCCGAAGGGATTCGCCGATCCGGCAAGCGCCACGTGGTGCGAGGTGCGCAGCGAGGCGCCGATCTGAGAGATTGCGGCGAGGAGGTGAGGGAGGAGAGACGTGCTGAGTGCGTGGAGCGTTGGCGATGGCGATTGAGAGAGCTGGGGGGGGCAGCCATGGGGGGAGAGGAAGAGGCGGTGAAGACATGGTGTTTGTGGAGTAACCTTTTTTTTGTCGTTGTTTCGTTTGAGAGGTGACGTTTTGGAGATGCGGGTTTTTGGTGTTTTGGTGGAGATGGTGGCAGGTCTAGCGGTTCAGAGTGGTTTGACTTTTAAGCTTCTTTGCACTTTGATCGCTAGACTACGTCATTTCAATAGGCTGGGTTGATATAGATGAAACTAAGTGGTATCAATTTAATATTCAGTTCTTAAATGAGAAATAGTATCTTATCATCATAATGCTGCTTGGTTTCCTTCACACAGGCCCAAATTCAAGATTCTTAGCAAAGTGAAGTTACCATAATTGACGACGTATAAAGCACCGAAAACTATCATAACACCGTACTAATCCAACTACAATCTACACAACATGGCATCTCATGGCAAAAAGGGCCTTATATGTCGCACATCCATACTCGCAGTCAGTTCCGGGATCCTGTCTTAATGCGTCTTTCGCAAGTTGGCCGGGTTCGCGATAAACGCAGCAGCCACTCCAACAGCAGCCACCAGCGTAGTCGCCAAGAAAGCAAGCCTCAGTCCGTCATAGTATACCAGCCGAGCACGGAGCTGGATATCAGGCGGCAGGGTTTGCAAGGCGTCGACCGAGTGGCGAATCTCATCAATGATCTAAACAAGAAAGAAGAATGCTGCGTCAGTTGTCATTTTCACCTCACCACTTCAAGAAGAAAAAGTAGGAAAAAACATTGACGTAAAGAAAAGGGTCGTACTCTCCATTTATCTGGTACCTCGCTCAAGACCTGTGGTAAGCGGACGCTGAGCGTGTTTTGGACAATGGCCGACGTGACGGATACGCCCCAGACGGTTCCGAGGGATCGAACGAGATAGGTGGTTGAAGCAGACACGGCGTGGTCTGTGAATGAATGTCAGTAAAAAGACTGCTCTCTAATTCAACAGAATATGTGACAAACATACCTGAATGAGCATGGGATGCAATCGATATAAACAGAATAGCCGGATACACCATCCCCGTGCCCAGGTGAGACGGAAATATGTACCAGACATACTTCCACGCCGCATCCGAAAAGGCCCACGACGAGACCATGGCCTGGCCCACCGTCATGAGAATAAGTCCCGTCCGCATCAGCGGAATCAGCTTGCCCCAGCGAGACATGACCGTGCCCGAGATGAGGCCTCCTAAGGGCATGGCCAGCGAAGGCAGAGACAGCCGAATGCCCGCCTTGGTAGCCGAATCGTTGAGGATGGCCTGGAAGAAGAGCGGAAGCATGAAGAGATACTGGGTGCAGCATGTTAGTTACATCAAACTGTTTTTTGTTTCTTGGTACGAGGAATGGAAAAACTCACGCCATACATGGACATGCCCGCGCAAAGATTGGCCACCTGCGTTGCAATCGGCATCGTCCCCTGAAGCATCCTCAGCGGAATAATCGGCATGGCGGCCGTACTCCCCTCGACACGAACAAACACCGCAAACAGCAACACACTCATTGCCAGCGCCCCAATGACCCACGGACTGCTCCACGGCAGCTCATTCCCGCCGAGGCTCAAGCCCAGCAGCTGCGTCGACACAGCAGTGACCAGCAGCAAGGCGCCCGAAAAGTCGACTCTCTTCCACAGCGCGGCGAACCCGCCCTGTTCGCCCGTAACAGCAATGCCCTGGTGCTGGTTCCCGAGCACAAAGTACCCGGCAACCAAGGCAAAGATGGAAAAGGGCACCTGCAGCAGGAAGCACCAGCGCCAGCCGATGAGGTCGGCAACGGTGCCGCCAAAGGAGGCGCCGCAGATGGCGCCGAAGCCGACGACGCCGTTTTGCATGGCCTGGTACATGCCGCGCCTGCGAAAGGGGATCATGTCCGAGTTGATGATGGTGGCTAAAGCATCAAGTCAGTATCATGGTATATATATGAGAGAAATGGGGTCAAAACACACCCATCGTCATCAGTCCCGCTCCTCCAACGCCAGTAACGGCCCTCATGCAATTCAGCGCAAACACAGTCCTCGCCACGCCGCACCCAAGACACCCCACGGCAAACACAACCGTCGACACAAAGAAGCACACGCGGCGGCCAAAAATGTCCGACACGCGGCCGTAGAGCGGCTGGAACGCCGTCGCGGTGACGAGGTACGACGTGGTCAGCCACGAGGCGCTGTTGGCGGCGTCGAACTCGGAGCTGATGACGGCGTAGGTGGCCGCGGTGATTGTGCCGTCGAAGCCGTAGAGGAAGACGTTTGTCATGATGGCGAGCTGGATGGGCGTGAAGCCGGGCGGGGGGGGACCAGGCATCCGGGGCATCGTCTGGCGTGGTGAGCAGCGGCGAGTCTTCGCGAGATGTTGGGCGGGATTGGCGCTCGATGTCGATGGAGGAGGGTTGTGGTGTTGAGGCCATGGTGATGTGAATCTACTACTTGCTGCTAACAAGTTTGCGAGTTGTGGGAACTGAATGAGAATTGATAGCTTCTTTTAACCAGCAAGACAACTAGATCTGAACAAATTCAATCCAACAATTGCGCAAAATCCACGTCTATAAGTCTGCTCAAAAGCCTTGTTTACTTGATTCCCCCAAATCACGCGCCAGGGATCTTCCCTGCAACCCACTCACACACTCCAAAAGCGGGAATTGCACCATCGCCTTGTGCGTCTTTCGTGATGAGCCAAAGACGGGAAAAAATGCTACTAACTTGTCGCTTCGATGCAGGGGGTTTTGCTTGTATTAACGATAATTATTACAATCGTAAACAAATCATTGGCTAGAAGCATGAGATAAAAAAATACAAATTAGATTAGGATACAACTAACACGCATCCTCTTTGGTGGTTGTGGAGAGACCGGCGAGTGAGTAAGAGTCAAGAGCCGATGGGCCGCTGGCTCGGGTTGTCGTCTTCCGTGCTGATTCAAAGATGGACACTATCTTGCCGCTGAGCACGCAATTAGCATGTCGATCTGGATGAAAAATTAGTCACTTTGAATTCGCTCATATAGCCCAAGTTTTGTACAGCGAGTTTGTGAGCAAAGGGAATACACGTAAATCTCATATGACTGGACTTTTAGACGAGGTTGAACAATCACCATTACTCACCCAGTAACGTATCTCATAAACCTCAACATGTTACACAGCTTGCAGCAAAAAAAAAAAAAAATGTATAAAACAGTTGATTTCATTTCTCATATCAGTGGTGCATTTCCATCGCCACTAATGGCATTTCTCAAAGTCACACTCATTTCTTTGCATCCTCCTGCATGCCCTTCTGGATCCACGCCCTCGACGCCTCCGCCATCTTATCCATCTCCTCAGACGTCAGCTTGGCCGTCTCAAACGCCGTGTGCTTGTCCGGCACGTTGCGGCCCTTTTCAAAGCCGGGCCGCTGGAGGAGCGTGTGCAGCCACTTGTCGACGTGCGGGAATTCGTCCAGCGAGACACCAGCGTAGGCTGAAGAAAGCATATCGTTAGCAAAACAATGATGATGATAAAAAAAAAAAATACACTACAAGTTAATCTTACCGTGAGAGGCTACCCATCCCCAGGCCGCAACATCAGCAACAGTAAGGCGGTCGCCGACGAGGAAGCCCGACGACGACTTCGCGAGCTGCGCCTCCATGACGCCGTAGAGGCGGCGAGTCTCGTTGACGTAGCGGTTGATGCCGTACTGGATCTTTTCAGGCGCATATCCTACCAAGCATTGTTCAGTAACTCATACCAAGACGAAGAAGAAGAAGACAAGAGCGTACTGTTGAAGTGGTTCGCCTGGCCCTGCATGGGACCCAAGCCGCCCATCTGCCAGTGAAGCTAAAAACCCACAGATAAAATCAGTCATTCGAGTTGTTGTCTCCAAGAAGAAGAAGAAGCACCCACCCAGCTATTCACCTCCCACGTCTCCTTCGCCTCCCTCGGATACGAAACCTTGTGCTCCTTGTCATAGCGCTCCACGAGATACTGCAAAATGGCGCCGCTCTCAAACACGCGGATGTCGGAGCCGTCCGTCCACTTGTCCGTGATGGCGGGGATGCGGCCGTTGGGGTTGATGGCGAGGAACCACGGCTCCTTCTGCTCATTGGTGCTCATTTTAATCGGATGGACCTACCATTTTAAAAGAAAAAAAGTTGTTAGTTGCCAACTAATACGCGTATATTAATCTGTTGATGGATAGATATTCTTTGAGACTCACCTTGTACTCCAGGCCCAGCTCCTCCAGCAAGATGGACACCTTGATGCCATTCGGCGTGCCAGCCGTGTAGAGCGTGATGTCGGTCGGGATGCCCATTTTGGAAAAAGAAAAAGACTATTGATTTGTTTTATTTGATAAGTATGAGTTGCGATTGCTTACTACCGCACCCCCATCTATATATACTATTTATTTTCCATCAAATAGTAATGCGTCAATATGATACGCACAAATGTTACGCTTGCTTAGAAATCCTGAACTACGTACCTATTGCAAATGCAAACTTTCCCCACCTTTTGGCAAAGCGGAGGGATTATTACTAGGTATAGCAAATGGGCACAAACAAGCCGCCCGCATTTTTGAGGAGCTGTTGGTACAAGTATGCCGCGGAGAAGTTGGGAAAAAATAAAAGGAAAAAATAGAGAGAATGAAGAAGGAACAAGACTGAAGTGCTCTTCAAGAAACCATGCTGACGATTTTCGAACGTCTTCGAGGTCAATTCCATCTTCTGTAAGCTGGCGGTGCATAAAGCATTTTGCCCATGAGTAAAATAACATCTCGCTCGCAATGGAGATGGGGCAGGAAGCCATTTGGAATCAATTGGACTCACTTCACAAGTTCTATCAAATATTTCAGCTTACTAAACCTCATTTTCATCGTCACGCCAGTCACAAAAAAGGAAAGAAAAGGGAAATAGTTTTTGGCTTCCATTCTTGTATCCATATTCATATTCAAGTCCTGCCTTATAGTCGCAGAGAGCTAGCTATATATTTGTCTTTATCTCATAGGGTAAGTTTCAAATGCGAAAGAGAGGGAAAGTAGAAAAGAGGAAAATAAAAGGAAAATAAAAGCAAATCCTTGATCAGGTAAAAATGGCGTAAAGCAACATCCGTCCAAAGAAAAAAGAAAAGGTTCATCAAAGTCGTCTCGCGTTCCGGCGCGCGCTGTCATATCACGGCTTCTATCCAATAAATAAACAAGTAAATGCTTGGTAGTTTCCATCTTTCAGCCGTGGTTCTGTTCAATCTCTTGTCGTCCAACAAATTCATGCCCATGTTCTAAAGAAGAAGAAGAAAAAGAGCGAATGGTATCCTTGGGCTTGTTATAACTGATGTAGTTCCTCCAGAAAAACATAAACGCCAGGTGGCACATTTCAAAGGACTGGGCCCCTGTATCATGTGCGCATGCAAAAAAACAAACAAACCCCACTCCTCAAGCCCGGATACAATCAATGAGGGCTTCACTTTCAGTATCCTCGAATAAGAAATCTCAAAATCGTGGGAGATTGAAGGAGAGAGGGATCAAAATTGCCACCGTCCAATATACACGCTCAGAAACAATAAGAAAAAGGTTGGGGTAAAGCCATCATCCTGTATCGTGGACGCAACACCAGTGCAGTCCGATTTGTGGTTTAAATCGTAAAATAGGTCATCTCGTCTCGTCGTGCAGGTAAAAACCAAGACTGAATTGGAAAAGAAATAAAACAAAACAAGTGTCGAGATCTCAAGGAAAGGGAGATGTAGAAAAAGACAGAATATGCAAACACTTCTGTTAATGAGACTCAAAGGAGTACCAAAGCTCCCGCAGAGGATCTTTATTTTCAACGAAATATCGCTGAGTCAAGGCCAAGGCCAGGTCATAGATAGGGAGACACAGTAAAACGAATATGAAATGGAATATAATAATGGAAGCCAGACGCCGTCAAGCGTGCGCCGGGTATCCCTCGCGCCCCTTGGGGATTTGATAGGTGGTGTAATGCGCGTCCTCGTACGAGTAGTTCTTGTTGATCTTGGGCTTTGAAAATTGACCAGACCCGGCCGAGGTTGAGTAGCCGCTTTCACGGGTTGGCATGGAAGGTCGGCTGTCGCTGTGACCAGCAGGGTAATAGGCATATCGATCCTGCTCTGGCTCTGCGGCGCGACGGCTATACGATGGCTGCCGGCCACTCTCGTATCCGGCGTATCGAGAGGTTTCTGCATAGCTTTGATCCATGGATTGTTCTCTCCTGCCGGTACGGTTCCTGCGATCCCTGGCCTGGTGATATTCATCCGAATCATCTTCTTCATTGATTTGCTGCGCGGTATAGCGCGAGCGATTGCGTCCGCGGCCTTCGAATCCTTCACCGTAATTGTAAGTTTTGGAGCGAGTGATGGGCACAGCTCGCGCATAGCTGCTTGGATCAGCCGGCATGGTTTTTGTCCTCGACAAATGAGGTGGCGAGCCAGACATTGTCGCATGCTGTGCATGGCGTGGGGAGCCCATGGGGACAGAGTCAGCGACAGGTTCTCGCGATGACTTCCTGTTGTACTTGGCGCCATGGTTGCTTTCCGTCGAGCCGCGGCGGGGTCGCGCGGCGGCCGCCGCCGATGAACGACGAGCATCATCTTCCTCGGGGACAGGGAAGACGGACGCTTGGTTGGGGGCAGGTGGGGGAGTTGGGACAGCGGGAGGCTGGCTCATGTGGTGGCTGTAAGTCGCAGACCTCTTCAGAGCACCAGGATTGGGGATTGTCTCCTTTTCCTTTTGGCGAGTGAACTGAATGTAAGAGTGAGCATCTGCCAACTTGGCGTGGGTGTCCTCCCAGGAAGACGATTGCTCCGGAGCGGGTGGCGCGGCTCGCAGAGTCTCATACTTGCTTGTAGCGAAGTCGGGATAAGACTGGACAAGGGGAGGAGACACTATTGGAATGGCGTCGCGGGGAGAGGCGCGATCTCGATCTCGCTGCTTGTCATCGTACTTTTTGCTCGACTTCTTCTTGTCGGATTTGGGCATGAGGGAAATGGTATCGTCGCTGTAGTCATCGTAGGCAGTTGCCAACTTTGCGTGTTTCTTCTTGTCGTCCTTCTTCTCCTTGGTCTTCTTCTCTCGGCGAGCGTCTTTGGCATCCCTCTCAGCGCGGCGAGCAGCCTCCTCCTTTTCGGCCTTTTTTCTGCGCTCGCGCTCTTTGCTCTCCTTGTCGCGCTCACGTTCGCGCTCCCGTTCTCGCTCCCGTTCTCGCTCACGATCACGGTCACGATCTCTCTCTCGTTCCCTCTCTCGTTCTCTATCACGTTCCCTTTCTCGTTCTCTATCTCTTTCCCGTTCTCTATCTCTTTCCCGCTTTGGGCGGCTGTCCACGTAGGTGGTGTCCCCTCTCCTTGTGCGCGAAGAGCTATACACACGATGGCTGTAGCCCAGATCGTCTTCATAGGATCGCGAGTGCGGGTATGATTTTGAGGCTGAGGGGGGGACGCCGGGGGACGCCTTGTAGGATGAGGCGCGATGCGGGTCGGCAGTTCGAACTTCAAAAGTGCTGAATCTGGTCTTGGAGGCCGATCTGGAGGCTGATCGCGGCGGGGTCGAGACGGCAGTCTTGCGCAGCTGCTCTCTCAATTCGGCCAATCTGACCTGGTCGTCGTACTTTTTGCGCTCCTCCTCATCGGTCAGCAGCTCATAGGCCTGCTGGACCTTTTGGAACTCTTCCTGCTTCTGTGCCTTGAGCGTCGGGTCCTGCACCTTGTCGGGATGGCACTTCAAGACAAGCTTGCGATACGCAGTGCGAATGTCCTTTTCCTGAGCATCCTTGGCAACACCGAGAACCTTGTAGTGATCCGGGAGGGACGAGGAGCTCATGGTGGGTGGTGCTGAAGGGGGGAATGATTGGAGTGCCTTGCGGCAGTTGTGAGGCTGTGTCAAAAAAAAGTCTACCTATAGAGGCGTCCTGAGGGCAGCTTGCATCGAGTCCACAGCGACGGTGATTGAGAGGCTGCGACAAATTCTTGAAGGGACTCTCTTAGACCAAGAGCGCGCAGACAAGGGGAAAAGGGGGCGCTGCGGTCAGAGATGGCCTGAGGATGAGGGGGGCAATTTATGAGTAAGGTGGTAGTAGCAGGAGGTAGTAGGCAGTAGTAAAAGCTGCAGTACTATCAAGTACGAGTTTGTAGGGGAGGCGAATAACAAGAGCCCAGCTGCCTGCAATGGAATGCCAGCCGCCGCTGATTTGGCTGAAAAAGGAATGACAGCCTTCCGAGCACGAAGCAGAACAGTCAGATGCAAAGGGAAGGGAAATCAGAAATCAGACAACCGGCGACAGGGCAGAGGCAGAGGCGAAAAAGAAAAAAAGACGGGCTGGACTGATGCAACGAAGCACACGCAAGGCTTGCGGGAGAATCAAGATGGAGGCTCGCCGTCCCCTTTTGGCTGTTTGGGGGGAGAGGGATCGCTGGTACCTTGGGCCTTGTACCTGAGGTCAGTGAGGTCACGGGCCCGGACGGCGGCTGCACGAGGTGATTCGGCAGAAACGGGCCAGGGCTAGAGGGTGCTAGGAGGCGCTGGGCGCTATGGCTGGCAACAGGGACAAGGCACAGGACAGGCACTAATAGCGGAGCGCAGCAGAGGAGGGGCGCGAGTCAAGCGGCCTAGGCGGGATCCGTCGCTGCTAACGGCGTAGCGCAGCGAGCACTCAAGTACTGCTGGGTAGTATCTCCTCCAAGTACCTCGTAGAGGGTGGTGGGGGAGCGAGTCGAGTCGAGTCGAGTCGATGGGTTGAGTCGAGCGGGTGGGCTGCGGATGGTGAGATTTGGGTCGAGCGCTTTCCAGGTAGGTAGGTAGGTAGGACCAGCGCCTTTTCTTTAGCTCAGGTTCTGGTTCTGCTCCGGGCTGGGCTGGTGGCGGGCGGGAGGCGTGGCGGGTTAAAAGGCTCTCTGGGACGAGGAAACGTGGCTGAGGGTTGACGTTGACGACGCCGACTACCTAGGTAAGTCGGTAGGTAGGTAGGTATCCGTATTGACTGCGGGATTGGCGACAGCAGCGACGAGGTCGGTATTAGCTGTCGGTATTCAGCTCTCGGCGCCCGTCTTCGCCCGTCTTCGTCCACGCGCCTTTTTCGCTCTCGCAGCTTGGCCGGCGTCCTCGGTTCGGAGAAGGCGACAGAAGAATATGGAGGCGGTGGGATTGGTCAGGGTCCGGCGCTGGACCTGGAGCGAATCGGAAGGGGGACAGTGAATGCGTCAGCCAGACAGACTGGGAGGACAACGCTGGAGCGCGTGACAAACCCAAAGCAGGGCAGTGGCAGCGCAGAGCACACGGATGAGCAATGCCTGAGTAAATAAGAGTGAGTGCTGAAGTGAGCGAATGCTGCTTGTCGATAAACCAGCCTCGCTCTCCTTGCGTTTATAATTGATAATCTCAAAGCAGCAGCCAGCGAACGGGTGCACGTATGTAATCAGACAAAGATTAGGTGATGACTCCAGGGCTTTCTGTTATGCAGCTCACACGGGTACACAGCAAGTGAGTCGAATCATACATGTACCCAGGAGAGCGCTCTATGTACCTGTAAGCAGCTCTCGCCGTCACAAGCTGCTCTCAAACCAGGGGGGAGCAACTGGGTGAGAGAAAAAAGACGCGAGGGGTACCGGGTCGCAGGTGCGCAGGTATCGGCTGACGTCTGGTACCGTCCGAGTAGCAGCGGCAGGATGGATGTTTCGCTTTAATAGGAGATGAGATGAGCAAGAAGCCGATGACGATGACGATGACGATGACGGGCAATTGAGCAATCAATGACTTGTCCCTTTGCTCTCCCTCGATATAACAAGAAGCAAACAGCCCAGGTGAGTCAATTGCTGAGCAGCAAGAGGGCGGGCAGGGCTGGTGGAATTAATTGGGTATTCCTCAGCGATTCCAGCGTGGCTGGTGCAAGGCAGATGCTGCGTCGCTGTACTGCAGCGTGGCGAGCCTGTTTCGCGGGTTCAGGCCAGGCGCTTATAGGAGCCGCGTGTTAACTGCGGAGATGGAGCTCAAGCGCCGCAGCGGTCGATCAATTGCTGCCAAGGCAGCAGAATAGGCGGGAAATAGCGTAATTGTACATGCAAAAACGGACGGGATTCGCTGTCTCAGGCAGTCGATCTCTGGGGATTGTCCCAGTGATGAGAGCCACAGGCGGTGTAGCTCGAGACCGCAACGAGGGAGCTAGCGATGGCTTGTAGGCGCAAAAAGCTATAGCAATGGATGCGTATTGTACAATGGTGAGTCGTATCCAGAACGTAGAAGAGAGGGTGCGGTCAATGGTGAAATGGTACTTTGCAGTATAGGTAGAGCCAGGGACCTGTGACCAGCTGCTTGCTATTGGGCGTAGTGACGACTTCTCGTCCCTGTCGGCGGAGCTTGGATCCCGGAAAGACCCCCACACGCAGGCGTCGGCAGCAGGAAAAGACCACTGTAGAAAGAAAGCAATTGATTAGGAATAGCGAGAGGGAGCCAAAGAACAAACATGGAAGACGCAAATGGAGCAAAGTCAGATTATGGAGATGCAGTCAAGGATGAGATGCAACGGCAAGCTGCACGAGATGCGAGATGCGAGGTGCTGCTGCTATCTTCCAGAAAGAGAACAAGGTGTGATATGATTCAATGTCATGTAACTGCCGCCCGCTTCCTGCGTGCAGGCCGCAAACAAGTTGGTTGGGCAGCCTGCGCTCTCCTGAGCCCGGCCTGGAGGGTTATTATACGTTTTACAGACAGAATGGCGCATCAGAGATACGCAAGCACGGTTCCGGATGTGGAGAGGAATCATGGGCAATCACGATCTGGGAGCTCCACGGCCTCGTGGTGGTTGCTCCCGCATCAAGGCAAGAGCTTCAGCGACAGCGACAGCACAGCGGCTGGCAATGGCTTCAAAGCTCAAGGCACAAAGTCCGCATCCATGTGCATGTAGCCCCAGGTACTCGAGCGTCTTGTCTCGATATCGCATCCACTGGGCGCGGCACATAAGCCATCAGCCCAGGCGAGCATCAGCAGCTCCTGCGAGCCTGTCACCCCCAGTCACGAGAAAGGCTCGACTCCATCGCTCGCTGCCTCCCTTTGCTCTGGCTCAACGTCATTCGCTGGCCAGCAATCGCATCCCATGAGCGTCTCTCTCCGATTGCCCCGGTCCTCCTCGACCTGCATCTGCCCTCGCCAATGACACGGCAGCTCGACGCCCTCGCAAAGGCTCCGGGTTCAAATCCTTTGCCTCTCTGGGATAGGCGGCTTTCGCCAAACAGCAGCTTATATACTTGTACATATGCGAGGCACAGTCTCCAAGATGCATCCGCGCTGCCGGCCGCGATAGACCGGGGTCCTACAGGCACAAGCACGCCAAAGGAGCGAGCGAGCTGTGACCGACTGCGGGGAGGCCATCCAAGGGACCATGGAGGGGCATGGCGAGTAAAGCAAGACAGACTGAAGAAAGGCGAAACGCAAACAATGGACTCCTCCCGTCGCCTAGAGCGACCATCTACAGATTTCAATAGACTGACCCGCATCGCATCGTTTCGCTCTTTGCATCCCCGCTTTGAAGGAGACGGCGCATGGGCCATTGCTTGCACATACGAGACGGCAGAGCAATGTCTGTATGTTGGACCCAGGGAGAGCAGAAAAGCTGCAGGATTACCGATATACGGAGCAAAGGCCACCGTACGCACACGGAGCTCATACCTGATCCTTACATGCTCGTAAGCTCCTTGCTTCAGAGGCATGTGAGGAGGCATGTACTCCATAAGGGACCTGTATGTGCGACGCAGCAGAGCAATGTTGCCCGCATCACGAGCCTCCACGGGGTATACCGGTATCTCGAGCTCAAGCACAGGTGGTCCGGTACCTCTACTTGCATTCTGATGTTCTGCCCCGCCATAGCAGCCGCCAAAAGGTATTGATACCTGTGCCGTCCCAGGGGTCTCCAGCCATATATGCGCATCGCATCGCATCGCATACATATCGCCGACGGAGGCTTGGTTGCACTCTCTGGCCTACGACTTGCATGTGGCCGCGGGATGCCATTCGCCGCGCCCAGAAGCCAACAAGCGTTGCTGCATGACACCATCTGGGGCTTTCTTTTTCTCTTTTGCACTATCAAATCCATGGCCTGTCACAAAGACAGACGCGGCTCGCCCCTCTCTCGTAGCCAATACATATGGGCCTCCCATGGGCCTGCCACACCCATTCGAACTCGATTCACCTCGTCATTCGACGTGAAAAGTGCCAGCGTGGAGCATTTGGCCGACAAGAATGGAGACGGTACGCCTGTGGTTGGCAGAAAAGGGGGAATCTGCGCAGGCAACGTGCCTCCAACCACCGCTAGATCCAGGAACAGGTTGTCGTGTCGTTGCCTCAGGCGGGCCAGCGAGGCTATGGCAGCAAAAAGAGACCTGCCCAAGCAAAGACATGAGGGCCTTGGGCGGCTTCCGCACCTCTTGCCGCGTGATTGGACAGGGCCCCGGAGCCTGTCAGAAGCCCCTCCTCCAATCCAGCTCTGGGCTTCCAAGACATTCCATTCGACAAAACGTCCGCCGACCCAACCAGGTGACGACGTGCGGCCCCAGTGAAACCCGCGTGGTGGACGAGCAGCCAAGCCACGCTCTCCTGACTGGACAGCTCAGCTTGGACCTGACACGAGTCGAGCCACGAGCTAAAAGAGAACGAACGAGACTACAGTATGAGGAGAGGAAGAATTCCGTCACTCCTCCACAATAAGCTTCCCGTCCAGTCTACCGCTAGCCTGCTAGTACAGTGTAGAGCGGCCAAGCATTGAGCTGAGCTGTAAGTCTGCGGGGAGCGATAGGAGGGGCTCTTGCTGCCACTACCCGTACAACGACAAGCAGTACCTATATACTGTAGCTATAAGCAAGATGATACTTGCGACTCCTGTATCGCCGCTACTGAGGCCAGTGTGCGTAGCAAACACAAACTACGAGGCGCAGAAGGATGAACGACGGAGCCCATCAGGATCTAAAGATGGGCCGTTGGCGGAGAGCTTGTAAGCAGAAGCGGGCAACGCCAGCGGACGTGAAAGACAATAGAGCTGAACGTGACCTCGAGCAAGCGCTGGGGTGATGAGAACTTGACTATACATGAGCTTGTCAGAACCGTGCTGGAGGCTTTTTGTTGTGAACAAAGAGCAAACGGCAGCGGGTAACGGTACGGTACGAGCGGGGCGTTTCCACATGGTGGCTTGAAGTGGCTTTGAAGGGCAGCAGCTTGTACATGTTTGATATCCTTACTGACAAGCATAAAGGCTATTCAAGATGCGCAAAAAATACAATCTACTCGAGACCCCATAAGAATCCTAGACTGCAAAATGGAATTTCCCCAGCAAACAGATGCATAACAGCGCCAAAGAAAGAAAAAAACATCGAGGGTCCAGAGATGCCCCATCTCGCAGAACAATGACGATAGATTACAATGCTAGTAGCGTTCTATACATGTAAGCGGATGATCCGCTGGCGGCCGTCTCTTAGCCCGTCGCTCGCACTAACATGAATCCATGACTGAAGCTAGAGCACGGCGGTACTTGTGATGAGGGCTTTTGTTGTGCTACGCCCCATGTAGCTTTTTTTACGCTGTACGCTCTCAGTGCCCTGTAAACTTTTTAAACGTTGCTGCTATCGCGGCAAAAGAGAGATAGCTGGGACCGCGGGGTTTTTCTCCAAGCTCATGTGAGGATAAGATTTTTTTTTCTCTTGTCTTCTTCAATGCGAGATGTTTGAGTGCCTAACTTGATTAATGCCTCTGTTGATAAGACTAGTGCTGGAATTGCTAGAGATTGGTTTTTGCTGCGTATCTGAGGCACGGAGACTAGAGGCAATCGATTGTCAGTGGCGATCTTTGAGCTTGCTTGTGCCGGGGTAGCTTGGGGAGCTCTGGGTGTCCATGTCCGCTAGCCGCCGTAGCTATCAGCTCCCGGCCAAGCTGTCTGGTGGCTTTGGTACCAAAATAGAGGAGGGGAAGGAAGCTGTCAGTTGATCCCCCACCAGACAGAAAATCAAGCTGTAAACCATTAAAGATACGTCCCTCTCGTATTCACTGAAGATGGTTGGCGTCACAATCATCATACATTCTCTACTACAGCATGGAATTAATATATTTTTGGACTCCGTAGAGCATGCAACATTGGATAAAAAAATCAGGGTAAGCTACCAGCTAGCTCTATGAGCCATTAAACTTGGGATGCCATCGCAGCCCGATACGGCACCCGCCATCTGACTGGCTTTTTGGACTAATGAGAAAGCGTAAATGTCCTGTGACTGGCCACGTGGAGAAGAAGGGGCTGGCTTTTGCCACTGTGGATGAAAATTATAGGAAAAGAATTAAGAAAAAAGAGGAGCTGTTTGTATCTTTTCTTCCGGCGTGGCTTAGATGTAGCACGACTTATACATGGACGGGAAGAGGTCCCATCTGGTGACTTTTTTTGTTTGTTTTTCAAAAGCCGAAGCGCATGTCTTTTTTTTTGTTTGCCGGGCGCTTGCTGCTGCCGTGTCATTGGCGCATAATGGAGACGTTTTGATGGTCTGGTGCTACGGTACAGGAAAACGGGAGAGAAGCGTGATATACGGACATGTCAAATCGTCTGATCACTGAGCTAGTGTGGAATGGACGGGCATGGGCATTGTATGATTGTATGATGTTACGCCAAACGGAAGAATCATTTCTCTCTTTTTTTTTTTTTTTTGCCGTTAGCAGAAAAGGCTCCGTTGCAGAGCTGGGATATTTTGTTGATCGCATCACACGCCCATCTTTTTGTATCGTGCCGTGGCTGCAAGCATCAATTATGTGAGAGAGAGAGTGTGTGTGCTCCGGCACTTTTACTGCATCATCTTGAACTTGGGCGGCGATTTGCATCCCATCCAGGGGAAGGGGGGGGACATCTAATTGTAGTCACGTTTCCAAGATCCGAAGCAAATCATTCAATCGCCCCAGCTAGGTACAAAAAAAAACCGATGACGGTCACCATTTTTGTGCTCGTGATAGGGCGGGCTGTGGCTCAGCGCCTTCTACTTTGTGCTTCTTTTTCTTCTTTTCTTGATTTCTTCTCTCCGATTGTTCCGCAGATCCGGGTCTTGCTGGAGGGGAAAAGTCCACTACGGCACGACACCACTAATTTGTTTTTCCTCTCCACCATCTTCTTGGGTACTTTTTACCGTACAAGCTAAGCTGTACGCATGTTACGCGCAGCGTTGGACCGTGTATACAAATAAGCTTCTCTTTTCCGCGGCTTCGCGCAGCGCGATGAGATAAGATGCGATGCGATGTGATTGCCATCGGCATATAGGCGCGCCAAACGCGGGCGCCCGTTGCCGTAGAACCTCGGCCCTTGCAGGGTGGTATTTCGTACCTACCTCTACATGCCCATCATCAACATCCATTCCTTCTCCTAGCCTCTTAAACGGTCGGGCATTGCCTAATGGGACTGGTGATATGATTTTTGGCCTATCATATTCGCCGAAATGAGAAAAATACTTGCCTCAAGAGAGAAGGAAAGCTATCAAACCCTCATCCCACCAACCTACATGTACCCAGCTTCAGCCAATAGAAATAGACGCAGCAAGCAAAAGAAGAGAGATTCCGCGAATGGAGAGCCATGGCGGTGAGCACAAAAACATGACATGACCACGAGATTTGCCCAAAAGGAAAAAAAAAAAAACTTGGCGGGCATCTCCACACACACTTACACTAGTAACTGCTACCAGCATCACGCTTTTTTACTGTACACGCACCTTTTTTTGCTTTTTTGCTGCGCGAACGCGGGACACGCTTATAGGTTCTTTTTTTCTCTCTCTTTTTTATATGGGCGTCGAAACGTGACACATTTTTTTTTTCTTTTTAGCGTGCATTGACACGTTCAAGCGAGCTATTTTGCCTTTTATACTAGAAAGACGGATGGTAATTCGCTGGAATAATGGATACGCGTTTGCGGAGAAGTTGCTCGATTCTTAATGCTTACCCTATATCATCGAGAAAGGTTGGAAAAAAACAGCTGCAAATAGCAATCGAAGTAAAAGGCATCTCTCAGATCCAGAGACCAGCCTCAACATTTCAATAAAAACAAGGCGCAGCACTAAAAAAAAAAAAAAAAAGAGTACAACACGAAATCCTTCCAAAAAAAGAGGCGCCGCCACAGCGCAACCGCGTCTCTTCCAATCAGACACGTTAACATCATCCCCAGCCTCCAATATCACATCGCGCCTTACTTTTTTTTCTTCCTTTTCACGTCTGCCTTGTAGCCTAGCTTTTTCGTTCCCAACAGGGAAAGCAAAGCAACCATGTCCGCAATCCTTCTAATAGTATCTGCCTTTTTCCCTTCTTCCCCTTGCTGTGTATGCCTACTACTAATGCATGCGACGTACGGAGTGCATAGGTATTGTTCCGATGATCGGAATACTTCATGTAGAGTGAGGGGGGAACTGTCTGAAACAAGGAGACGCTTCTTAATTGACGGAACTTGTACTGTATTATCTTACCCCAGGAAATTGTAAATCTCAATCCCAATTGGCTACATTAAACCCACGGTATGTACAACAACTGCCGGCCATCTTTTCCACAACCCCTTGCAATCATCGAACACGTACTTTCCCACCCTCTCAGCTTCAACAACCTTTCCAAAGCCATGTCTCTCTCTTGTTGTCTCCCAGCCTAGAGTATATAGTCTAGTCTCATGCAATGCGTGTGACAAGGCATCGTCACAACCGCTCTCGACAGGTACCTTGACGCAGGGGGGGTCACGATAAACGAACTAAAAAAATGTTGGAGAAGGGGGGGGGACATATGCGTTGGCCCTGCGTCTTTTGGGGGCTACGGCCCTTTTTGAGTAAGGAAGAAGAATGCGTTGGCATCCTTATCGAATGCATACATATTAGCTTGGGAGGTCTAGCTGTAGTTTGGTGAGGCTTATACAAGGCATTGCTTTATCAGAAAATGGCATGTTTCTTCGCTGGCAAAAGATGAGGCTTCTTTCTAAGCACCTCGGTGTGCTGCCTTGGTATCATGGCTTGTATGGTCTTGTACCACCAAGTAGACCAAAGTCTTCTCATGGAAAGTATCTCGTGAACATTATTTCTTAGCGACTTAAAGCATATTATTATAGGCAAGGCAGCTACCCTACCCAGGTTAAACAATCGCTCATGTACGTACAATGCATAGTCTATATGCAAGCTATTACCCTAATCCTTTACCTTGAACATATTCCAGCTCTAGCCCAGTTTCCGCCCTTTCGATCCAAGAAATCGGTTACTCATCTCGACCCAACGATTCTTCACTTTCCTCTTTCATGACAGTCCATTCTTCAAGCTTCATTGTTGTCATCGTCCTCTTGCCACACGGGCAAAAACAAGTCCACCACAATGGGCTTGCTAAACAGTTTGCCCTCGCTATGAGGATAGCTGCCCTTCATGATGGCCGCGTTCACAACACACGTCTCCTTGCGGCCGGTCCTTCCCGCCAATGCTTCATAATCACAGCTACTATCGGACTCCGGATCACCCCCGTAGCCCACTGCGTGCTCGCTGCTGATGCTGTTGTCACTACTGGAGCTATCGCGACCGCTTTTCTCTTGGGCAGCAACGCTAGAGCCCTGCTGAGCTGAGATATCCGAGAATGTCTCCGCGGACGCTGATGTCGCGTTGGCTGTCTGTTGGTCGTCCTCATAGCTAGGCCGACCCAGGTGATGCTCGTCGTTTGCGAGGGCCGGCATCTTGCTCGTCTTGCCGGTGAGATCAACCAGGCTCATCTTGTTGTTATCCGCACCTGGGTCCTCCCAACCGATGGAGACTCTCTCGGCGTAGGGCTTGGTCTTGTTCTTCAGGTCCCAGAGCACTCGCTCGGCCCCTCGTCCGCCGTGGATGTGGCCGCAGACTGCCAGCTTGGGTCTCACTCTCCAGAGCGCCTGGCGTAGCGCTTCACAACCGGCGGGTCGCTGACCCTCTGGCGTATCGCAGTGTGTACGCGGTGGCGTGTGTGTCACTACAATGTCCGTCTCAAGTGGGATGAGTTCCCATAGCGAGGTGAGATCTGTGCTGTTGTCGTCCGGGCTTTTCGGAGCTTCATAATAGAACGCCCAGAGCCCGCTGCGAGGAGAGTATGGAGAGCCGAAGACGGTAAACTCCGTATGCGGCCCTGTAGAAGACTTGAGACGGATAGTTGTCGAGTCATGGCACAGATAGGTGATGGACGGCGATGAAGACAGCAATTGGATACACTCGGACGGATCCTGCTTGATCTTGTTGTGAAAGCTGTCACCGTGGTGGAAGTAAAAGTCCTCATCCAAAGTGACATCGTGGTTCCCTGAGATACAGGCTTCACATCAGTACAGAACACTTGAATGATTCTCAACTCAAGAGGGATGGTAGACACTTACCTGCCACGACAATCTTGGCCTCAAAGTCAGCTTCTTCGAGCCATTTGACTGCCCTAGAGAGCTTCACGTCGCCACAGTCGCCTGGTTAGCTCACTGCCAGTCTAGAGAGATGACGTCAAAGGCACTGCAGCAACTTACCTCTGACTTGCTTCCCTTGTTGGTGAGGTCCCCAGCATGAATCAAGATGTCGCCAGGCGGGAGTTTGACGGTGCAATTGTGAGTGTCCGAGATGCAGACGATTCTCGTCTTCCGCAGCCTTGGGGTCGCCATGGCGAATCAGTCGACGCTGTTTATCGCCGCGTCTGTCCAAGTAAGAAAGAACAGATGAGTCACTGTCTGCTGTTCCAAGAAGAGAATGGCGGGCCAGAGGGAAGTGGTGACTCGGTTTTATACCCGTCCGTGGGAAATTATGCATCGTCCTCAGGCACGGTGTTGATGCCGACTTGCAGCGCTCGATGCCGTTGACTTGAACAGTTACCTGCTACCTTGGGCACCACAGCATCCAGCTGTGGCGCGTGATTGGCCGACCGAAATGCCGGGGGCGCTGTCGTGTAACTCCCATCTACACCGGTTCTCTCAACGGCTGGCTCCTGTTTGCTTTGCGTCGCAAAGATGCCATTTGGCGAATTGGGGCATTGAGCCGTCCATTCGCGCAGCCTTGTCCAAATATAGGCACGCAATTAGACTATGAGGTCATCATGCACGCGTACCACCGTCTGTAATCATTTCTCGTGTATGCTGTGTATCCTGAGATATTGTTATTGGAAGAAGCACCTCGACTTCGCGATGAGCCCCAACAAGCAATTTCCATCCTTCTGGTTTCCTTTGTCTCTTGTTCTTCCCTCTGTTGTTTCTTGCTCAGCAGCCTTCGGTTTGACTAGCACCGATTGACAGAGATCTACATCATATTAGCCTTTGAAATGTCCTGCAATCCCGCACTGTATCTTCATTCTCACCCGTCAAGGCTGGGTTTGGCATCCTTGATAACGAAGCCAGCCACACCTCTGCACGGCTGCCACACGATTTTCAGCTTTGCTAGCTTCAACGGCCTTTTGGGGTCGAATATGCATCCCGTGGCCGGCTTCCCTTCCGCGGCGTGTAGGCCATGATATTTGTTGAACAAACTCAATAATCTCCACTGTGGCTGGACCGAATGCCTTCACATGCTGGCGCCGGGCAACTGGACAGAATCAACACTGAGCTGAAGTCTGGCTCCCTCCCGCAAGCCTGCATTCGTATGATGCGTGCTGTTAAATTGATGCACTGACGTATGTTGTCATGGCTTTCGGTGAGCTTGGCGGCAGCACGCAGAGGATCGAGGCAATGTGATGGCAGAACCTGGCATTCGGGTTTGATGTCAACGCTGCATTTTGCCAGACGCGTCTCGATGGCAGATGATAGAGTTGCAACGCATCAGCATTAGATTACATGGGACGGCCCAACAACTGCATGATGACGACGGCAGGAATTAAAGATGGTGGTTGAGCTTTCAAGTGCCTGTAGCCATCTGCTTACTAACGCTTGCCGGACATGCATGTATATTCAGCTTGTGTCTTGCATCAAGTGAGGTGCTTTCCAGGTTCTTGTTTTTTTACAGAGACAGACCGCTATTTATTAGCGCCCTTGCTCATGCCCATCATTGCCTCGTTTTTGCTTGTTTCGCTGGCAGGCTGGAGGAGACAATGACGCACTCCGAGACGGCTGCACAGGAGCTGTTACGCGTTCTGTACCGATCGATTCAATATCATGATTTCTTTTTTTCTCATTTCTCACAAATCTTACTTTGCAGTGCATCGGCTATATATAGGTACGTGGCAGATTGAGTAGTGTCACATATTGTTTATACTTGCGCATCTGAGGGCATCGTGAGAATCCTAAAATAGAAGTCCAAGGCAGCCTCACATAGAGTAGCTCTTGTAACACTTGCACGGGCACATGGGCGGCCCCTTTCTTCTCACCCCATTTATGAGCTGTCTTTGAGCTGGCAGTGCTTGTACAAGTACAATTAGTCCAGACAGAGTTTCCCCTCCGCAGCAGTATTGATACCTCGCCCTCGCGACTGTGCTCCGTGCCACGGCCCAGGTCGGTTGCGGGTGAGAGTTTGCAAGGATGCGGCCTTGTTGTCTGGGGCAATACGGAGTGCAGGCCCGGGAGCCACAGCAGGCAGGGCGCTTTGTCCCAGGCAGAGGAGCCCACTCACCTCATCCAACGTACACTCAGTTATACTTTACAAGCGCATGTATAGTGTCATGTGTTGGTGCTTGGCTGTGATGGCGTCTGGCAGCATGGCGATGTGACCTTGGTGGTGTTGACTTCATGTTGCAATATCCGGTCTCGCATCCAGCTAATATCGGCAATGTGAGATAAGGAATAGGGAGGTGCAATGGCTGCTACGGCACTGCACACATCAGGTGAAGGCCCAATTACATGTACAAGCGCCGCCACTACGAGTGCCGCTGCATGCTACTGTAAATACACCGCAGGGGTCTGTCGTCTACCTCACAGCACTCCGTGCCCACTGGAAGCCGGCCTGTAGCGACATGCGGGCCCCGCCATCATTACATGTAGCGTAGCCCGTGCTCGGATCTTCCTCTGCGCTTCCATCCGTCCTTGACCACCCAACAGAGTGGATTGACTTTGCAAGGCCCAAGTGACAGAAAGAAGAAGAAGAAAAAACAGAAAACCCGCTTTGCAGAAAGTTTCTTCATGGTAATTAAACGCAGTCGCCAGCAATAACCTTGAGTTCCACCAAATGCCCATCCATGTCGAGGAAATGGCCCAAACCGACCTGGCGTCATGACAGGCCCAGGCCTTGGTAAATTAGCGGGTGGGCCAGGCCTGCAAAGCCCGCCAAACCAACAGAACAAGAGCGGCGGTATGGCCGGGATGCACAGCCAAATCCCTGACCGCATTGAAGCCAGCAATTAACAGCCCGGCTGCGGCCAGAGGTACTGCTACTCGGCCGCTGCGAGCAATCCATGCAACGCGCCAGGTTGCGGCTACTTGCAGCGCCGCCTGGACATGCACTGCAGCAGCACGGCACTGCGCTGCGTCCCCTTTAGCAGCGCCGCCAGTAGCGCTGCTCGCTAGAAGCCAGAGCGGTTAGCCAGCGGACCGGGCCAGCCAACCACGACGCCTTTCCAACCTCCATCGCCAACTCGGCCTCTTAGCTCGCCTCTCCCCCTTCTCCAGCGAGATTGCAACGCTCGCAGCATCTTCTTTCGCCTTGCGGCTGGAGCTCCTGGACTTGTCGACGCTCATCTGGTTCTTTGTGGCGAGTGCATCGGCCGGCTTGATACCCGTTGCGTTGTCAGGAGAGCTTCTTTGTTGCGTGAGATTTTTTTTTACCTCGGATTCTTTCACTCGTTTACTACAGCTGGAAAAAAAAAAGAAAAAGCAAAAAAAAAAGTTACTGCATGTCTCAGGGGATCGCGACAGACCGACTTCACGATTCTTGGTGAACTTGGTGGCCGCACGTATTAACCACTTTGACCGCTACTACCAACAGCATTCTCCTTCTCAACTCCATATTCGATCTTCCATTTTTTTCTTCATTACTGCCGCATCACATTTACCGCACAGCTGTCATTTCCTGACTCGGTCACGCATTCGCCGTATACGCAATAACGAGGAGAGCTGCTGGTATCATTCGGTTCGGCTACTGCTATGGCTGCCATTTCAGCGGCTCGGGGCGCTCCCACAGCCCTGACGCCACCGAGCAGCAGCCATGGAGACGAGCCCTCATGGAGGTACCGGAACCAACACGAAGTAAGTCCATGACAGCAGCCGAGTGTTTTTCATTCACCGCCACATACCTCTTGCTCGTGCCATCGCAACGCCTGCATCATATGGTCTGATGGGATCCTTTGGAATGTTTGGGGGGCATATGGACTAACCTGGTTGCTATTATTTAGGAGGCCTATGACGAAAACGGTGCTGGATATTTCGGCGACGAATCGAATCGCAATCCTCGCCAGAACGGAAACTTCGACTCGAGCTATGACGCCAAGACACGAAAAATGTATTCGGCGGACACTCTATCGAACAACCAGTGGGATGCACATGCGGAGACTGGCGTCCAGTCGCCCCAGTTCGACAACATCCGGTCGGATTGGTCGACTGGCGAGCCTGAGACGGATGAGGCGACCCGTGGGCGGGCTGACTCTACGGTCAACACCGAGGTGGAATCCAAATGGATTCACCGAGACATACTGGCACAGATTGAAAGCGAGGAGCTGCAGGCAGCTGGCTTTATCCCCAGGTCACGCGCCCCTAGCAAGCAGCGACGAGACAAGAGTGCTCGGCGAGGCACCGACGCCGGCGAGCATCTCCGGCTGAAGCAAGATCCGGGACTCGAGTCCGGAGAGGCCTCGAAATCTGCTTTGGATCTTGGAACTCAGGAAGAGGCGGATGAACAGGAGAACAACTCTGCGCAAAACAACAAGGGGGGATCTCGGATACCTGTTCCCAAGGTGAGTCAAGTAGCACAATTACTACAGGAGCCATGCAGAGCCAGCATGGACGCCATTTGTCAACATGCAACTAATGATTCTACAGACACGTTCCAGGAGTGCTAGTGCTACTCTTAGAGAACTGACCACCAACGTCCCGCCCGAGAAGCCCAAGCCAGCGCAGCGCTCTGCCACAGAAACTTCTCCCAAGAAGATTGGCGCCGCTGGCCGCAAGAACTCGGAGCCAGCAAACGCGAAGCCCAAGACAGCGGCTGGTAGACCCAAGACTCGCTCAGGGCCCAGCAAAGACTCTACAACTACACGACCTACTACACGCTCTGGAGAGGCTTCTCTGGGCAGTAGCCGTCAGCCCGAGGGCAACCCGCCATGGATGGTTAACAGTTATAACCCCGATCCTCGTCTGCCACCCGAAAAGCAACTCATTCCCACCGTCGCAAAGAGACTTCAGCAGGAGAAGTGGGAACAGGAGGGCACATTTGGTACTGCTTACGACAAGGACTTCCGGCCCTTGAATGACAGCGCGCTGGTGCGAGAGAATTCCGTGCCGCTGGAAGAGCGAGAACCCAAGCAGGAACAGGCTGCTCAAGAGGGGATGGAGATACGACCACAAACACCCGAAGCAGGGCCGTCGGATGAGTGGCCGCTCAGTGCGGACGCTCCCAAGAGCCCTCAGGTGCGGTTAGGCTCATCCTATTCCACGATGCCCAAAATCTCAGACATGCAAACACCAAAGAGCCCTCTGCCCGGCCAACGGCCCCCAATGACACCCCAAGGAACTCAAGGAACAGCTCAGTCGCAGAGCCAGCTCAGCGAGAAGCCCCAGACCCCCCCAGAGGATCCCCGATGTTTCCGACGACCAAGACCAAAAAGGCGGCTGCGGCTGCTGCGTCGTCATGTAAATCAGAACTATGCAAACAAGCCCAGCGATGCAGATTTATTTCTTCTTCTCTCTCTCTCTCTCTCTCTCAAAGCAACTGCGAATTTTTTGGCATTCACAATGTTATTATAACTAGGCAACTATTACCAAAGAGCATAAATCAACTAATCCGTACATATCGAGAACACTCTTTTCTTCTTTCTTTCTTCAGCATCCTATTCTTCCTTTTCTTAACGACGTTACGAACTACCCCCCAAAAAGCTGTTTGACTTAAGCCGGCAATGTTTTTCCTCTTGTTAAACAGCAGCTATCTGTCGACCAGCTGATTACCAAAGCGACTTGATCGATTTTTCCTTTTGTCCCTTTTTCTTATTCGCACAACACCCTGGCCGAGCCCCGAGTTAGAGTTCTAGAGAAAGCAGGATATAGCACATGCGTTGATTTCGGGATCTCTTATCCAACAACGCTGGGGAACTGCAGCTAGCCCTCGATGGGCCGTGGATAAAAAAGAATTATGCGGCAGATGATGAGAGCAGAGGGCAAGAGAGGACGAAAAAAATATATACCACATCATCTGTATACACAAGAGAGGAACCTGCTCGAGGCTACCCACCGCATTCTGTACCTGGTTGATCAGGCAGATTCTGGTTTTATTCCCATGGTTTTGACCCGCCAATCTTTATATAATACTCTCTTTTTCCTTTCTATTATTGTATTTTTGCGTTGCGTTGCGTTTTTTCCTTTCCTTTCTTTTTTTTTCTGCGTCGTTTGCGTTATTTGTTACAAGGAGGCGGCCTTACTGTTCCTTTTTGAGCCTGTCTTGAATTTTCTCTCGCTTCTTATTGATACAAGTTTTCTTAAGAGAAGGGTGTTTTGGGCGCTGGAGCGTTTTTTGGAGGGCAGGGAGGAAAGGGGGGAGGGAAAGATGGAGGTTGGAGGGCCTCTTTTTTTTTGTGATTTTTTTCTTCTTCGCTTTTTTTTTAGGTATTTTTCTGAGAAAGATCGAAATACTCAAATCCTGGAGAAAAAAGCACGGAAATCGACTTGTCGATGTTTTATATGGTGACGGTGATGTATGTGCGAAGATTGGGCGGAAATTATGTGAAGAATTGTAGATTGTCATTTAGAGATATTCCTTCTTTTTTTCTCCTGCTAAGCGAGCGAGGACTTGGTACATGAGACTGTTTATACTACTGGGTAGTATTATATCGAATTTGAGACTTTTAAAAAGAAACGATTGCAATTTGGCGATACGATAAGGGGGGGGCATTGTGATGAGCAGCCTTGAACAGCTTAATTCGTCTGTAAACAAGAAGCGTAAACGCTAGCTGGTCTTTTACGCGTGTTGGCGAAGTCAAGGTTTGTTATAGGGGCTGCCATGTGCTAAAGACTGGATGAATGACGCCTACTCAACAGCTTCATCTTCCCCATGCAGTGGAATTCTATTCCGGGAGAGACATCAGCGGGACGCGCGTACGGACCGTTCTGTCTCAGAATCTCAAGGGAAGGACTCGAATCGAAGGCTTCTAGAAAGCCAGCTGACTCTTTCAGCGCTGTCCTTACGGAAGAAGACAAAAAACGAGGCTGGATTGTCCTAGACGGGATGGAACGGGCAGGGCGCGCACTAATAAGCCCTTTTCTTCAAAGTGGGATTTCATTGGAAAACTACTGGTTTAGCGTAGGCTGTCTGTATTTCACATGTGGCGTTTTTGACGAATCAATACAATACAATGCTGCATCACAAGGACAGTAACTTTGAGGACAGGCTATTCCGGCGAGAAGTGAATGGATGTGCGGAAAAAAAAGGGGGCGTTAGGCATCAGCTTGGAGCATAGGACTCTCTCTTTTCTCTTCATTTCGCCTCCCTCTTTTCTTTTCTTACGGCTGATTTCAAGAGCAGGAGACGCTTCGACGTAATAATACCACACAGCTGGAGGCTGAGCAGCCCGCGTGAAAATGATAGGCGGCATTGATTAAATTTGCGGAGGCGGAGACTTTCTTTTGGACCCCCCCCCCCTGTAACTGGACTGCTGTAGGATTTTCGATTGTAGTGCCGGTCAGCAGCCCCTCTTCCGCACCCCCCTGGGCAAGGCACCGCGGCACTTGACGCTGCTCGCCCTGAGACAAGTTTCCAGCTTGTCCAGATTCGTGTGTTGTGGTCACTTTTTTTTTCTTTTTTTCTTTTCTCTTCTTTTTTCTTTTCCTGCCCATAGCTGGCGGCACGGTGCTTCTCTCTGTCCTACTCGCTCCCTACCTTAGACGAGTCAATTGTAAGTGCAGCTCTGCTTCTTTGAGTGTTCCAGGCTGGTATTGACACGCGTTTGTCTTAGTGACCTGTGGCGTTGTCGTCGAATACACACATACATATACTCGGACGAACGACGACTTTGCGAAGGTGATGGCCTACGAGGAAACAACGAGCTAAGACGATCGAATCGGGAATAGCATCGACATTGGCGATTCGAACAGTATCAGCAATAGCGACAGTATCAGCAATAGCAACGACACCGGCAATAGCAACGACACCGGCAATAGCAACGACACCGACAATTCCAGGACTGGCAGCAATAGCAACCAGATTAAGAAAAAGAAGGGGAAAGGGGGAACGAGCAGAATATGCGGTCGCGTGGCGGCTGTCTTATGACACAAAGACTCGGGATCGGGCGATGGATGTCGTTTATGTGCGATGGCATGCGGCGGGGCACCAAAAGGTAGCAGAGGCGGTGGCAGGGAGAGCAACTCTATCAGAAGCAGCACCTGCATCAGGGATAGCAGCTACATCAGAGATTGCAGCTACCAAGCGGACGTGGAAGGTGACCATACAGGCAAACAACGCGGCCATCACCACCACCATCACAGACCCGTTCCTCGAAGCAGAATACAATGTGTTTGAAGACTATCTTCGGAATTCGGACCAGCAGCATTGGAGTTTGCAGAAGGAGCTTGAAGATGGCACAGACAACATGTCCCGTGCGGATGCGGAAGATCAGATGAAGATGTATGGGCAGACGTTGCTTGGTCAGATGGGCCTCTTGAAGCCCGGAATGCTGCGTGAGGGCGTTGCCGAAGTGCAGCTTGTCATTGCCGAGCATCATGATAATGCTTCCGAGCAAGTGCCTGGAGGCATCCACTGCCTCGCATGGGAACTCGTCGAATTTGCCAAATTTCCCCTGGCAGGCTTGCGTTTGAGGGTGACAAGAGTGAGCGACTTTGCTAACCGACCACCTCGGCCTCCAGGGCCACCGCGATCGCTATCGAGCGTGCAAGCCAGCGTGAACGGATTCTTTCACGTGCTTTTGGTGATTGCCCGAGACTTTAGTCGCAGGGGTGCTGCTCGTGACCCTGAGCCCGATCTTGCGCAGTGGCCGCTGATGAGTGTGCAGAAGAAGCTGAAAAGCCGACTGCTGCTGGAAGTGGTGCGGCCGGGTAGCATAGAGGAGCTGGATGAGCATCTGAGGGTGAGGGCAGGGCACGGAGTGCTGTTCAATCTAGTGCACTTTGACCTTCACGGAAGGATTACGCATGACGAGCATGGCAAACAAGTTCCCGGACTTTTATTTGCCACAGGCTATCAGGCAACCAGCCCGCATCGAAATCCAGTGCCGCCAACGCAGCTCGCCAGAGCAGCGGATGTTGCCAAAGTGCTGGCAGAATATCGTGTTGAAAACGTGGTCCTTAATGCGTGCCTCTCAGCATACAACCGAACGGGATCGACGACGAATCTGGCCCATATATTCCTTGAGCATGGCATTCTCAACGTGTCGGCCATGTGGTTTTATGTGCATTGGAAAACGGTGACGACCTATCTTGAGGCCTTTTACAACGAACTTCTCATCAAGGGCACAGATTTCCACCTGGCCGCACAGAGAGGCCGAGATGCCATCCGGAAGAACCCTACATGCAGGACGGGAAGGGCGTATAAAGACTACTTTCTGTGTGTCAATTACACAAGAAGCTTTAGCAGGCCGGGTGCGATCCAAAGAGAGCCCAGCCCGACGCCGTCCATGCACTCGGCAGGTTCGTCGACGTCCAACACATCGATGAAGAGCTTCATGAGCGGAAAGTGGCGAAAGTCACCTCGGCTCAGTGACGGCTTTCTTGTTGCAGACGAGCCCATTATGCATTTGGAGCTCCACCTGCTGGAGCTGGAGTACAAGCTCATGACCTCTCGGGTTGTGTATGCGAGCGACCTACGCAAGGCCTCGGACTCGGACCTGAATGTGACCATTGAGAGAATGGTGAGCATGTGGCTGAACACAAACCTGATTGACGAAGTCTTCTATTACAAGGCCAAAGATTTCGCCAAATCCAGGTTTCTAGCAAGCACGTTTTCGCACCGAGAGAAGCGAACGCGGGCATCCAACGGAGGCTATCTGCAGTTGCTCTCCCCGCGGCCGGTACGGGCTCTCCGGCAAACGCTGCACATCATCCGGGATGTGGACCCGGTGATGGACCCCGGCACGCAGGCCGATCCGCTGGAGAACCAGCGGAACGAGGAACGGCGCGCCCTGGTGGAAGAGGGCCTGCTGCGGTTCGCGGAGAAGCTGCACGAAGAGGCGCACAGCTACATGCTGTTCATTGGCGGCCGAGATGCCGCGTGGTGGCGTGAGCACCTACAACACCTGAGCGGCGAGTGGTGGTTGAACATGGCGTGGAAGTATACGGTGCATAGTCGATATGTAAGGGATGTGACGCTGCTGGCGGGAAATCGAAGGCCGGTCCCGCGAACTATGCAGTGATGGGTATTTCTGACTCAGCGGAAACGCAGGCTTTGATCGAGGTTGTGTGGTTGATTCGGGAGGCTCGGCTTACGGTTGGAGCACCATCTAACCCGGGAGTGGCGTGACTTTTCCGAACTTGTTGGTATGGTTCAGAGCGTGTATTCTTTCTTTCTTGTGCGTGGAGCGCTGCATTGCATACCTCGGCAGGTAATTTTGGGGAACAGGGCTAAAGGAGCATAGATAGATCTAAGGGATTCACATGTGCGAAATAGAAGAGCATAGCATGGAGTTTTAGTTGGGGTTTAGTTATTGATTTACTCAGACATAAAGTATACAATGTGATACAAGGAACCAACTACTAGTATTAAACACATTTACTATATCTATTATAAGTGCTTGCATAAACTTACATATACGACTATATATACTATCACTCATAGTCTACATCAAGTATAGTCGGAAAAGAGACATATAAGCTTAAACAAATTCATATACCTGGTATTTAGTGTACTTGGTCCCAGTTATACACTTGCAATAATCTGCATGAACTTGCCATGGAGCCAATATGGAGTGCGGATCACCCGAACTGAATAAGCCATGCATGTCGTACATTACATGATGCAGGCCAAGACAAGGATGAATTTTACTGGAGCAGGGCAAAATGCTACACAAAGGACAAAAAAAAAAAGGGTCTGCCGAAGCGCGGTAAGCAATGACTTCATCCTTTGCTGATCTTGTTCTCTTCTCCGAACTTTCTAGACAAAAGAAGGGTGGGAAAAAAAAGACTTGTGTTCTTTTTTGGCTCGGAAACTTGTGCTGTTGCGCTTTGCCGAGCAACACACAAAAACGCTGAGGCATACCTCGGACTGTCGGAAGAGTCGGGTGGCTCTATTTGCTTGGACTTGGATAGGGGAGGTGATTCAGCGTAAGGCTGATGGGCGCGGGTAGCTGCTACTTGGGCATGTCGCCGGACAGAGGCCAAATCCGCGGTTCCGGTGGTCAGGTCAGGGACAAGGAGAAGGTTGGACAGTGGCTTTTCTGAGTAGAGAGTGGCTTTTCACAGGTAGAACAATCCGGCCATTTATAGAGAGAGTGGCTTTTCAAAACTGCTAATGTTAAACTCTTGACCGTTTGATATCAAGCCACACTCACAACGTGGCTGTAGCTGCAGCTGTCAATTCGATTTCCAGTTAGGCACCGCAGCAGGTACCGGGTACTTGCGCATCCTGCATTTCGTCGGCGTCAGAAGGTGGGGCGCTGCACCTTGGCGAGGGGAGGCGAGTGACGTACTGGTTACTTTCGCGGCAGCTTTTTCGCCTCGGACAGCTCTTTTGGAACTTTTAATTTCTTATTTGCTTCACGCAGAGAATTGATACCCGCCGTCAGATCGGATTCCTCCTCCTTTAGCGAGCGCCTTTTTTTTTTAATTCTTTTTTTATTCTTCTGATACGGTCACGCAAGAAAGAAAAGACCGATACGGGAAAAGCGGACTCGCCGGGCGGGCAAGCGACTTCGTTATATATCAAGGACCTCCTAATCTGTTTTACCTGCCGACCTACCTATTCGTATACCTTGCCTCTATATCCACCCGCCTCCTGAACGGATTTGCATTCAATTGTAGCAAAGAAAGGAGACTTACTTTTGATCGATCTCGATTGCTATTTTTGGAACCTTGTTCTTTTTATACTTGTACTTGTTGCTGTTTCGGCTCCTGCGCGCGCAACTCGCATCTACATCTACATCTGCAGTCGACCGTCCAGCTCCGACCTATCAAACACCTGTCTCGACAGCGAATGAGGACATCGCGGCCACTCTATCGCGGCGCACCATGAGCTCGACCGACGTCGTGGCCAATGGCCACAGCCACGACTTTGAATACACCTCAACCTACAACCAAGACCAAGACCACGTCCTGCGCCCGCGCCCGCGGAAACCGCTGCATACGCAGGTGTCGCAGCTTTCGGCGGCATCATCGACCGATGGCGACAGCCAGCACCTGAACCTGCCAGGCGAGAATGGAGCGGGGAGTGCCACAACGAGGTGAGACTTTTCAGACTTGGCTTTGCAACCAATACAATCTAACAATTTCATAGCGGCCGTTCAACCCCCGTCCCCGAAAACGCTCCGCCATCGACCAAATCGCTCTCCTCCGCCCGCAAGCAGGTTCGCGCCGAGCAGCGCCGCCGCATCTTCCCTACCATCGAGTTCTCCTCGCGCGTCTCCCACTTCGACCCCGAGAGCGACTACCGCGACTTCCATGGCTTCTTCAACCTCTTCTGGATCGGCCTCGCCATCATGGGCATCACCACCATGCTGCGCAACATGAAGGATACGGGATATCCCATGCGCGTGCAGATCTGGGGCCTGTTCGCCGACAAGCTGTGGCACCTGGCCGTCGCCGACTTCCTCATGGTCGCCAGCACCGCCGTCAGCCTGCCGCTGCACCGCTGGGTCAGGACGATGCCGAGGGGCGGTGTCTGGGGCTGGAGCCGCGGCGGCATGGCGATCCAGAGCATCTACCAGGTCTTCTGGCTGGCGCTCTGGATCAGCGTGCCCTTCCTGCTGGAGTGGACGTGGACGGCGCAGGTCTGTTTACTCTTGCACACCATGGTCCTGCTCATGAAGATGCACTCGTACGCCTTCTACAACGGCCACCTCTCCGAGACCGAAAAGCGCCTGCGCAGCCTCGACGAGCCCAACGCCTCCAGACAAGACCGCAGCCCCGCCTACGTCTATCCCAGCGCCGACCACCGCAAGGGCAGCGTGTCCGGCATCCCCATGGCCCGTCCCTCCGAGCCCGCCGGCTACCAGGAAGACAAGAAGGACCGCAAGGCCAAGAAGCAGCAGAACGGCACAAACGGTACAAACGGCGCAAACGGCGCAAACGGCTACTCGCACGCGGACCACGAGCCCACCAGCGCCGACGAGATCGACGAGCTGCGCGAGGACCTCGCCCGCGAGCTTACGAGCCCCATTGGCAACGTCACGTACCCGCGCAACCTCACCTGGCCCAACTACGTCGACTTCCTGTGCTGCCCGACGCTCTGCTACGAGCTCGAGTACCCCCGCAACGCCACCATCAACTGGACCTCGCTCATCTCCAAGATCATCGCCACCTTTGGCTGCATCTTCCTCCTGACAATCACCTCGGAGGAGTACATCCTGCCCGTCCTCGTCGACGCCTCGCACCGCCTCGAAGCCGCCTCCTCTTCATCCTCCGTCGTCCTCGAATCATGCCTCATCCTTGCCGAGACAATCTCCTGGCTGCTCTTCCCCTTCATGCTCACCTTCCTGCTCGTCTTCCTCGTCATCTTCGAGTACGTCCTCGGCGCCTTTGCCGAAATCACCCGCTTCGCCGACCACTACTTCTACGCCGACTGGTGGAACTCGACCGACTGGATGGAGTTCTCGCGCGAGTGGAACGTCCCCGTGTATTCCTTCCTGCGGCGCCACGTCTACAGCGCCTCTCGCCCGCACACGGGCAAGGCTTTCGCTACCTTCATCACGTTCCTCATCTCCGCCGTCGGGCACGAGATTGTCATGGCGTGCATCACAAAGAAGATTCGCGGCTACGGCTTCATTTGCCAGATGCTGCAGCTACCTATTGTCATGATGCAGCGCACCAAATGGGTCAGGGGCCGCAAGACGCTCAACAATGTCTGTTTTTGGTGTTCCATGATTTTGGGCCTTAGCTTGGTAAGTAACTCATACTTCTTGTATATCTAAATAATTGAACTGTTGGACTAACTTGACATTAGATTTGCGCGCTCTACGTCCTCGTATAAAACCCCCCTTCGCGGGCAGACACCTCACAACACTCATTAGCATGCTCTTTTCCTTATACGTCTCCTTTTTCTTTTGTTTCCTTTTTACAGTTACATAGCATATACTATTATCCAGACTGGCTTTGGACTTGTTTCCTTTTTTTTTTCCCTTTGTAAACTCAACCGAATCATTAAATGGGCAGGCTAACTTGCGTTTTTTTTATTTGCATGTTTTGCGCTTGGATATGTATATATGTATCTTTTTGGCGGCATGGTTTCCTGGTACTTGTACATCAATATATCTACATCTCGCGATGGCTATTATTTTCAGTACTCTTGGCACCTAGTATTCGTTACATATGACATCACACATGTCTAACATTGCATGAGAGCTTTCACTTTACATCTTGATATTGAGCATCTATACGGTTGTATGGTATGTATTGCATGTATAAACTAAATCGACAATAAACCTTTCAACTACGTCACCAGATAAGTCTAAACACATTGCATCACTAAAAGACATGTATGATTGCATTCCATTTATTCGTTTCTCGTAGAGATGTTAAGTTACTCCGTCCCTCGCCTCTCTTGGAGGGGATATCAAGGGGTTCATAGGATAAACGCAACTCTGGGCCCGTTAAACCTAGGACCTCCTAAAATAGTAGACAAAGGAAAATAGAATAAAAACCACGTCCAGACCATATTTGCTCTAAAACCATTCAACTCCATGATGATAAATCAAACTTTTGTCCCTGTATCCCGAATTCTTGATCCATGACAAAACACCGCTTAGTCGACCTCCTCCATGGCGCTGTCGCCAGTCTCGACGGCAGGGGTCTCCTCGGCGGGAGCGGCCTCAGCAGGGGCGGAGTCATCCTCCTCAATGTTCAGGCCGAGCTGGACAAGCTTGTGGATGCGCTCGGCGAAGCCAGCGGGCTCATCAATGGTGAAGCCAGAGACAAGCAGGGAGGTCTCGAACAGAAGCTGGACAATGGACTTGACGGTGCGGTCGTTCTCGCCGTCGTTCTCGACCTTCTTCTTGAGCTCCTGGATGATGGGAGACTTGGGGGAGATCTCAAAGGTCTTCTTGGAAGACATGTAGCTGGACATGGAGGTGTCACGGAGGGCCTGGGCCTTCATGATACGCTCCATGTTGGCAGACCAACCGAACTGGCCGGTACGGATGGCGCAGGGGGAGAGGCCGAGCTTGTCGCTGACGACAACCTTCTCGACCTTGTCGCCGAGAACGTTCTTGAGAGCCTTGGCAACGTTCTCAAACTCCTTCTCCTCCTCCTCACGGGCCTTCTTCTCCTCCTCGGTCTCCTCGAGCTCAAAGTCCTTGGTGATGTCCACGAGCTTCTTGTCCTCAAACTCCTTGAGCTGAGTCATGGCGTACTCATCAATGGGGTCGACAAGGAAGAGAACCTCGAAGCCCTTGGCCTTGAGGGCATCAAGGAAAGGAGACTTCTGGACGGCCTTGAGGGACTCGCCAGTGATGTAGTAAATGTTCTTCTGGTGCTCGGGCATGCGAGTGACGTAGTCGGTGAGGGAGGTCAGCTCATCGCCAGACTTGGTGGAGTTGAAGCGGAGGAGCTTGGCCAGGATGCCACGGTTCTGGGAGTCCTCGTGGATACCCAGCTTGAGGTTCTTGGAGAAGGCGCTGTAGAACTTGTCAAACTGCTCCTTGTCCTCGGCAATCTCCTGGAAGAGCTCCAGAGCCTTCTTGACAATGTTCTTCTTGATGACCTTCATGATCTTGTTCTGCTGGAGGGTCTCACGAGACAGGTTGAGAGGAAGATCCTCAGAGTCGACAACACCCTTGATGAAGCCCAGCCACTCGGGAATGAGCTCGGTGGCGTCATCGGTGATGAAGACACGGCGGACGTACAGCTTGATGTTGTTCTTGGTCTTCTTGGTCTCGAACAGGTCAAATGGAGCACGCTTGGGGACGTAGAGGATGGCACGGAACTCGAGCTGACCCTCGACGGAGAAGTGCTTGACACCAAGGTGGTCTTCCCAGTCGTTGGAGAGAGACTTGTAGAAGGAAGCATACTCCTCCTGGGTGATGTCCTGGGGGTTGCGAGTCCAGATGGGCTTCTGCTTGTTGAGCTCCTCCTCCTCGATGCTGGTCTCCTTGATCTTCTTGGTCTTGGGCTTCTTCTCCTTGTCCTCCTCCTCATCATCGACCTCCTCGATCTTGGGCTTCTTGTCATCGTCCTCCTCCTTGACCTCCTCGACCTCAGCAGCATCCTCATCGGGGACCTCCTTCTCGGTCTCCTTGGTGACGTGGAGGTAGATGGGGTAGCTGATGAACTCGGAGTGCTTCTTGATGACCTCCTTGATGCGGCTCTCGTTCAGGTAGTCAGCCTGCTCGTCCTTGAGGTGGAGGACAATGGCGGTACCACGGCCGAGCTGCTCGCCCTCGGTGTCGGCGATGATGTTGAAGGTGCCACCGGCGCTGGACTCCCAGATGTACTGCTCGTCATCGTTGTGCTTGGAGACGACGCTGACACGGTCGGCGACCAGGTAGGCGGAGTAGAAACCAACACCGAACTGACCAATCATGGAAACATCGGCACCAGCAGTCAGGGCCTCCATGAACTGCTTGGTACCGGAGCGGGCAATGGTACCCAGGTTGTTGACAAGGTCCTAGCAATGTATGTTAGCAAAACTGTTGCAGTGCGCACGAGATTTGAGAGAGTTCTAGAAAACTTACAGCCTTGGTCATACCAATACCGGTATCACGGATGGTGAGGGTCTTGGCCTCCTTGTTGGGGATGATGTCAATGCGCAGGTCCTTGCCAGAGTCGAGCTGGCTGGGGTCGGATAGCGACTTGTAGCGGATCTTGTCCAAGGCATCGGAGGCGTTGGAGACAAGTTCTCGCAGGAAGATCTCCTTGTTGGAGTAGACGGTGTTGATGATGAGGGAGAGAAGCTGAGAGATCTCAGCCTGGAACTCGAAGGTCTCAGACATGATTGCGGTGGGTATCAACGGAAAGCTTGAGAATCTGGATGAAAGATGGATGTTAGTTTTGTTTTCGAGTGGTTGAAAGTCTCTTGGAGGTGCTGCTCGTAGAACAAATGGCTGTGAAAGTGATGTAGGAGACAGAAAGAGAGCCAAACACAGAGAAATAGCGATCCTAGTTCAATTTGATCCTAATTTGCAAAATTCCGCAAAGATTGAAATCTCTTCAAGAATTTGCAAACCGCATCAAGTCTCCCAGGCAAGGCTGAAGCTCTCGTTTTCTGCCAAATGGCGGGGTGATAAGACGGGAAAAAAGCACGGGGCTCGAAGGGGAAAGTGGGATGATTAGATTGCTGCTGGGCTGTCTACTAACCTCGATGGTGTAAAAGAAAAAAAAGGACAGGCTCAAATTGAGGCACTGAAGGGGTATTGCGGGAGGAAGAAAAAAGAGTTGTTTGTCAAACAGGAAAAAGAAGAGAATGGATGAAGAGAGGAAGAGAAGAAGAGGAGGAGAAGGAGCAGCCGCAAGTCCTAAAAAAAGGCTTTGCTGCCAGTTGCGCTGCTCGCCTATCCAGAGATTCCATGAGATTCTATGGCCGGTGCCCGTGGCCTGCGCGGCGCTGATTGGCCCACAGGCCGCTGCTGGAGCCTTCTAGACAGCCCGAGCCGAGTCTCAGAAGGGACCAGAAGAAAAAAAATTAATTGGGCTCAAGCTTCAAGCGGTTTCCTTTCAGGCGGCACAAGGCAGCGACCCCTCCAAGCCCGCCTTTTTTGATTTTTAGTGAGGGGAGGCGGCGACTGCTGGCGCGTGCTAGCTAGCACCTGTAGATTCTCTGCGATTCTGTCCACCAGGGTGTTTTGATGCATCTTGTTTGTTTACTCTATTTCGCTGTTTACAGCTTGTGTCTATTCTATTCTTTCAGCAAGCATAAACACAAAGAGTTTAATTACAGCAATGACCTCTACGTACATTCCTCCCATATGCTTTGATCCAACCCCCATGTCTTGTCCACCGCTTTCTGCTAGAAGCTTCCAATGTTCCGTCTCATCCCTTTCACTGACGAGGCTGACGATGAGGGGAAACAGCCCAGCCGCAGCCAGCGCCTCCCCAATTTATTTCCCCTCCAGATGCAACTGGGCACCGCTGCAGAGACCCGACAGGGGCAGCGACCGCCACTGGAAAACTCTCAGCCCAGCCACATGCTAATTGCTGCAGGTGGGATGTTTAGCTCCGCTCGATAAGATAGGCTGCTTGCCACTAGTTTGCCATCAAAGCCGGAGGCAACAAAGGCAAGGGAAAGCGTGCTGAAGGCATTCTGATAGCCCGAGGCCTGTGATTTGGGATGCACCAAGCACGTTGCAGCTCGAGCAAAGACTGAAGCCAACAACCACGATCGCCAGGGTCGCTGGGGGGTTTTGCTTAGCGCCCATCAATCCGCCTAGCAGGCAGCTGTAACCCCGCTATGGCTGAGTCCCGAGACCTCCCTTGCATATTGTGTGAGAGAGTCAGTTATCGTGCAAGTTGCAAAGTTGGCCAGCCCCCCCTTGTGATACCTCTGGGACAAGACATGGATGCTGTTCACGCATCCGATCCGATGCCTTGCATTTGTTCTCGTTACGTGTAATCTTACAGTTTTCCATCCATCTATCCGTTTCTATCCAATTCCATTATACTCGCTTTTTTTTCTCATGCAGCAGACCCTGGTCTTTGTTTTTTGTCTCGCCTTCACTCTAGTCTTGTGAAATCACCCTTCCGACCTGGCGATACTTTCGATCCGCATACGACAGCCCAAACTTATGGTTGTTTGCGTGGCTCCCGGATATGAGCTCCACCACTTCTCCCACGACAATGACATGATCCCTCACTCTCATCAGTCCCCTCGTCGGCTCGTCTGGTAATAACCTGCACCTGAGCGCGTACATGACCCCCTCTTCCTTTAGCAGGGGAGCTCCTCCGTCCATCTTGTTCGCATCGTACTCTATCCCATCAAACACGTCTTCCGTGTTTCCTTTTGTAAATCTATCTGCTACTTCCACGCCCAATTCGTCCCCGGACATGACGTGTATGTTGAAGTGACGGCTCGCTATTATGGCGTCTAGCGTTCGGCTCGGCGTGGCAATGTTGAACGATATTAGCGGAGTGGGAGAAAGAGTGAGTGATGTAAACGACGACATTGTCATTGCTCTTGGTGTATCTCCATGTGTTGATGTGCAGACGACGACAGAGTGTGGTAATAGTCGCATAACAGAGCGTATCTTTTCTGGGAGATCGGCTGGGGTGGTAGGGTCTGCGGTCGGAGCTATAGGAGGAGAGGTATGCCACGAATGAGATATATGGTTCGTGTTTTGGAGGTTCGTCTTCTTTTCATCTGTGATGGTGGTCAGTTAGCAAGAAAATACTTTGGATAGAATCGCATTCTGGCATCCTCACATGTAGTATTCTGTGCGGCTAAGCTTGACCTTTCAGCCGCCCGAGGTGACCGCACGCCCGTCGCATATTCCCCAAACGAAATCGCATGGCCAACAACATCATGAACGCCTCTCATCAGCCGTATGGCCCAGAATCCTCTTCTCTGCCCGTCCCAAGTACACCCCAAGCCGCGGCTCACACACTGCCTTGCGCCCCAGCATCCAAGCTGCGACAGCTGTCGCACCGCCCTAGCAGCTCTCATCGAATCCCATGCGGTCTTTAATGCTATTCTTCTTCTGCTCAGGACATATAAAGAAGCCCAATTGAAGAGTAAATCTCAAGTATACAGAGTTAGTAGCTTGTCTCTCTTGGCTCGACGTTACCGGCGCTGCAAGAACCAATTCCTTATCGATAAGCGCCGCTGGCTGTGCCGCCACTACGGCAAGCGGGCCGGAAATTTTGCGACACCAACACCAGCAAGATCACCACATGCGACACCAACACCAAAAAGAGCTCGATACAGCAGTACACGAATTCTCCCCAATTGAACGACCCGTTACTCTCAAATAAATAAAAGAACAAAAACCGTCACAATGGGGAAACTCCCCACTCCCACCACCGCCAGCCTCCTCTCCTCTCCCCTCCGCCCATCATCCACAGTCTCAACCTTCTCAGTCCACAGCAGCTGTCTCCGCGCACAGCAAACCCGACACGCAACCTTCATCCCCCGACCCCGACGGCCTTATACTTTTACGCAGCTCATCCAGCTCTCCGACGGATCCACCTACACCGCCCGAACCACCTCCCCGCTGCCGCTCTACCGCGCCGCAAAGGACACGCGCAACACGCTCCTGTGGCAGCCCAGCGAGAAGAGCCTGCGGAACGTCGAGCTCGACGAGGCCGGCAAGCTGGCTGCCTTTAGAGAACGATTCGGAAGGGCGTACGATGCTGCGGCGCAGGCTGTAGAGGGCGAGGCGAAGGGCGATGAGGCTGCTTTGGCTGCGGCCAAGGCGGCGGAGGAACAGGCTGCGGCAAAGGCTGCTGAGGAGGGTGCTGGATTGAACTTTGAGGATTTGTTGGCGGAATACTCGCCGCAGGATACGAGCGCGTTGAAAGATTCAGGGCCGAAGAAATCTCCCACACGGAGAAAGTAATAAATGGGGTTATGATATGAGGGGAAGAGAAAGATTGTATTATATACTTTGTACGAACGAAAGATGGAAAAGGCTAGGCGCAGACAACGTCACAAAAATGGAGAGACATGGAAAGACGATAGACGGGAGGAGAGAAACCGCATTGGATTAGAGAATCGACTCTGTTCAAATATGTACAGCACTTTGAGCCTGGCGGCCCGCCATGATATAACAAAAAAAAAGGGATTCATCTCCGAACTTTGAAACGAATATGAATAGTGGCGCACTTCCGCTGTCTCCCTCCCGCTTATTGACCATTTAGCTTATAACTGTAGTATACTCGTGGAGATAGACTACTACAACATCAAATTCTCTCCTAGTCTGAATCCTCATCTATAGTAGCCCGGGCACGATCGATAGCGGTGTTACCGGGAGGTTTCGTCTGGTAGACGGGCGGCCTATAGAAAGCAGATTCATCGTCTTGAGCATCCAGTTGCATGAGGAATGTCTCCCACTTTTCAATCAACTGCACGCTTGTTAGCAAATCTTGAAACATCACCGGCACATGTATGTGGATAAATAAAATCTTGACTTACTTCCTTCTGTGCTTCAACCGCACCTTCGAGGAAGGTCTCGACACCGCTCTTGAAATCCTCCACCTTTTCCTTCTCGAACCGGTCCAGCTCAGCTCTCATGGAGCGGCCCATGTCTTCAAAGAGCAGCCGAGCTTGATGGACTTTTCTCTCCGACTCCTGCACCTCGGCGTTCATCTGGTTGAGTCGGTCCTGCTGACTCTTACCCTGACGAAGCAGCTTGTCTTGTGTACTCTTCTTCTTCTGGAACTCCGACTCGGCTGAATGCCAGGCGTAGAAGCCCTTTTGACGCTGGCTGAATGCCTGCTTGATTGACCCAATCAGACGAATGTATTCATCAATGATAATTCCAAAAGTCAAGACGTCTTGTTGGGCCTGACGATCATACACATCGCGAATGGTAAGCTGGAGGTCAGAGAGGGCGTCTAGAGGGCCGGATAGCGAGGGCGAAAGCTCAACCGTGGACAGCGCGTGGAGAGAGGCAGAAAAGTCAGCTGCAGCCTCTGCCATCATCTTTCTCTGGCTGACCATAGCATCCATTGCTTTCAGCAGCCCCTTGAGCTGACTCTCCAATGCATCAAGGTACACCTTACGATCATGAAACCAATCGTCCTGCTCCACAAACTTGCTTCCTCCTCCGACGTTGATACCCAAAGATCCCAACACTCCCTTGCTCTCCGTGGGCAGAGGCTCTCGTCTTTCTTTGTGCTTAATGTCAACGTTAAAGGCCTCACTCTCCAAAAAAAGCTTTAGATCAGCATCATGCTGAAGGATGGGGTGCGCCGCAGTCTTGTTGAGCATCTTCTCCAGCGCGGCTCTTCTACTTTCCACAAAGTTGCTGTCGAAGCGGCCAACAGCCTGCTTCTCGGGAGGTGGCGGCACCACGTATCCGGGGTTGTTTCCATGCAAGGTGTTGTAGAGCCATAAGAAGTCTCGGTATCGACGCTTGACCTCGAATTCGGGCTGCTTGTATGCTCTGGAGGTGGTCTGAATGGAGAAGAGGTCATTTAGCTGGGGCGAATCTTTACTTCCGACAAGTAAAACTAGGAATCACCAACCTTGGTTCTCACAGAGTACACAATATGAGAGCTCGTCAAGTCTCCAATCTTGACTGGATCTCCAACAGTGATATAAAACGAGGGCTTCGCTGCCTCTTCCACGCTCACGCTCGGCTGCGTGTTGCTCCGCACACTACTCGGTCTCGCAGCATCTACCGGAGGTGGCACTCTCGGGCCTCTCGGGCTCTCCAAGTCGTCTTCGTCATCCACATGGTGAGGGTCGGCAATCCTTCTCGCCGCCTGCTGCTGCTGGAGCGGCGCCATCGTCGTCCGAATCACCATCTGCTCCTTCTGAGGCGGCACCGGCGGGGCATCCAGCGCAGCGGCATCTTGGGCTGGTCCAGCGCTCAGCGGCCCGAGGGGATCGTCCACAGCTTCTAGTTTGGTGGGCTGGGCGACGATGCGGCGAGGGGCGCGCGAGGGCCGAGGCGCTGACGCCGTCGAGGCCTGGGATGTCGCTGGCGGGGAAGCAACAGGCTCACTGTCGGCGGGCGGCTCAGGGGGGGTCTGGCTGGAATCAGCCCACGGCGATTCTTCGACGTCCATTGCGATGCGGGAAATTGTCGCTGCGGATGCGACGGGCGAGGTTTGGCGGAGCGAGGGGAGGAATTGGACGCTGGTGTTGAGCTGCGAAGAAGGACAGAGCAGCTTGCTCGACGCAGAGTGGCGTAGAGCGATTGGGGAATACCGGTACCCAGCCTTAGCGCCTGCTCAACGTCAGCGGTTGCGTACCTGTACGAGGCTGCCATCAGCTGCCTCTAGCGAGCACCCACCGGCGCTTTAACAGGGCCTCAGCCTCGAGGCGTGAATTGCTGCCTCGTTGAGTGATTTGTATTCATGTGCCGTTATTTGCACAAATGGGAGGCTGAAAAGGAATTTACATGACAAGAGATTGATACTACTGCATAATGAGAAAAAAAAAGAAGATATAGATATCAAATTCTCATTCTATCGTTATTCCCTATAACAAACCAAGAAATTCAAACAAGCACCAGTTCCAAGTCTGTCCTCGTAGCACCAGACGTATTATACCGCCCCTTTCAATAGTCCTTTATCCATTTGCAAGTACTTGGCTTCCGTGATACAGTTTACCATTCCCCTAATTAAAGCTGCGCGCTTCCATTTTCCACCTGCTGGGTATTAGCTTCACTTTTTGCTATTAAATCGAGTAAACCCCTCGCCAGTCTATCGGTCAGCATCGTAGCATCCGCCAGCTATGACGAGATTCATTCGAGTAAATTTGACCCTTGTCACTGGCGTCTTCTTCGTTGGAAAGGCCGATATTTGATCGGGAGTAATCATCACTTCCTTGCTCTTCTTCTTGGTACCGGTAGCTGCACCTGTAGCAGCTGACTGACCCGAGGTCCCCGCGTTGATCCGTGATGCCTCTCCGTTGGGGCCGTTGATCGCCATGTCAGCACCCGCAGTTGCAGCCTCAAGACCGGCCTGTTGAGCTGCCTTGTGCGGATCTGCTGGCGACTCAACGTCCCACAATCGAACAGTGCCGTCTTGGCCGCCGGATGCGAGTACGTTGGATTCAACGCTAAAACTGAGAGACCAGATGCCTCCTTTTCCATGCCCGCGAGAACGCTTGATGCGAGTTCCCTTGACTAGATCCCAGAAGAAAATGTTGCCCGCAATATCTGCGCTGGCCAGGATTTTACCGTTGGGAGAGCATTCCAGAGCGCTTATATACTCCGTGTGGCCCGTGAATACTCTTACACAGGCACCAGTCGTTACGGACCACATGCGGATCGACTTATCCGTCTCATCTGAGGCTGAAAAGACGTACATGCCGTTAGGGTGCCATGCAATGGCCGAGATTGCGGTATCGTGGCCGACAAGGAGCCGTTGGGGTGATGCGTGATCCTGCATCCAAACTCGAACAACCTTGTCATAACCACCAGTCAAAAAGTAATGTCCGTGAGGGCTCCACAGTGCCCTATGGACAGGCCCATCGTGTGATTTGTATACGCAGAGGCAAGTCCAGGATTCCAGGGACCAGAGCCGAATTTGTCCATCTCCTGAACATGATAGCAGTAGTTTTGGTCGTCCATCGATGGCTGCGTTTTGTCGGCCCTCATCACCAAAGAGCTTTTGAGGGGGTCCCGAGGCTGAGTCTGAAAATGAAATATCGTATACGGGTCCATAGTGTCCGATAAGCTTTCGGCTGTTGAACTTGGTGCCCTTTTCGTGAGCGTTTGAGCTTGGGAGGGCTTTGCCATCCAGAGACCAAACGCGGATGTAGGATTCACTGGTACCGACAGCTGCGAGCTGTCCATCATCAGAAAATTCCATGCATGAAACGCTACGCCCAGTTAGTCAATGCGCTTGTCTTAGATACTTGGAGAACAAGGTTACTTACCTTCCAAAGGTGTTGTGAAACGTAAACATGCAAGCGCTTACAGGGACGCCGACGCCGCCTGTTCGCCCTTCAATCTTGAATCTGTCTCTATTCTCTCGTAGCTTTTGCATTTCAAGCATGATATCGCGTGGTCGAGACGGCGGTAAGGGTAGGTCTGATCTGTTTGGAGCATCCGCACTCTCTTCCCTCTTGATTTTCCGATCAAATTCTTCTATCAGACTAGGTCCGCCAAGGGGCGGTGGAAGTCGTCGCTCCTCGTCTTCGATTTCAGCGCGGACGTCATCGCGGAGATCTGCATCCATAGGCAGAGGGCCTAGGCTAAGGGGTGCAGCCGGGTCCAAGATATCCTTGTTGGATAATCCGATATTGACTCCAGGAATGCCTTCTCTGGCGTCAATCTCTTCGATCTCTAGACTCTTGGACTTTCTGAAAACCGCCTCGAAGCTAAAGGGGGTGATGGGTCCACGAGCCGTTGAATCGATTTGACAATACGTGACAAGAAGTTGTCGGATAACGGATCCACCGTGATCAGACTCTCGCTCAAGAAAATTAAAAAGGTCGCCAGTGGCGTGCTGATTCAAGGGAATGCGGTACTTATTCTCCTTGTACAGCTTGGTAACAGGATTCTCGTTTACATGCTGAGCGAGTGTAATTGTTGCGAATATTTTCAAATCATCAGCGTGTGATGCCTGGAAATGTTGGCCAATTTCTCTAAGAAATACTTTGCCTTCTTCTGTGTATCCATTTCCGACTAGCTCGATAAAGGAATACACGAACGTTGGCCAAAGAAGTTTGGATAGCTCAAACTGTGTACAATCTTGTTAGTAGGTGGGTATAGGCCGCTGATAGGGAGAATTACTGACTTTGTAGATTTCAAGATTGTTTTCAACCCAATCTCTTAGTAACCGGAACGCTCTTGAATATTTTTTGGGGCCCAAGTTTGCTAGTTGTTGCACTGGTTTACCATCATTGCCGAGATGCTTTGACTCTTGTCGGAAAACTTCTTCGGTTCTGTTGAAGCCCCTTTTGAGAAGATAGTCCGTGACCTAGTAAACATCGTTAGCCAAGATTATTCGCAAACCCCAGAGACACGACTAAGAGCAGAAGCAACAAAGGATGGAGATGGAGAGATGATGTAATGGCAAAGAATTATCAACGCAACAGCCATTGTCTGCCATGATGTGGCATCATCATATGGCTCGAAGTGGTGGAGCGAATGGGGACAAATGATGGGTTGCAGGCACCTCGGTATAAATGATATAAGAATGGTATTGGGCAGGGGAGTGAAGATGTGTTGGTCACGGGCCAAGGTAGCCTTGAAACCTGAAAAAGAGCAACGGCTTGAGGCCCAACAAAACACCACGTACAATCTGATTGAGATTCTGATTCGACATTGCGCCTCCAGTCGTGCCTGCGGTGGTGGTGGTTGCGGCAGGCGGCCCGGCTGGCGACGTTACTGGCTGTCCTCCATACGAGTTGGCCGCACCAGCTCCCTGGGCCGGTACTTGAGCTGCCATCGCGAGAAGAGAGCAGACGCCGCTGTCGTGAAGACAGAAGTGAGAAAGTCCGATACGCCGTAAAGATATCTAGTCTCAAAGTGCCAGTATCATATCATGGCCTTGCCCAGCCGAGGTTGAAACGAAGTGCAAATTGGGGTAGCTTATCCAAGTGAGATGAGCTATGCCTGATCCTCACGTTCTGGATCGTGTGGCGGTATGTTGATTGAACTTCTCCGGCCAGCGCTTAATGAGACACGTCAAGATCGCAAATTCCGCCTGGTATATCGTTTACGTGATGTTCGGTGATGGATTGGGCGCTGCAGACGACCTACAAGGCGCTTTCTGTGATGATCAGGTCGCCGGGCTTGATGTGAAAGCATTAGAGTTTAGGTGACGGGGAGAAATCGCGAATCGCTGGCCGGAGCGGGATAGCCGAAGTTTAAGCGGCGCCTCTCAGATGCGGCTCAGCTGTAGCAAACGGAGGGTATAGCGAATTTGTTTGTATGAAAATCATTAATGAATATGTTGAATCTAGTACTATAATGAAGATCATAAAGCGCCATCATCTTTACTATAAACCTACGAGCTACAATTGGTGAAAATCTTGTGATGCGGGCTATCAGACGATTCGCGACTTCTTATCGGCGCGTTGGGCTGACCCACAGCGACTTGGCAGCACTCTTCTCTTTCAAAGCATACATGGAGGTACATCATCTAAGCTTCAGACTCAAATTCCACCAGACCTCCATCAAGTTTAAGCTTGCAACTTCATACAGCTCATTTTAATTCAGAACATCACCACCACAAGGCATTTTTCACCTCGAGGATCCTAACAGGAGATTGTATACTTCTGCCTAATTTCAGCCAATCGAGCCTGTTCGCTCAATCTCACAGCCATGACCTCACCAGAGGATATCGTCATGGGAGACGAGAGAGAAGAGACCGCCCAGCCTCAAGTTCCTTTCACGTTGGAGGAAAATATCTCTCAGCTCAATTTCATCGACAAATCCATGGTCCAGCTTATGAACCACACAGCCGCTGCGCTCGGCGCCCTCACAACACCGGAATCATCCAGCGACAGCAGCGCTCCAGCATCAGTAGACTCGGCGGCGCAAAAAGAGGTATTTCGACAGGCAACAGATACTTTTCTGAGTACACTTCACAGCATCGATGTACGAATGAAGCGACAGATTCTCGCGCTTGAAGAGGCGGGCATCGTTAACCTTTCTTCTGGCGCACCCCGTCAAGGCCCTAATCCTAATATCAAGCCGTCTCTCAAGCCTAATGGAGTTGGAGCCATTGGAAATCTCGATGTTGGATGGCTAAACAGTCGAGGAACAAAGGTGGAGCGAGATATGGAGCTGGAGCTGTGGAAACGGACTCGGGAGATTCTTGAAAAAGATGATGGCAATATCAAGAAGGAATAACGAATGACACGACACGCTTTAATCTATAAATATTTCATTTGAAGTACCTAAGTATATACACTTCATGTAGTATGTCAATCCCATATGACCACCGATGCGACACTACTGACACGATTTTGCAGATAATAGAACCACTTTTGCCAGCCCTCATTCATCGGTGCTGCAATGGTTTACGCCTTCTCCTCAAATACCCGTTTCGTCATTACAGAGCCTGTTATAGGCATGTGTAATCTCATCAGGGCCATCGGGCGGTCGTGGTATAATATTCGCTGGCTGGATGCTAATATACGACGTCAGCTTGGGGCAATCTTCAGCATTTTTAGATAGCATGAGTACTCACAGGGCGTCAAAGAAGTAGCAAGAAAATTCACCGGTATTCGGCGTCGAGTGTTTATCTGGAGAAGCAGAGTTAGACCTTGGAATGGCGAAATGACCAGAGTTAATAAAGCAATCTCACCCTGATACCCGGCAAAAGAAACACAATTCTTTCTCGCGTTGCAGGAGTACTGGCACCTATTCTCGGCCCATGGCACCCAGGTGGTACCTAAAGTGAAATGCTGGCTATGTTAGGCGATGGAGTTTCCCTTGGAAAGATGGATGAGTGGTTCTTACATCCGTATCGCCGACGGTTTGATGGCGCGCTACCCACGCTGGATTGAGAATGAATTGACTCGGAAATTGGGACGGAGGCTTCACCTCGTGGTAGTGAATCGTCCACTGGTCGTACTTTTTGGGAGATCCGAAGACGCACGCCTTTATGTGCTGTTGATCATTGGTGACGACCTCTTGGTTATGACCCCAAGGGTTACTGGCGACGGTGACACTGAATGAGGCAGCCACTAAGATCACAAGAAGGCGAAAGGCGGCGGAAAAGCTCCGTGGAGCAAACATAATGGCCAATATGAAGTGGGCGGCAGCAAAATTGTCTGAATTAGCCTGATGCAGGGAAGAGCCGCTACAGTATTATTTTGAGACAGTCGAAATGAGTGCAGCTGTTTGATCCCGCGTTGTTCTTTGGCAGCGACAGTTTGAGGTCAGCGATCAAGGGCTGCCCCTCTCAGGCACTCGCTCCTGTGTCATAGCCTCATCATAGGCAGTTTCTATTATAAGGAAGTCGCTAAGAGAGCCACTCCCGCTTGGGGAATGCTTGCTTTGGTGGTCAAGTTGATCGACCACTGTATTCTCTCCGTGTTGATTTGACTACGACTTTCCTAATTAAAGGGACAGATAGATTTTGGCAAGCTGCACTGCCCATTCCATGCTACATTCCGATTTTGACTTCGCAACTGCTGCATGGCAGTGATAGTCTGTATTACCTATCAATGACCATCAAAAAGGCTATTCGTGGCTAGGCTTTCTATTATGCGTCTTTCCGTGCCCACGCCTCGACTTGTATAGCACTTATTGGCCGCTGCCACTCGCTTATCGCGCTGCATTGGGCTCTTTACACGAGTGGAGCGATAGAGAGAATCCATGTCAATCTATGTACCTACTTATGGAGCGCATCACTGTTTGACAGCATGTGGAGGGAGCCAGACGACAGATTCCCTTGCTGTCGCGGCACAGTCGTAACACCATCATGGCCGTAGGATTATGTTTCCTCTGGTATTCCAACATGGTGCTGCTCTTACCGGCAAATTGTTGGCCGTGAATAGGACAAGTAGCCGCGCTTGGCATGGCATTTCCCGCCTATTTGGTGCCGATACTTCCTATTTCTCATGCGCCTCGCCCGATGGAGCTGCAGCGATTCTTTTTGCGGGGACGCATCCCTGCCGCCGGTTTGTAATGGTGCAACAGCGGTACCTCGTTCTACTGCGTGCGTAACAGCGCATTGCAAGTCTCTTGGTTCGTCCGGAACAACGTCGGTGCCAGGCCCTCCCTGCGCGTCCCCATGGATTTCTTGGCTTTTCATCTCCGATCAAGCCGCTCGACTAAATGTTTCGATCTCTAAACACCCGGCCGATGTTTTCTGGCGTCGGTTCGCGACGATTGCAAGGACGTCGAAGCATTGTACAATCGGACTGCAAGAGGTGAGAGAGGGGAATCGCTTTTTTCTTCTCTTTCTTCTTCGCTTCTGTTGTTTATCGGAACCACGATGATGCAACCATTACGGCCAGCCACGATGGCCCTACTGCTGTCGATCGCATCCTTCGGAGCGCTTGTGCATGCTCACGACCACAATGGCGGCGAGAGCCACATTCCCGAGGGAGAGGCGATATCGTTTGATCCTATCGTGAGTCGCTCAAGGACAATACTAATAATACAGAATACAGAGAAAGAATCAAACGAGATTGACATCAAGTACAGGACAATATTCTCTGGATCCACATCTTAATCCAGATGCTCGCATATGGCATCATATTCCCAATCGGCATGGTCTTTGGTGTAAGACTTCATGGAGCTGCTGCTGAGTGCTTTTGTATAAGCAGAATGTCTGATCTGATGCATCTATAGATGACCAAGTCTCGATGGCACGTCCCCACGCAAGTCCTCGGCTCTGTTCTCGCCGTCGTCGGTTTCTTTCTCGGGCATGCGCACAATGGACGCGAGTTTGTCGAACACAATGTGCACTCGATTTTTGCCAACATTTTGCAGCTCTTGCTTGTCGGCCAGGTGGTGCTTGGCCTATATCTGAAGCTCCACTGGGAGAAGGGCGTCCTGGGCGTGATTCGCAAGTTTGTCCGACCCTTCCACTCGATCATCGGAAAAGCAATGCCTCTCCTGGCCTGGGTGCAGATGATCTTTGGAGGCATTACAACCCTCGGCTTCTGCCAGGGCGACCATGTCGGCCAATGCGCCGCTCATTTTATCATGGGTGGCGCATTTATCGCTTATGGCATCATCTTGACTATTATCCTCCTTGCGGGACAGGCTTGGGTCCGTCGCACTGGCCGATCTCAAGAGTTTTACGACAGCTCTATCATTGCTATCTGGGGCTGCATCAATACTTTTACGGAGCATCGCTGGGGCACCGCCTGGGTCAAGAATGATTGGCAGCACACTACGATGGGTGTCATCTGGTGGTGTGCCGGCTTGGCCGGTATCTGGCTTAGCCGAGATCGCGACGGCAACCCGAAGCGCAACTTTATTCCGGGATTCGTCATTTTCATTACCGGCTGGGGCATGTCTGCTCACCCTCAAGAGCTGATGGTCAGCGCCATGACCCATTCCATGTTTGGCTATACTTTGATGGCTGCCGGTCTTACACGTATCATTGAAATTGCCTTTGTCCTGAAGGACGCTCAGTCTCTAGCTGACGATGGTCGTTCGTGGAATAGCTTCCAGTTCATCCCCGTTTTTGTAAGTACATACTTCAGTCCTTGTACTATACGCTTCTAATCCTAGTTACTCATAGCTCTTGTACGCCGCCGGTTTCCTCTTCCAAGGTGCGACTGAACAACAAATGGCCCTCCTCGACGGCTCTAGCATGGACGTCATTTCTTATATCCTGATCCTATACTCTCTCGCTTTTTTAATGTTCCTGTTCGTCAACATGCTCATCCACCTGCATGACCGCCTCTCCAACCCCCCGCTGAATACCAAGGGATTCACTAATGGCCATACCCACCTGAACGGACGAGCGGTAGAAGATGGCCATATCCAGGCAGCAGAGGAGTTTGAGCTTGATGGCTTAACATCCGATGACGAGGACGATGAGAGGCAGGGAATGCTAGCAGGAGAAGGGAGCCATGCCCCGAAGCGATCCGCTGCAGCTCAATCATGAGCTACATAAGAGATTTGAAAGTAACGCTAAAGAGAAAAGCATGTTTTGGAGTAATTTGTTTACATAAAGTACAAGTGTTCGGAGTCTGCCTACGCATAACGTCTGTATTACTACTGGGAGGCAAAGTTTGGAGTTATTGTTACGGCTAGAAAAGCAACCCCATATAATGATATAATGGTATTGAGTGTAGCAGATTTACTATGTTTTACCCTCGAATGTTGGCTGCAATTTGTGATCACCGCATCGCATCGCATCGCATCCAGCGACGAAGTACTCCCGTACCTCTTACAGGGTCCAGCTAAAAAAAGCTAGGCGGGTGGCTGTTTTCTGGCGGGGCAAAACTTTTTTTTTTCTTTCGAGTAGCACTTCCAAACCTCCAAGAACTTTCGACGATCTACGGATACCACAAGAAGCAAATCCACGTTTTTATTCTGGCCGTATATATCAGTGTCGCTTGATACCACAAATCCACAATGCCGTCCGTCAAGAACCCCAATCGCCCCTCCAAGAACCGCCTCGCCGCCCGCGCCGCGAAAGCGAAGAAGGCGAACCAGAAGCGCGCCGACCCAGCCAACCGAAGCAAGATTACAAAGGCAGACAAGACGAGAGGCGCACGACCGGGCCTGCTGCCGAATAGCGGACCGAGGGCGCAGGTCAGCGCCAAGAAGGCGAGGAAGCTGGAGAAGAAGATGGGGTATGCGCTGAAGAGGCAGATGGAGGCTGAGGGAGAGGCTGAGATGAAGGGTACGTTTTTGAAGACTTGGATGGTTATGATGTTGTGGGAAAAGAGCTGGGGGATGAAGATGCTAACATGGGTATAGATGCTCCGGTTGTTGAGGAGAAGGCGACGCAAGAGGGAGAGGATGTTGAGATTCAGTGATTTTTGTTTACTATGGAGATACGACACATTGCACGTAAGTTGTTCTAGGGCTCTCTGGAGTGAGATTTGTGTGCTAACACGATGGGACGCAGATTCAAAAGTTAATGGCTACCTATCTAGTTTGGTTTCTATGGCATTATGGACATACACATACAAGGCGCAGGTTGGGTCTAGATTTTGAAACACACTTTATTTGCTGTAAATGCTACATATGAGCATTATCGAAAGGCTGTCTGGTGATGCTACAGTCCATCGAATACAATTTTCTTCTTATATCCACCAAAAGACAAGTGCATCATAGAGAGATCCAGAGGGAAAACACAGACCGGAAGCTGTCAACGGGAGGCTCAAGGCTCTCAATCTCTACTCCGTAGAATCAGCGATTACTCACGCCGGAAGATGTTACAACAATCCCTGCTCAACCCGCGCTTAAAAGACGCAAAACTGCAACAAGTGATCCGCACACTGTATACGTGACTGAGGATGAGCAGCCTGGTGATGTTTAGTTGATGATGGGAAATGCGTGGGAGTGGCATTATTAAGTTATATGAGCGCTCTGTCTTGGTGTTTGGCTACTTGTATGTAATGACGATGGGATATTGCAATGTTGGGAGGGCGTGGATGTGTTCTGGTTTGTTGAGGCTGATCTTTTGTGCGACAAGTTGTCAACTAAATGTAATCACCTAGAATGGCCCCCGTTTCTCCCGTTTTCACGAAAAGGTCTCCCAAGAGAGTGTGAATTCCCATGAAAAAAAAAAAAAAAAAAGAACCCCCCAAAAATGTATCTATCTATATTCCTCTCGAATTACCAGCTATTGCAAATCTCAAGTTATTCACAGTTGGTGTGTTTGTTTTCCTGTTCCTAATTGTTGCCTCATCAGTTCGCTTGTCCATTGTTTCCATGAAATATTTGATCCGTGCAACTTCCAGATGAAACTTTATCCCCAAATGTCACGAGTTCACCATCTTCTTCGTAACTTCCAGCCAATTCCCAAGGATTAGTGGGTCAGGGGGGCGGCCTTTGATCAGCCTTTGCTTTGTTGCGCCAAGAGAGAATAGAGGCTGAAAGAGCCGTCCTGTCCAAAAAGATTTGGAAGCACGCCTCCAAGGATGATTTTGAGATACGACTTTTGCGTGGACGATTCTTGTTGCAAGACTGAAGACCAAAAGTGCCATAAAATGGGACATTGGGAGTTCTCGGAAGAAGAGAGAAGATGCTGGATGTATCTGTGCCAGAGTGGGAGTACCCTCCTGCGTCACTACTAGGTAGCCGAGGGTGCTGTTCCGGAAAGCTGGGCTGCATCTCCACTGTTTGAGGGCGTTTGGAAGTGAACTTGGAGTATGATATGAATGTAATATGGTATTTGTATTCATTTGAAGAATGCACCTGGTGTGAATGGGGGGGAGCAACCTGACTTCATAGCGAGATATCTCATATCAGAGGCTGTATAAATTCTCTATATCTACTTTTAGTGATAAAATATCATGACAATACATCTTATAGTGAAGGCAAATAACTATGATTGCGTATTCCTGTTGTTTACTATGCACTGTTTACTGTTTATTTTTTGCATTGGCTACGACTACACATTGGCTCTACGCCACAGATATAAGGGGATTCACCGAATTTCCCCAAAAGGCAATATTTCTTGTTAGTCTGGAAGTGGCTTATGGTAGGCTGCCGCTTTGGCTTGATGCTAAAGTTAACACAGAAAGCAAATCGGGGCCATAGAACAGGAAATGTTGTCTAGTACTTCAGTCATAGAGGGTTGATCCTACTGGTGCTACTGATGCTACAGCTTCTAGGTGTATATCACAATTAAACAGTTTTATATATAGACCAACTGCTTTGCTGAGCTATGGAAAAAGTGCTGTAGTAGAACTGGGATGTTGGAAATATTTTTTCCATATAGAAAACTTTGCGACTCGGCTCAGAGAGCCAACATGCATGTGTGCCAGGTGAATACATGGGCTATCCGTATATCGCCAGCTGTTGGAAAAGCAGAATGACAAAACGAGTAGTCTCGAACAACTGGTGCAAAAGCAAAGTAAATCTTCGTAAAAAAGTGTAAAAACAGAGAGAATATCTCTCAGTCGAGAATACATAAGTACCTAGGGAATAGAGGTGGTAGAGGTACTAAGTCAGTCAATGTAGTGGAAGTATCTCTGCAGCAAAAGCGAACCCGAAGCGAAGAAATTCTACCTCGACTGTACGAACTGCTAGCACTCGTTTACTCGTTCACACAGCGCCTGCGCCAACTGACGACACAATCTCCTCTTTTTCTCATTCAACGTTTTGCTTTTCGTAAAGTCACTCTCCAAAGGCTCCTCTACCCACATTGCCTTTTAAACTATTCCAACTATTCTCCCTGGCAACCAAACGCCACCGATGGCTGCGAGCGGCGAGACTATTTCATTTATCCTTCTCTCCTGTTTGTTGTTTTGCTAACACTTCCCCACGCACACCATCTTCGTCAGACAAGCGACAATATCCAGACAAGCGATCTTCTTCACAAACACCATCGTCTTCACAGACACTACTGTCTTTACATATACATTGTCTTCACAGACACTTTATCTTGACAGACACGCAATATTCACAAACACTTCGTCTTCACCACATACGCCAACACTTGATCTCATCGCAGACATGACTCCTTTCGGTGAAATGAGTCCTTTCGCAGACATGAATCTTGGCACAAACATGGCTCGCTCCGGGTTCATACCTATTGACACAAACTTTCCTTCCATCTGGGACACGGAACTTGACACAGAAGAGGGTTTTGAAGCACACCTGGCTTCTCACGCATACATGTCTGTTTACGAAGACCAGACTTGTTCCATCTGTCACTACGGCCCGGGTAGACCCTTACGGCGTAGAAACGTTCTACCTGAGTCCAGGCCCGCGGAGCTTTTGGCCTCGGATGTCCGCCAGCATATCCAAGCTGAGTCCAAGTCTCGCCTGAGAGATGCAGTCGAGAACGGTGTCCCCTTGGATGCTTTATACTTTACGGATGATTGTTACCCAGCCTGGGACAGCATTTACGAGATGAACCCCGGACGCAATCATCATGCTCGAGTCCAAAGAAGGCTGCTCAATCGCGAGGCCGCAGCCCTCGTTGACCCCGTAATCATGAAGAGGCTTGTAAATGTGGCCAATGGAAAGCTTGAAGAGGCACGACTACTTGGCATTGCCCTCAGAGATATTACGATTGGCAGGGAGCTTGTGCCTGAGTGGGATCCACAGGTAGTCGATGAGGCGGTCCCCTACAGCCCTGAGCCTGTTGAGGATCACTGGGAGGATTCGGTTGCGCGAAACATGGAGACTCTCGGAGCCGATTTCGTCATGGATAACATCACATGGACGGATTCGGTAGACAACGCTCCTGCTCCGGACAGGCAGGAACCAGTCGCCACCTCTGCTAGCGACTCATCTTCTGGCGATAATAACAACAGCGATGAAGACAACGGCGATGGCAACAACCAACATGGAGAGCCCATTGACGACCGCTATGCCATGTTATCTGGTGGCGATCCCACGCCTCTGCCCTTTGGCTACCAGAGCATTGCGGAGACCGACGACGAGGCTCCGCATATCCTTCACGATATTCTTATTCACGGTGGCGCCAGTGCCGTCTATCATGTTAGTATGGAGGTCTAGGAGGCCGAAACCGATTCAAACTTGGATGAGCTGCCCGAAGTTGAGCTCGCAATCGACGCTACCGCGTACGAGTTCTTCTTCCCTACCGACGAGGCTGTGGACGCGAGCCTCCCTGGCGTGGATCTGGAGTGCACCGTTGAAGATGGAGATGTCGTGATGGAAGCTTAGGAGAACTTCATTTCGCTCTTTTGGAGATATGGGAGGAACTTGGGTACTTTTTGGGGAATCTAAATTGCTTTGTATGCGGGAAATACAGATTGTGCTGGAAATACGGACTTTGCTGGGACTTGGGTTTTTGGTTTTCTGTTTTGGAACTTTGGAGCCCCTTGGGGCCAAGCGCTTTAGATGGAAATAAAATGCAGTATTTGCTCAATTCGTATCTGTTGCCAATGTGAATGTTGACCAGGTGATGGGAGGCCGCCACTGAGGCTGTTATTTTTCCGTTTTAGGCAGTTTGGAATAAAACTGGATGTAGCAAGGCTATCGGCTCTGGAGAGTCAAGCCACTATCATTACTGCTGCTGCTACGCCTACTGCTATAGGTGTAATTAAATTCACGCGGCAGGCTGTAGATTATATATGTATATATATATTTCACGTGTAAATTTACCTCAAGTTATAGATAGACTGCTGAAAGCTTGGCTGCTTTAATGACTTTTTGGAATTTGCGCTGACGGCAGCACTTGGGACGCCCTTTGCTATACAAGTAAACCACACGGGCTATTAGCTCATCAGAATCAAGCTCTCCACTGCAAGTATCTGTTTATTCACACTGCAGAGATGGAGGTTATCCACTTTGACTAGCGGCATCTACTTCGTATATAAGCCTGGTGTCTGCGAACTAAACTCTCTTCTTTCATCTCCCATGACCCTTGTTACGTATCTTCTCCCAAGATATAAGCATTTTGTAATCATTATCAATATAGCTAGTTGGTAATGGTTGAGAACTTTAGAACCAGATTAGCCTGACATACCGCGGAGCCTGGTCAAAAGGAAGCAGCAAGGAGTTCATTAGCATAAAGAGGCAGCCAGCCTACAACACAAAACAGAAGAAAATAATAGCAGCTGACGTATACAGAATGCCGGGTTTGCCATGTATCGGATATATCACTCCTCCGAAATAGATGGAAAGCCGAAGGTGGATGTCCAAACGGTCGCCGTAAGCGCCGATGTGGATCATCGAGTACGCGTGGGAAATAGGAGTATTAGTGATGGGACCTGGGGTAATACCTATAGTAGGCGGCTCTAATTAAGCTTGAATATTGCACATGTCGCGCAACGGATCCTTGTAGCCAGACTTGAAAGTGCGTAGCGATGAGGCTGGGGGTTCATTTCTGGCGTTCAATGTAACAAACCTGTCGGCATTCAAGTGCGGCATCTCAAGCCGTGCCTTGGTTGTGCGTTACATAAGTTAGCCCGGCTCGCTTGCTTCGCTTAAGCATAGAACGCCAATGCTGATGTACCATTTCTAAGTCTGTTAATGATTAAGATGAAAGGGTTTTGCGTCAGATTTCAAAGCCGGAAGTGATGCTGACTAGGGGAACTGGGGAGGCATCCTTGTGCGAGTTTTGGACTCAAGTGTGACGAGATGACGAAGTGACGAAGTCTATGTGCTTTGAAATAGTCTGGGCGGATATGTAAAGTTGAAATTTGTATAAGTACCACCGAAAAGTCTGCTGTGGAATGATGATTCCATTATCTGTGACAGTTCATCATTCATTGACTTCTTATCAACAATATATCAAACACATAACATCTTTGATATCACTCATCATGCCTTTTCTCACAGGCCCAAACGGCGAGCAAGTCGTCCCAATCAGAATCAACGGAGTCTCTGAGCCTCTGGACGCAACTCGTTTAATTCCAGTCGAGTCCAATGGTCAAGACAAGATCGTTCACTACGCTCAAAGCGCAACTCCCGAGATAGCCATCAAGGCTGTCGAAGCATCTCATCAAGCGTTTCTGAAGTGGAAGAACACTTCCTATGTTGAACGTCGGGACTTGCTCCTTCGAGCGGCCGATGTGATTGAATCCTGGGTGGACCGTTTTGCTCAACTTCAAGCAGAGGAGACGTCGAGCTCTCTGGCCTGGGGCCGAGCAAACACATTCATCTTGACAAGAATCATCCGGGAAATAGCAACTAGCATCGCGGCTGCCACGACAGGCGAGATTCCGCCCTTGGAACTGCCTGGAGCACTGGCATTGGTGTACAAAGAACCAGTCGGCACGGTTCTCACAATCACCCCGTGGAACGCCGGCATGATCCTTTGCGGGCGGTCGCTGGCAGCTCCCGTTGCTGCTGGTTGCTCTGTCGTGCTAAAGGCGTCGGAGATGTGCCCGCAAACACACCATACCATCGTCGAGGCATTTGAGGAGGCCGGTATGCCCAAGGGCCTCATCAACGTAGTTCAAGCCTCGCGTGAAGACGGACCTGCGACGACCGAAGCTTTGATTGCCCATCGAGCGGTCCGCAAGGTTGCATTCACCGGCAGTGCTGCTGTGGGAAGAATCATAGGCCAAACGGCGTCCAAGTACTTGAAGCCTGTGTTGATGGAACTAGGAGGAAAGGCCCCAGCCATCGTTCTCAAAGATGCCGACGTCAAGCTCGCTGCGGATAAGATCGTTTATGGTGCTTTTCTGCACCATGGACAGATTTGCATGTCCACCGATCGCATTGTCGTGGTTCAAGAGCTTGCAGATGAGCTCATTCAGGAGATGAAGGTTGCTATCAAGGCACAGTTCCCTGACGGCGCAGGCTATGCCGGCAGCAAGAGGTTGGCTAAGAGAGCTCATGATCTCTTGCAAAAGGCTCACGCCGCAGGAGCTCGCTTCGTTATTGGCGATGGAAGTCTCAATGTAGATGGGTCTAGCTTGACACCGACTATCATCACAGATATAAAGCCCACGGACGAAATCTTCCACGAGGAGATTTTCTCCCCTGCTGCAATCCTCACCATTGTCAAAGACGAGGCTGAGGCTGTACTCTTTGCTAATGACACACTACACGGTCTGAACGCTTCGGTGCATAGTCGCGATATCCTTGCAGCGATCCGAGTCGCCAAGCAGATCGAGGCCGGGCAAGTTCATATTGGAAACATCACAGAGTTTGACGAGCCGAGTGTTCCGTTTGGCGGAACCAAGGACAGCGGCTGGGGAAGAAACAATGGCAAATATGCCTTGAATGAGTTTTTGATGGAGAAGACGATTACGATCCTCGATCCAGCTGCGGATGCTCATTTTGGAAAATAGCTGTCAGCATCTAAGATGTTAGTACGTTAGCACTAGGTGTATTACTCTGGCCTTAAAACGCCAACGTGCTGTTTACCAGTTAGTAGAAACTCTATCAGACCTTGGATTCTGATACAACAAGCATTTTGACTTTAAACACAGTAGGCGAGATCAATTTATTGATGCACATCATGCTAAATGTTTAAACAACGTACTGTGTCCGTAGTAGTATAGACATCAATGACGTTTTGTAATGTGTAAGAGTGAAATCTAAGTGCCTATGTTAATAAAATGTATAAGAAGACGTCGTAGGCCACAGCATAATGGTCAACGACCTTGCAAAGAAGATAAACTCTAAGCACAAGAAACATTAGTCTACTTCAATAAACTACTTTCCGATTATCATCATGCCTTACGTTCCAGAGCCTTGGTCGTTTGACGACGTCTTAAAGCTCACCAAGATCAGCCCAGCCTATTGGAGAGCAACTTATAATGCTTCGCCACTGAATCTCTTTACGCCGCGAACCTACAAGGCACTGCGGACGCTCGTCGAGTTGCTCGAAAACGATCAAGCTGTCAAAGTCGTCGTTTTCGATAGTTCCGCCCCGGACTACTTCATGGCCCATTATGATTTGTTAGCGAGGGAAGGGAAAGAAAACGCAGAGGGCGAAGACGCCGCTCCAGAAACCGAGTGGCCTGGCTTTGTCCTACGTTTTGCCCGCCTTTCCGCAGTTACGATTGCCGAAGTTCGTGGGCGCGCCCGTGGTCTTGGTAGCGAATTCGTTCTTGCGTGCGATATTCGTTATGCCAGCCTCGAGAAGGCTGTGTTCTGTCAGCCAGAAGTCGGCGCTGGCCTTGTTCCCGGTGGTGGCGGGATCGAATGGCTTTCGAAGCTGGTAGGCCGTTCGCGGGCTTTGGAGATTCTGCTGGGCAGTCAAGACTTTGATGCTGCGACTGCTGCTCAGTACGGCTACATCAATCGTGCCATCAAAGATTCGGAGTTGTCTGCATTTGTAGACAATTTTGCCCGCCGGGTGGCTGGGTTTGATAAGAAGCCGTTGCTGGAAACCAAGCAAATCGTCAATGATCGCGCTGGTTTGCCTAGCCTGTCAGACTTGACGGGGTCATTAAACGTCTTTGCGAAATCTTGCAACTGGCCTGAGGCCATGAAGCGAGTCCAGACTCTGCTTGGTATGGGCTTGCAGCAAGATGGCCCTGTGGAGAGGGATCTGGATCAGCATGTTCATGAAGTATCGCTGAAGTTGTATGGAAAGACTGAAGATGCTCAATAGCTTGGAGCTTCAACAAGTAGTCTTTGGACTTGTGGATATTTATGAGAATGTCTTAGCTGCTGTTTAAAGTACAATTACCCTGGTGAATGCATTCATAACCTGGAATTATAAGACACTTTAGTAATCTTAAATTGAGAAACCACCTTCTCCAAAACCTGTCAAGCATGCGATGCTAGCCATTTGTAAGCTCGGAAATATGTCTAAACATATATCACACTGCTATTCAATTCATTTATTAGAATGTGATCTGGATAACATGCATAGCAACACGAGAACAATCGGGCTTTGGCTTCGGTACTTGCCGCGAGTCTCGGAGGGTACCCTAATTAAAGTGACCGGGGATATCCTCTAATGGCCATCTTCCAACGCCATGTACAGTATAAGAACGCTTTAACGTTGTCTTTTCAGTTTCGGCACGGCAATGGCACAACTCGCTGAGTCTGTCAATTATAATTTTTTCACACATACGAGCGAAACAAAGAATAACAAGCTAGCCAAAGACAAGCCTTTTCATCGATAGAGAGCGCTTCATCCTATTCAGAAATGAATGGAACCCGGACGTACAGTAATCATCTAATGAAGCTGGCGTTGTTAGCTTGGTTTATAAGTCCGCATATTCCCGCGCCGCTTTTTATAAGGCCGCGTATTCCCAATTTCTTACATCCCGCAAAGTCCGAAAGCCCGTCATCAGCACCTTCATCATGACCACCAAAGACAGCATGGAGAGCTTGGCGTTGAAGTGGTCGTGCTCAGCATGCCGCCTCTCAAAACGCCGCTGCGATAAAGTATACCCCGAGTGTACACTATGCGCCCAGTAAGTCTATTTTGCGGTTCTGCGCGGAGTCTCAATTAGTGACTTGAGGAACCATATAGGAAAAATCTTACCTGTAACTACCCAGGCCGTCGGAGGCGAGGAAAGGCCAAGAACCATGCCAAGGCATTATCTCCACCAAGAAAACCCGTCATCTACCAGGCTTCAATTACAATTGAGAAGGAGAAAGAAAAGCCATATCAGACATCATTCAATTGTCCCAATTCCAGCTTCGTTGCCGAGCGCTTTCTAGATCCCGTTGTCTTTTCCCGGGCGCAGTTGTCAGTAGACAATGTGGATGTGGCAGTAACAGATGAAATAGCTCAGCTGGTTGGTGGCGTATTGGACATTCAAGCCGTTTCCGATCGGTTCTTCAAGTCTGTTTACATGTGGATGCCGATTATCTCAAAGCCTCGATTTTCCAGCACGCTCCTGAGTCGATTGACTTATAAGAAGGCCGAGTTATATTTGCTGGTGCTGTCCATGAAGCTCTGCTCCACACGCCGGAAACCGTTGAACACCGCTTTATACGAGGCGGTGAAGCTATTTCACTTTAAGCTGCAGAGTTCCGGGGTGTTGTCTGTCCTGGTCCTGCAGGCCGCCGTCCTCATTGCACTCTACGAACTAGGACAGGCAATCTACCCTGCGGCCTTTCTGTCCATCGGATCATGTGCTCGCTACGCAGTAGCACTGGGAATTGACAAATCTATTCTTTCTACAAGTACCCCAGGCTCTCAGTGGATCGAAGAAGAGGAACGTCGCAGAGTTTGGTGGGCCATCTTGGTTCTTGATAGGTATGCATACAGATATGGTGGGGCATTTGCTTCTTCTCAGCTCCGCTTCCTTTTCTGTGACTTATCGGCTGCTCTTAAATGAGATGGTGTTAATATTGCTTCTAGATACCTCAACTTATGTGATCCCCAGCGGCACTTGATGACGCCGGATGCTGGTCTGGACAGCTATTTGCCTGTAAATGATGAGGCATGGGACAAGGGGGTGAGTGAATCGCATATCAGTCTCCATCTTATGGGGCATCTCTAAATAAACCCTTATAGGAACTTGACCCTGATTATATATACACTCTGGCAACAGCTAATAGCTATCACCTGGGGCTGTTTGCACGATTCTCTCAAGCAGCCCATCTGCTCAGCCAGGTTCTACGCTCTATATCTGAAAAGCGATCAAGCGAAACTTCTCAATTGCGGCGCACCATATATGCGCTTGTTAACGTTTCCAACATTGAGGCATCAATGAGAAGACTGGAATACTGCAGCCAGTCAGCGGTATGCTACAGGTAAGGCTGATGATACTTCCCACACTCTCTCAGATAAGTTGCTAACGACGCAACGTAGTGGTATTATCGCGCTTGACGACTCGTTCTGTGATCAACAGCCGCAGAGCTCAGGCGCACGTCTTTCTGCAGAAAGCACTCTTATTTCAGAAGCAACCCTTCATATGATTTCAATTTTCAAGGAAGAAGAAGTTGCAGAGGAAATATGTGACGTCGCCAGCCCTTTTCTGGTGCACTTGGTGTATAAAGTGGCCTCGATGCAATTGAGAATCGCACATCAGTCTCCAGCGGCTGCAGTCTTGGAAGATGTCAAGCTTCTAAAGCGCGCATTGAACTTTATTGGAAACCGATGGCATTGCGCTTGTAAGTATCTGCCCGTTAAAGATTCGTTTTGAGCTACGTTTTATACTAATTAATGCATAGATGCATATCTCTCGCTCTTGGAGAAGCAGGAGATTCTCTTGGTTGTGCAGTAGAAATGATGTTAATAACCGTGCCAGCTCGTCAAAGTTAAGGAGCAATGATAAGAATATAGAATACGGCTTCTGTCTTTTGGAGTACAAGAAAACTACATGAAATTGTTTATGTTGGTGGTACTATTCTTATCTTGGCTGTCTATTCGCAATTTAATAACACCCCGCGGCAGAAGTTGTTTTGCTTGTGACTTGCCATGATAGCTACAGGTGAAGCTAAAGATCACGCCAAAGTCATCGACTGCCTGTGTCAATTCACTATACTGTTTACTCTTGAGTGAAATGGCCCCTAAGAGATTTGTTGGGAGTCACTTGCTCAACATCCGGGAAGGTACATTAAGCCTTATCTTGTACCACTTACCTACAAGTACCTATATATCAGCTTTCTACATCCCAATCTCAGATAGAGAACTCAAATTCTTTCATACTTCTCAGTTGATCCACTAAATATGCGACAAAGAACTCATACGAGGGATACCGGCCCATTCTTTGATGCCGCATCAACTCAGACTCTTCATTGTCCTTCAAGATTCCTCATTATCACAACTGGAACGCCCCAAATAAACTCAAGGTAGATGGCTGCATTCGAATCTTCTCTCATCAACTTATCTGTCGCTAATACAGTTCCATTAGCAAAATATCGAGAAACCTCGTTCGCTAGGAGTGCCAGACAGCCCGACAGCCTGAAGGTTGATTAGGCCCGCACGAACCATGGCAACACCCGAACAGAGCGAAAATGACTCTGCGGATGGCAAGTTCAGCCATCTGCGAAGCACCAAATCCAGTCATCGTTTGAACCAAATCGAAAAAATCAGGGCTCACGGTGTCGGTGATTTGATAGCTTTGCCGCAGCTGGTCGTATGCGGAGATCAGTCGGCCGGGAAGAGCTCAGTCTTGGAGGGCATAACTGGCATACCATTTCCTCGACAGGAGGGACTTTGTACGAGGTTCCCCACGGAAATCATTCTTCGCCATACAGAATCCGAGGCTGTCACCATTACCGCCAGTATCAGGCCTCATGTTTCACGGGCGCCAGAGGTTCAGCAGGCACTTGCTGCTTACCGCAAGGAAGTTGCCGATATGTCAGAGCTTCCTGATATTATCCAAGATGTCTCACGCTTAATGAAGATTCGCGGGTATTCGGATAACAACGACGGATATGCTTTCGCACCTGATGCCCTTCGTATAGAGGTGACCGGCCCTATTGGGATTCATCTCAGCGTTGTGGACTTGCCAGGACTCATATCCGTGGCAAACGAGGAACAAACTGAAGAAGATGTGCAGGCCGTTCATAACATGGTTAACGGTTATCTTAAGAATTCAAGAACAATAATTCTTGCTGTTCTACAGGCCGGGAACGATATGGCGAATCAGCCCATTATTAGGCTGGCCAGGACCCATGATACTTTGGGTCAACGGACTGTGGGAATCATTACGAAACCTGATTTGATCAATCAAGGTGCGGAAGCCAAACTCGCACGCGTGGCCAAAAATGAAGACAACATCAGACTAAAACTGGGATTTTTTCTCGTGAAGAATCCCAGCCCTTCAGAGCTTAAAGAAGGCTTGACTATGAAGGAGCGCTCCAGTCTTGAGCTACGATTCTTTTCAAGCTCTCCATGGGCTGAGCAAAATCTTGATATGAGCAGAATAGGAGCAGAGAAGCTTCGAGTATTTCTTCAAGACCTTCTTGACACTCATATCGAGAGGGAATTGCCCAAAGTCCGAGATGAGATCAAGAAGTTGTTGACCATGAGGGAAGCTGAGCTAAGATCCTTGGGTGATGCTCGGCCTACGGCTGATCTAATCAGGAGTTTCCTTACAAGTCTAAGTATGAGGTTTTACGAACTTTTGCAGGCGGCTCTTGAAGGTCATTATCATAGTATTGATGCTGAATTCTTTTCTAAAACTGAAGACTCAAGATTGCGAGCCAATGTGCAGAAATTGAACACTTCATTCTCAAGTTACATGCGAGATTCCGGCCAAAAGCGAAAAGTAAAGACTGATATTGAATCTGATGTTTCGGAGACTGTATCTGAAAATGAGACACCTGGGTCTGATGTCACAGACAATCACGAACGGGCGAGCGAAGAAGGCCAGATCCTGGTAAGCAACGCGGAGATGATGCAGTGGGTAAAACAGGTGAGAACAAGGCTTGTTCCATTAGAGATCTCTTTTCTAACATACGTTCAGATTTATATACGCACCAGAGGGAGAGAGCTGCCCGGGAATTATAATGCGGCGCTTTTAGCTGAACTATTCCGAGAGCAGTCGATTCAGTGGCCTGATATTTCTGAATCCCATCTTCACGATATTTTGAAGACTGTGGCTCAATGGATTCAGATTGCATTGGAACGGCTAATTCCCGATGACAGCATGCGTGACCAAGTTCATACGATATTAAAAGACTGGCTGGAGAATGCAGAAACGAATGCATTGGGAGAGCTAGGAAAATTGATTGAAGACGAGCAACGCACCCCCTTGACTTACAACCATTATTATACAGACAACGTCCAGAAAGCTCGAGTGGACATTGAGAAGAAAGCTATGGAGAAAGATCTACGTGCAGTGTTGCAGAATCACGGATATAATTTAAGAGACGGCAGCTTCGGTGTTCATAGAGAGAAAGTTATTGCTGCAATTGGGTCTAATGTCACGGTGGACATGGATAAACAGGCGTGCAATAACGCTATTATAGAGCTTCGTTCGTACTACAAGGTGAGAACGGGCCCCATATTGATTCATATTTGTATGATACTGATAGATCTCAGGTCGCAATGAAGACGTTTGTTGATAACGTCGCTCGGCAGGTCATCGAGCGCCACATCATGGCGCTACTCCCAAGTGCTTTCTGTCCGAATTTCGTATCTCAGCTTTCAGATGAAGACTTGGTCCAAATCGGCTCTGAGTCGGAAAAACAAATTGCGAGACGGGCAAAGTTGACTGCGGAGGCTCAAGGCTTGAAGAAAAGTCTGAGAGATTTGCAGAAGCCAGTTTGACGCCATGATTGGGGTTTTTTGAGTGGATACTTTGTGATACTTTGCACCAAATTTGCTGTTCTTTCCTGTTTTTATGTGATGATGTGGGGGTATGTCGGTTTGTTGGTATGTTTCGGCGTTGACGGACTGAGATTGATCATTTAGGCGCCTACTTCTCAGCTTTGGTTTTCCCACCGGGTTTTCCCAGAGCTTTAACGTGAATACAGAGTTGTAACAACTATTTAGAGAGAATTTAAGACTCATGATATCTTTGTATTTCGATACCGTTCATTATTCATTGACATGTACACATATTGGCTAAAGCAATATGCTATATGATCTACGAATTGCAAAGCGCCACAATATCCTCTGGCACATAGACTTGAAGAATGTCAATCAACTGGTTCAGCGGAATCCAGTCCATGTTGCCATGAATACTGCGCAGAGTGTGTCCCGAGTAGAGCACACGAGCATAGTAAGCCTTCTTCTGTTGGGCGGTCGTCTCCCAAACTTCAATTGCAATGTTGGACGCCATGGCCGGCCACCTCAGCTGGTCGATTCCGAGAGCCCCCAGAATGGGACCAATATCGCCGTCGTGGATGAATGTGTGCGCGTAGACGTATTTCTGCGTCTTGCCCGAAACAGCCTGCAGACGACGAACAATCTCGCCAATGAAGAGGCCTTCGGTAACTTGAATGTACTTTGTTACCAGGCTGTTGTTGCGCCAGTAGTGGTTCCACTCCCAGTCGCCTGCACGGAAAACTTCTTCGGCTTGTTCTTGAGAAACACACTTGGACGCGTCGGTAAAGCTGCATGGGAGCTCATATCCGTTGCAGAGGCGGGCCTGGAAGTTATCGGAAAAGTGGTCGAATGTGCTCTGCCAGGCGCTGCTGGTGGCGCCGAGGATATCTCCCAGAGACTGTCTCAGCTCGGCTGTGACGCTGAGATGCTCGTTCCAATCATCGGTAGCCTGAATTGATGAGAGAACAGAGCCTCTCGCATTGCAGGGATATCCGCTGTTGACAGTATCAACGCCTGCCTGCTGGTGAAGAGGCGCAGAGCCAGAGTAATGAGGCCAGAGACCGCGCAATACACCTCCCGCGCTCTGCTGGGTAAGAGAAGCAGAGCTGGAACGTAGCCAGACTTTGTCGTTGGGGGTCTTTGGAATGAGGCCAAGCTTGTCGCCATACAGAGCCCAGAGATCTTTGCCGTGCTGGATGCCGTCGAGAAAGCCGCCAGTGGTCAACTGAGGGAAAAAGCAAGTCGAGTTGATGTACGGCAGAGCATCCACAAATGGGTTGCTGGGGTCGGTGTACACGCTTGCGAAAGCTTGGACGCCATTGGCACCGTGGACTTGGCTGCCGTACAAGTAGGCCTCAAAGGTTGAGCAATCAAATGGTTGATTCTAACGTTGAGTTGTCGGTTAGATTCACACAATGATAATCTTAATGAGATAGCCTCTCACCTCTCCACCTGGGGCCAGGTTGTACATGGTACGCCTCTGATGCCTCTGCATATACTCCAAGTACACCAGCTTGGCATGACGATCACTGGGCAACTCATAGCCGTTCACGCGTGGGTGCGGCATGGAGCAATAGTCGTACACGCCATATGGCGAGCCCTGAGAGGCCTCATTAGCTGGAGCTGTGTAGATGCCTCCATACGTGCCCAGTCCACTGCTGGTGATGTACGAAGTGCTGTTGAGTCCGGGAGGGTAAAAGGTATCGACGGGTGAAAGATTCGCCCCGGCAACCAAGACGCCCTGGGCTACGATGCCGGCTGCCATTGTACGAGTCAGCATGATGTGAGTCGAAGCCATTGTCGGTGATGCTTAGCCAGCCGTACCTTGGATCGACTGTGCCTGGGAGACATCGGATGATATAGCCCCCAGGACGTGCTGCAGCCCGAGCACGTGGCTGTGTCCGGCCTTCATCGCATGCAGGAACAGCAAACAGCACGGCTAAACGGTATCATCTGTTGTTCGGGTTAAATTAGCGATCCATTGATAGATGCCGGGTATTGGAGGCGGTGGGAAATGGGAGCAGTTGTGTAAGCACCTAGTTTTTAGACAATGCAACTAACACTTATCAACGCTCTCTATAAGACGAGAAAACACAAGAAAAGGTCTAGTTCAGAGAGAAATATGTTGACTGCTGTGGCCTGTCTCGGCGTAAATGGGAAGCTGGTGATGTCCGCAAGCCACTGGCTGTAGATGAAGCACGCACGTGCCATCTGCTGGCGAAAATAAGTGGCGGGGAGCTGTAGCGCTATTGCCCACTAAAAGTAGATTGCGGAAGAGTTCACAGTTCTCGGCATCTTCATTTCGTAAAAAATAGAACTTTTAGACATTGTTATCATATCACCGTGTATCATCTGGCGCAAATTATTGATCACATCGTTGAATAAAACGCGTTTTGAGACAGACTCGCTGAATTCCGTGCCTGATTGTCTTATCTTGGACAACAGAGTAAACAACCTATAGGTACATGTAGCAAGCATACAGGTGGTGGCAGTTTACATTCAACTCATGTCTGGTAGGATTTTCTTTATAACCTCAAATATGTGACAGAAATACTTCTTTCGCATATCTAAGCTTTTGGTGATACAGACTAACAAATTTGCTTCTCACAGATGTTCTCAAAACATGTATGACTCGTCAATTACATACCTATCGACGGGACTTACATCCTCACCATTCTTCTTTTCACCATGTACACGTAGTAACGATGCAATTTTTTCTAATTCCTTATTGTAAACAACATATAATTGCGTCTTGAGGCCGTTCAACGATCATCTGCACTACCAAGGCTTCATATTAATGTCCAAGATTATCATGCTGGCGTGACTGTTGCCAATCGCCCAGACAAGTATATCCATCTTGCCCTTCAGTGCTTGCAGAGAGCTGTATGTGTTCCTCTGAAGCCAAATCATATACGATAGCAGAAGAGAGTAGCTGCATAAAACTCGCAACAACAATATAGCCAACAATATAGTCATCTTAGCAGGCTCAACTTGACTGCTCGGCTCCCGTTACTGAATCATCTACGGCTCGTAGCCTCCATCCAGCCTTTCTCTTTTCGTACTCAGCCACTCGCTGGAATTATTTGAAACGGCGGCTGTCCCAATTCCCGGGGCGAGCAGGATTTGAGTTTACAACTGAGACATTTTGAAGATCGCTGAGAAGCCAAGACAAGTTATTTCCAGAGCTGGGGGCTAAATTGATATGATTCGAGAGAAGACGTTTTGACGGCTGGGCTTTTTTTGCGTGACCATTCTCCCTTGAGGTCCGGAGCGGGACATTGTGTAATGACAAATAGCAATGTCTGACAATACGAAGGGCTGAATGGGGGCTCAGCAAAGTTGGGGGCTCCTATATGCAAGGACTATCTGTTCGAGACAGGCAACTTGAATCTCCAACTCTAATGTGTACACTTGTCAATGTTGCAGTCAAATAGCCACGTCACCAGTTAGATTGCTCCGATAGAATAGAATTTAGCCTTTGCAAGTTTTTATACAGACTAAAATACGAAATATGAGCCAACGTCAATCTTCACAAAGCACAATTCGTTGACTTGATCCCTTCGCGTATTAGCTAGTGAGAGCTAGAGCTTCAGCTGCAAGGGGAGCACGGCCTCCACATCGGATCAAATCCTATGCGGCGATCCAATCCACTCGCGAGGGATTTATCAGATACCGAAATTGGGGAAAGCCAGGAATAACAAAAATATCCCAATCATTATCCACCAGCTAACCGCGTCATGTCTCTACCGTTCCGCTCAGGGCAGCATGTGATCTGGTTGTGGGCAGAAGACGGAACGAAGAGGCCGGATGTGGAGCCGCGGCTGGAGATGGGGATCGTCCAACGTGCCTTATTGTGGACTACCTAATCAGCTGAAGAGGAGAATGGTCTCTCAAGGCATGGTTTATTGGGCCACCGTACCAAGTGTCTCATATGGTTCAGGTTATTTGTAATTATAGCAATACGTGTAATGTACTTGTATACTTCAATTCTGAGGGTGAGTTTTAATGTTTTGCCCAGACACCTCAACGATTGGACATGATTTACGCATCTGGCAGCCGTTGAAGGGAGCTGGTATTTAAGACCAATATCTAACCGCTTATCCGCCCTTGGTGTTTTAACTTAAACCACTGGCTGGGTGCTCCGACGGTTCGCGTCAATTCTCCGGTTGCCGATATCGATTCCTGATCTAGTGGAGTAGGCATATGATGGGTGTATCGGTAAATTAGTATGCACACACCGTAAGAGCCAAGATGTCTCCTTTCTAAAATAGATGAGACTCAATGTGCTGGACGGGAAGTCAGAATATCTCTTACCTCTACTTTGACAAGCGACGTCTTTAGAATCAAGAACTGTTTAGTTATTCATAGAACAAAGAATGCTTGTCTCGCAAAACATTATAGTCTTCTCATTGTACAATACGCTTGACTAAACGACCCCTTATACATCTTCTACTCGACGCAGAATTTCCCTCCAAATCGGCAGTACCTACGTGATGCCGGATCTTGCCTTATAAAAGCGGACTAGGGATCCAACTGCGGCCCGTAGAATGACAAATTCCAAGCCCCAACTATTCAGGTGGATCGTTTAGATCGGATAAAGATGAACCGGCCCAACTACCAACCAGGCGTAGATATGAGCAGGCCGTTTTCCCAGGCCAAACGGGCGCCTGGATCGAGTGGATCGCGCTACTGCACCTCTAAACCCTTGAGAGTTGAGATGCAGAGACTTTAAAAGAAGAAGCAAATTGCCTCCTTTCAAACGAAATGTCTCAGGAGGAGGTCCCGAGTTTGCCGCGAAGATGCAAGCTGACGGAGAGACACAACATCACGGGAACTAGCAACGGCAATGTTTTTCCTTTTAATAGCTGTTGGGCGAGGATGCTGTTTGGAGGTTTAAAAGGGCGAGATCTCTCTCTCGAGTTGCGTTATTCTTTTGCAGATCTTCATTAGCTTCACTGGCTCCGGTCTCATCTATATCATTATTGCCCGTTTGATCCATATCAGTATTTGTTATGATGCTCTTCTTCGCCGCCGCCTCGTTTGCTGCCCTTGCTACGGCATTGCCTGCCGGTGTTCAAGTCCAACCATGGACGCCGGCTGAGGAGCACGATTCACGCGGACCGTGTCCAATGCTAAACACTCTAGCAAACCACGGCTATTTGTAAGACTGCCTATGTTCTCTCTCTGCTTGGACGTTGGAACTAACCAAATATCTCAAGGCCTCACAACGGCCGCAATCTTACGGCTACATTGATTGAAAACGCCTTTACCAACTTCCTCAATGTCGAGGCAGGATTTGCAGCCGCCGTCAAGGACTTTACCCAGGCTTGGGGCCACGACGTGTTCAATCTTCATGATCTAAATGCGCCAGACATCTTACAACACATCGCCTCTCTCACCCGCGATGACTACACGTCGCAGAATCCACACATCAGGCCAAACCTGCATCGAATTGAGAGCCTCTTCGACGACAGTCCCTCATTGCATATCGACATCGACTCCATCGCAAAGTCTCGGCTGCGTGTCCAGGCAGAGTCGCATCCCAACATGCTTTCCAAGGCTAGATTCGACGCGGCCCTCTTTGAGGCCGCAATGGTACTGGTGATGATGACGGACAACGTTCCCGACGCGACGAGCAACCCTCCTCTGTCTGCGTACGAAGCCCCCAAAGACCGTTTGCGAACTTGGTTTGAGCAGGAGAGGTTCCCTGTTGAGCTTGGATGGCAGCCATCGAAGAGGGCCATCAAGCTGGCGGATTTGAATCCGGCAATCCAGGCAATTACTGAGTCGATGCAGCGACAGGAAAAGGAGCGTTCAAAGTCTCGCATCGCGGCGAAGGTAGATACCGAGTGATTTGGCGGATTCTAAAGGTGCCACCAGTTTTATTCTGTGTATATGGTACAATGGTAGTTTTATGTAATAATATTAGTCTTGGATGATCTTGTTATGAGACTATAAACATTTATATGAATGACGCTCTTTGACTCTGAATTGCTCGTGTAATATTTATAACAGGTGTCTATGCCCTCCATGGACTCTGCCCATGTGCCTTTTGCCATTTACTCATCAACGCCTCGTCAAAAGTAACAAGAACCTCAAGATCGCCATTTGGAAGTCTAGGAAATACCACCGGATACCGCTTCCCTTTCAACGATGACAGTCTTACAGCTTCACAGTGTCCCAATTCAGCGCCCCAATCAAGCTCATATACTCCTTCATCCGCCCAAGAGACGATGGAAACATCGGCAGCCTGTTCGCATAGCTTGAGACTCGAGACGTCGTCCTGGGCAGCCAAATGGTTCACTATGCGGTTCATAGCTTGCTCATTGATAACATTAATGCTTTGCCGTACAGCTGCTGCAACATTTGCGATTTCTGATGTAAAGGTTTTCTGTTCGGTTGAGCTTCCAATGGCGACGAGATCGGCTTTCTTTGCGGTTACCAGCGTCACGCCAAAGGAAGAGCCGAGATATTCCTTAGGAAGTGGTGGATCATAGCGACTGCGAGAATTAACAGCTATACGCATAAATAGTTTACCATCTGCAGTGGTATTATCATCATCTGCAAACTCAGAATGAATGATGTATCCCCAGAGGAGCGCAGTTAGTACGTCACTTGTAGAAACCCATGCAGTCCCATCAGGCAAATGCCTGTTTACTTCGGCTTTTAAACGCTTCAAATACTCTCCAGAGAATTTGAGATACTGAGTCTCTAACTTGGCTGGTTCTGGTGGTTGGCTAGAAGGGGCACTCTCTTCTCTATGAAGAAGCAGCGGCGTATCAGCAGGAGCATTATGAGAGCTTCTCACAATCGCCGTGCGATCTAACCAACTCTGATTAAAACCAATGTCCTCAGAAGAGCCCGTCCTGCAATGAGATGCCCAAATCTTCAACAACGAGCCGTATGCTGTGACATCGGCCGTCTGGTGATGCAGGCTGACAGCAAGCAGGCATCCTCCCTTGACCAGCGTCAAGACTGCGCGAAAGACTGGACTGGGGGACGTGCCCGGGCCGAGGTCGGCAGAAAACCAACTCCGGTCATCAAAAAGAGATGGTCGAAAGGCGCCAGACTTGAGAGCATCATAATCAACATCTGCGTAGGTATTGACGCGAAATAAGTCACTCAGTGAGTCACACGGCGAGCTCAAGGCAACGGATCCCTTGGGATGAGCCCTGGCCACTATTCTGGAGGCGAGATAGGGGATATCTTTTAATGTGCCCGCGAGGCCATTCCGGAGGACGTCGGATATTCGAGGATTGGACGATGAGAAGCAGAGGATCTGGCTGATGTAGGAGCATGGCATAATCCACTCCAGCGGGGATAGCTGGCTGGGGCCTTGTATAACGGCCTGTTCTCCCATAGCTGGAGATGATAAATAGTGAACGCTTTTTAAAGGTAAAAATGCTGCGTAGTATTTGAGCGGTTAAAGGTTAGAGATCAATAATGCTATCAGGGCTGCATGGAAGATCGACTTGGAGGGGATGTGCAGTGGGATCGGCATTTACTGTTAGTGCCGGATCAGTAACGTCAGCATCGCATATCGCAACTTGGCAAATCGCCGACAATGATGTGCTTCTAAAAGCAAAGCTAGTATAAAATGCGACTCCTTGGGAGACATTTATGAAACGGACTTTATAAAAAACATTATACATGACTATAGGAGCTTTTACAAGCGGCCCGCAGCAGCCGCAGGTGGCACTAGTTGGAGTTGAAGAGCAAACATTGAGGAAACATTTACAGTAGGATATACGGTAAGCGGGGCCGTTGCATGCGATACGGTAGAAGTAAATACTTCAGAGTCGTTGCTTTCAAAAATATGGCAACTGTTGAAAGTGTAGCTGTTTCTCCAATTACCAACTTCAACAGAATCTATGTTGAGAGATGCAGCCCATCAAGCCGACTTGTCGCTTCGTTTTGAGACAGAGGTCGTTATGGTCAACCGCAACTAGTTGACCATAACGACTTCTGTCTCAAAACACAGTACAGCTACTACCCCTTGAACTAAGGACGCCAATAACAAGCAAACAAAATAGGAAATAGAGGAATTTTATTTTATGTTGACTTTAGATATCTTAAGCCAACCAATTGACAGCTAGTTTCTTCCAACATGGCGTTGCGGTCCGCAATAGCCGCATAAAACACCAGGCACCAGCAAGGTGAAAAGAACAAAACGGAAGCCGAAGCCAAAGACCGAGCTATGAGATTCTACTAGTAATTAGCAGTAGCACAGCGTGTAAGTTGCTCGACCGGACTTTATCGACCGGACTTTAAAAATACGGATTCGTCAATGGTGGTGTTTCCGATCTGATAAGACATCTTTATATCTTGACAGCCTTGGCCACAATTTGAAGAGACGTTTCCAACTTCATTCTTCATTCAAGACGGCCATTCATCATGACAGCCCCCAAAGCAATCGCCGTCGTCATCTGCAGCACTCGCCCTCACCGCATCAACCCCTTTGTCGCCGGCTACGTTGCCTCCGTCATCCAATCCGTGCCTCAGACTACCGCCAAGGTGGAATTACTCGATTTGGCCACTCTCAATCTCCCGCTGTACAACGAGCCTGTCGTACCAAGCTATCTCCCAGCTGATGATCCCACGCCGCATTATCAGTACGAACACACCCGCGCCTGGTCGGCTCTTGTCCGCAAATATGACGGCTTCATTTTTGTCACGCCGCAATACAACTGGTCCGTCCCGTCGAGTTTGAAGAATGCGCTCGACTATGTATTCCATGAATGGAGCGGGAAGCCCGCCGGAATTGTCACCTATGGCGCCAGAGGGGGTGTGAAAGCTGAGACTCACTTGCGAGAGATTTTGAAAGGTCTGAGGATGAATGTCGCCGAAGCAACTGTGGCACTGAAGATTCCCAGAGGGGATGCCAAGGGGGTAGAGGCGGAGACGTTGATGAAGGAGGCCTGGGAGACTGAAGGCGCAGATGAGAGAATCAAGGCGTTGTTTGCCGGTGTATTGGAACTTTTCGGAATAGAGGCATAGAGAGGAAATACCCATAACATACTGTGAGATAGATCTTGTATACAATTTGCGAATTGTCTTTGCGGGCTGAGCGGCCATCATGGCATGTCTCGATCTGATTATGAACTTTTACTGCTGGTGCGTAAATATAGAATTCCTTTTGCCGCAAAGAGATAGTTCCTCCTTGTTCACTATAATTTCTCTTTAGTAAAAATTTTAAGCATAAACATTTACTCTCCAAATATAATTTCGCTACTCATATTGCACCTGTTGCTCTGCTCGTCTAGATTCCCACCGACCCACCCTGTAGCAAATAATGCGCCAAATTGGGCAAATCCAACAATATCATTACCACCTTGGTATCAATCAACAACGCTCTAAAATATCTTGTTTATATCCAATCTCGATATCCGTCTCAAAAACACAATAAACCTGCTCTGGTATCTCAATCTATACGCCCCCAAGGCTCTCCGCCCTCCGTCCCTTGCCCATCATCATCGTCTCAATCACATCGCTCGGCACAAGCTGCGGCTGCGCCTCTCCGTATCGCTGATGCTCCATCTCCTGCGCATCGATTCCCTCCCTCGGCGGCGCATCTGCACTTGATTTGGTGGCGTTTCGCTGGCTGTCTTTAGATGTCAAGCCGTGCTGCTGTCTTGAATCTGTCTCTGGTCGCTGCAGCGGTCGGAGCATCGACTTCTCCTCTGGCATCGCCGGCATCGATGCCTTGGCGTGAGGGTTGGACGCGTCCTCAAGACGGTTGTCGTCCCGAAAAGCAAAGATTCTAAGAGAATGAAATCGATCAAATAATTGCCGCAGCCACCTGTACACATAGTCAGCTTTGCTGCATCCTCCCAAAATTCCCATGTAGCAGCAGCCTCTTACAACGTATTGGTCATGGTCAGAAGCAAGCTACTATCATAAACAGCGGTCGGAAGGATAAACCCCAAAGATGCGATATAGCTAGGTATTAAGAGCAGCTGAACAATCACTTTCGCCCCTGTTTTTTCCTTCTTTTTGCGTCGTCCTCTAGGAAGGCTCGGCAAAGCTGGAAATGCTGGTGCCTAGCTGCCCGTTTTACGATTCGCCGTCAGTGGCGGGAACTTGCATGCACTAACACAAGGTTGCGCATCAGGCAGCCAAATACCGGCAATGCTGGACATATTAAAATATGATATTTGCTGTACAGATACGTATGCTTTAGATGTCGTTTGTTGTTGCTTTTTCTTGAATCATGTTCTCCACGATGCCGTTGGCTGTTGTGCTTCAGCCTAGTCCATACATCACTAATACACAATCTTTCACACAATCATACTTATACCCCAGCATCACGAATCAACCTCATTCTTCAACACATCATACCTCGTCTCCCCCGCCATCTCGCCCTGCCTCGGTCCAGCTCCTCTTGCACCCAAACTATTCCCCTGCAGCATCTGCCTCTCCGCCAACCGACTTGGATCATCCTCACTCCCCGGCTCGGCCCTCAACGCCCTCTGAAGCCCGTCGCTGTCCTTGTCGTCGCTACTAAACCCTTCTTTGATCTTTCTCCCATGGGGGCCTTTTGTGTCTTTCATGGGCGCCGCGCCGGCAACAGCGCTCTTTGCCTGGCGACCGCCAGACCTTTGTAGGTTGGCGGCATCTTCTAAGAAACTGGTCTCTCTTCGGCTGCCCGACACGCCTTCAGGCTGGGCATTCCTGTTCTGATCAAACTCGCCGCCTTCTCCATATGATTCTGCAGCGAGCGACCCCCCCTTCACAAGACCTGCAGCTTCCTGGCTAACCGGAGCGTCTTTGCCCAAGTCGACCTATTAAGAAAACGCATGTTTAATTGAAGATTCCTCTAGATCTATCCAAATGAGGTGGTACACATACTTTAGTGCCTTTGGTAGGATTAGGATTCTTGCGTTCTCGCAGAGTAGGCATGTTTCTTATTAACAATCTGCTTCTTTAAATCAGTTATTGACTGCAGATGTATACGTTGGATTGAATCTGTCTTTCATCAGCCATCTTCCAGCAGCCTGCATTTAAATACCCAGTTGCAATGGCAAACTCAAAGTGCGGCCGCGGATGACATCACAGCAGCAGCTTCATGACACTCACGCAATAGTCACGTCAAAGCTTAAACCCCAACAGCGTCTCTAGGCAAAGAATGCAAAGATCCCCGCCCAAAAAGCGGCTCATTGCTTCGCATCACAATATTGCATCATAGAAGCCGCCATCCGGCCTGGAATTGGCTGATCTCGATTCGGCACAGATGCAAACTCCAGACAACTCGTATTTCGCAAACTCGAGCACAACGGAGCGGCACATCAAGTCCTATCATCTTTGGACCAATGAACTAGAAAATGGCGCAAATGTCATCAACCATCTTTTTTCGTAAAAGCCATACCCTTTAACCATATATACCCTTGCCGTATGATATCCATTCGTTACAAGACCCTTCGCAAGCCATTCCAAACACGCCGCCGAACCATGGTATAAATGTAAACTCCCCAAGGGCGATGCAAACGTGCCCACAAAAGCCAAAAAATCAACCCGCGTTTTCCGCTGTATGAAACTGGTGTACAATTTGAGACACTTGACTCTCTTTCATGACTCTCCCTTCATCTTTTTTTGTTGCTTTTGCGGTGCCAATGTGTGTGTTGTGTACCTTGACGATAGTTAGTCAAACATTCTAGTTTGGCTACACGATGAATTCAAATCTTACCTTTGTAGCAAATCTCAAGCTGGTCAAAGTTTCCTTCAGATGGGTCTCTAGGGGTGATACCATGACAAACATGAGCGTCTTGCTGTTTCCACCCAGGCTGTATTGCAGCAAGTGTGTCAGCTTAGAGTTTCGATACGGAATATGGCCCGAGCCTCTTCCAAGTGCCTCTATCACGTCCCCAAGACAGCTCAAACTCTTGTTGATGTTCTGTGTCTCCTTCATCCTGTCGCCCTCGACTTGCGAATGCTTCAAGCGCTCCGAACCCGCTAGATCGACCAAATTTAGAGTGCCCTCACACCGCTCGCCCGTTGCTGAATTTTCGCCAATGAGCTTTAGGATGAAAACACTGTGAGACCGAGAAGACCGCTCATTGGCCTTGGTAGCTGCTACTGATCGATTCTTCTGTGCTTCTTCCAGCATCAACTCCACAGTATCGGCAGAGTTGAGTCGAACGGACTTGCAGTTCAAGATAGTAGTCTGCTTCCGGAGCTCGTCGTGTCGAATTTCCAACTTCTTTGATACTCGACCATTTGTGGCATGATCATTGGGAGTCAAGAGATCATGTAAATCTTCGTTGTAAACTTCGACAAAGGAGCCTTCCATGGTGTACTCCCACGATTTCTCCTTCAATTGCGTCACGGTATCGTAGATCATGTGCGTGGCTCGAGGAATCATGCCATCAGGAGATGACATTGTGTACGTCTTGCCTGATCCTGTCTGGCCGTAACAGAAAATGCAAACGTTATAACCGTCCAAGGCGCTCTGCACCAGCTGGGAGATTTCGTCGAATATCTCATCGTTTCGTATCTCGGGCGTAAACACTCGATCGAATTCGAATGGGTAATTCTTCCTCGAAACGACTCCGAAGCTGGACTTTTCTTCTGGCCCGGCCACCATAATCTCGGCAGATGTCTTGTCATCAGGATACGAGAGCTGGGCGACCTCACTTTCGCCATCTCCAAGCGGCGGTCGAACTCGGCACATGACACGGATATTGCCCTTGAGCTCCTGGTATTTGTTGAAAAGAATGCGTCGCTCAGTTTCTTCCTTCATCAGCTTCTGTCGTGCCTCTTCAGCGATTCGTAGTGCGTCTTGAAGCCTAGATTCCATGGCAGAGAAAGCATCGGACTGTGCCTTGGTATCGGATTCGAGGAATTCGACCTGGGATCGTAGGGAGTTGATTTTCGCTTCGAGTGTTGTGTTTGACGCTGAAAGCTCGGATATGCTTGTTTGTAGACTGCCGGTAAGGGCCTTTTCGCGCTGGAGATCCGACCGTGTGCCTTCTGCCTCTGTTCGGATTTCTCGCATCTCTCGATCTCTCTTTTGCAGAACAATCTCCATCTCCTGTTGGTCGTTGCCCACTTTACTTCGTAAACTTTGGAGTTCTTGCTCTCTTTTTCGCTGCTCATCTTGTAGCGCCTCTTGGTGCTGCTTTGTTAACATTTCAATCTTTTGCTGATGTTCGTTGGCCTCCTGCGTCTTTAAGCGTTCTAGCTCCCGAGTCAAGTCATCCATTGCGGTACAGTGCTGGCGTAAAAGATCTTCGAGTTCGGTCTTGTGTTTTCTGGCAAGGTCATCGATTTGCCGGGAGTGATCCCATTCCAATTTCTCTAGCTCGTGCTCAAGCTTTCGCTTGACTTCATTCGAAACGTCAAGATCTGTCCTCAGAGACTCGGCCTTGCCCTCCAATCTAGACTTTTCTCCTTCAAGCTCCGAAACTGCAACGAATATTAGCTCCGCCGCAAACAATCGACAGTCATCGCCCTCGTACCTCGCTTCTTGGCCAATTCCAGAGCATCGTCCATGCCTTTTCTATCGAGCAGTGTGGTATCCACCATTGCTTTTAGCTCTTTAAACTGCGATTCGATATCGCCGACTCGACCGTCCACATCAAAGGCTACAAATCCAGTCAAGTTAGAATCCTTAGTTAAATAATTATTGCGCATAGGTGATTTGGCAGGGGACTTGGTGGGAGAGTTGGCTTTGAAAAGAGCAATGCAGCCTTGAAGTTTTTCAACCTGCCGCTTCACTTGCTTGTCGCTTGGCGTCATCAAGGGACCTCCCTAGGTTCCCTGTACGGCAGCCGAAGCGGATGATGGTTGTTTGTTGCTTCTCTTCTCGCTGCCGGGACGGTGAATAGTAGTGTTGTTTGAAGCAGATGCAATGCTTGGAGGCGAAGCTGTCACTTGACTTGTGCTGCGAAAAGAGTTTTTCTCCTCAATACAAAGATTTTTGAGTCTCATTGTCAGAGAGCTTTCTCTTGAGGAAGACAAGGTCGATGTAGATTTGGTAGTTCTGATTTTTCGCTGGGAAAGGGTGTTGAAAGTGAAGCTTGTTGTTCGCTCGGATATGGTCGTACCATTATTGGGTTTCGCCTCTTTGTCTTGTTCTTCCTCCTCTCGATGACCGTACGCCGAACGAGGTCGACCAAGCTGGCTTACCGACCTCGCATGGTTGGCACGAGTATTCGGTCTGGGGACGGCGCTGTTTCGTTCTGGGCCGATGCTTTTAGCAAAGTTGCTGATCGGTGTCGGGTTTGCGAGGGCTGAAGCTGGGCGCGGTCGCTTGAGCTATTTGGTATCAGTATTAGAATCGCCAGCATAATAACTTTGCTCTTCATCAAAGGGTTCTCACTTGTGAGATGCTAGCCAACGTCTGGCCTTTGACTGTGGATCGTGGTATCTTTGGTGTGGCTATCGCGGAAGGTTTCGATGGGTATTCAAGCGCACGTTCGGAGAGAGGTCGTCGCTTCGGCTCGGGTTGAGTTGCTGGGAGATGTTAGCATGCCGTAGCGCTTTTGTGGTCGTCGACTCGTTTTGTACCGGACTGAGGCAGCTCGCGCTTCAGGTTCTTCATCCCGGTGGGCGCGGGGATCGAAGACTGAGTGCGGGCATTCTGTTGGGACTCGCTCCATTCGGTCAAACTCCCAGCGTTCGTTATCGGTCCTGGCAAGCGACTGATCTTGGCGATCCGCGTGGCCTGTAGGATTAGCAACTGTTAGCCCCCGCGATTTTCTCCCTCTATCGTAGTGATCCATGCGTGTGCGGAAGGGCGAACCTGGTTTTCCGCTGTATCCATTGTAATAATGCCAAAAATGAAACTCTGGTGTATCAAATCGTAGCAAAAAACAATCGAGCCCGAAAAAAGTCGGGAGTCGCGTCAAAAGAGTAGGAGCATGCGCCCCAACGATCAAAAGTTTGTAGCACAGCCGGCAAGAATAGTTCAAACGCTGGTGGAGGAAGGAGCGTGCAGAAGCGAAATGGTAGGTCTCAGTGTTGACTTTGCCTTTTGGACCCCCCCCCTGGTTCGAATGTTGACCATGCAGATGTATTTGCATGGAGCCACTTCGCTGCTTTGGCTTTGAGTTAACGGTGTGGAGAAGGCCGTCAAAATACAATTGTTTACTGCAAGACGCGTGGACCGGGCAACAGTGGCTGAGGCGCTGTGGCTTGACAGGCGTGGGGCGCAGTCGTCTTACACCCTTATTGCTAGTAGTACTAGCACCTGGTATCGCCAGCGCCATGCAACACTGTTGCTACTATTCTACTGCTGGAATAATTACTGCAGTAGCTCACACTAGCAAACGCCCTGTTAGGCGATGATCGGAACTTGCATCGCACTTCAACGATGCTTCGTAGGAAGCGTGACAATAGGATAAAAAGGTTCTCCAGCCAAGCCGAATTCACCACCACGTGCTTGGGCTTGTCAATTCCAGCGGGATCAAGCCAGAGCGGAGAATTGGCTGTAATGGACCAGTTGACAGCTCACAGATGGGGCAATTCTCCGTGTTAAATCCGCTGATTTCACATGTTAAAGGAGGATGACGTCTCCGTCTCGCCGAGCTCAGCAGTCGTGACATGTATCGAGTACAAGGTTTAGAGCTAGATGTTGCAAGAATGGCCTAGTGCCAGCGCTGCTATAAGGAGAAGCCAAGTGAATATCAATCATCACATGCCAGTTTGTGTCCCTCATTCTATACATTTATAATACGTATAGTGATAAAAAGGTGCAGCCCAGCAGAAGCAATTGATATATCCACGTGTAGTAATGACTCGAGATATGATACTCTCTAGAGGCATCGGCCATGAACTTGCGTTGGCAAAGGCTGTAGGCTTAGCATGCCAACTGCCTTCATCAGACACGTGAATTACTGTGATATGTAAGCCAAACCACTAAATACCAAGCTGTTTCACATATGAAACCCTACTTCATCCAATTGGCAAGCCCATCCAAGTCACCGTCCTTCCAAGACACCTGCAAAATGCACCCCCACCACCTTCCTCTAAAAGCAGCGCTGCTGATGTAATCCCACACACTCTAAACTCAGGTTATGGAGACCTCTACCCAAGTACCAGTAGCTCTCTGTTCTGTCCCACACAAAACCGCATCTCTGGCGATACTCCACCTAGCCTCGCTCCCCTCCTTGTTTATTCTCACCCGGCGTGATTCCGATTGTGCATCTCGTGTCGAGTGAAGAGGAGAGAAGAGGGTTTCGTCCTCTTCGGCTTAGCGGGCGCTATTCAATGTCTCGATAGCAAACGCCACGGTCTTAAAACCATCTACGTCTAGACAAAGGTCGCTTCTTCTATAACAGCACTCGAAGCAACATCTATCCAGCAAAGGACAACATTCAGCTGTACTCAACATGGAGAAGTACAGCCAGTATCGTGACAGAGGTACATTCCCCCCCGATTTCCTCTTTTCCCCCATTCTTCTGCGCATCATTCTCGAATAATAACTGATCAAACAATAACTGACTTATAAAAACAGCAACCGGCATCGCGCCCTTCCTTCCCGTCTCGCCCCCCAGCTCCGCCATCTCAACCCTCACCCACAGCCTCCTCTTCCTCCTCCGCCTGCCCTTCTTCCTCACCTACGCCTTCACCTACTTCCTCATTTTCCACCCGCTGCCGATCCTCCCCGTCTTCGTCCGCAAGATTGCGCTATGGGGCCTCATGGCCATTCCCGGAATATGGTGGATCGATCTCCAGCTCGACGGCGTCAAGCGCGGCACCCTGTCCGAGCAGCCGCGCGAGAGGGTGCCGCACCCGGGATCCGTCATCGCCGCAAACTTCACGAGTCCGATTGACGCCATCTACCTGGCAGCCATCTTCGACCCGGTCTTTACAGTCTCATACCCGCGAGAGCGCAAGGTCAGGAGGATTGGATTGCTGTCGGCTGTGATGATGGCGCTTGCGCCGGTGGCTACGGGACCCCCAGCAGGAGCCAAGCTGGTCGATTTGAAGGATCTCGTCAAGGAATTCCCAAACCGCGTCATCGCCGTGTTCCCCGAAGGCGGCACCACCAACGGCAAGGCTATCCTACCTTTCAGCCCTAGCATTCTCCAAACTCCGGCCGACGTCCACATCTTCCCAGTCAGTATCCGATATACGCCTTCTGATATCACGACTCCTGTCCCGGGCCAGTGGCTGCGCTTTCTGTGGACTTTGCTTTCTCGCCCCACGACCTGCATCCGTGTGCGCATCGCCGAAGGCCAGACGAACAAGGCTGCTGCAAAGACCAACGGCGACAGCCCTGGCAGTGGATCTGGAGATTTGACCTATAGAGGTGGAACAAGCACTGGTCTTAATGGCGAAGAGCAGAAATTACTGGACTGGATAGGCGAGGCTCTGGCAAGGTTGAGCAGAGTCAAAAGGGTAGGCCTGACGCTGGAAGACAAGGCTGCGTTTGTTAAGGCATGGAGCGGGAAAAGGGCATAAAAGAACATGGACTCGGATGGATGGAACATTTGTAGGCTAATAGGGCATTGTACATTGGGGTTTCAAGTGCGCTGTGGAGGATTTGCATCATAGCATCAAAAATCATTTGCATTCAGGTCACGGCTGTATAATTATCATTTCGCTGCACGTATTGTTCAAGAAGCAACTCGTTTTGAATTGCAAACAAATATGGCTTTCACGAGCAATACACAATTAGTACCTATCAAGTTCGATTTTGACATTTTATTCATATTGAAGCCTATTTTGGGCTCTCAATCCAATGCATCCGAATATCACGACAAAAACTCCCAGGCATCCATATACCTAACCAAACATCATGCCAAATACATTCCGCCTTTTTCTTCTGTCTTCTCCATTCCACCCATTTTACGCAATCGGACCATCCGTTACACATCCTGTGCTGGCGTCGCTAACCATTTTAGCATACTTGGCCAGCGTTCCCTTGGTATATCTCGGCTCAGGGCGCTTCCACTCCTTTCTTCGCTTCTCCATCTCGGCCTCGGAAATCTCCAAGTCAATGATGCGCTTCTCGGCGTCAATGGTAATTGTGTCACCGTCTTTGACGAGAGCAATGGGACCGCCCTCGAAAGCCTCAGGAACGATATGTCCAATGATGAAGCCGTGAGAGCCACCAGAGAAACGTCCGTCAGTCAGCAAAGCGACATCCTTGCCCAGGCCAGCGCCCATGATGGCTGAAGAGGGCTTCAACATCTCGGGCATGCCGGGGCCACCCTTGGGGCCATCGTAGCGGATGATGACGACAGTCTTCTCACCCTTCTTGATCTCGCCCCGCTCCAGGCTGGCAATAAAGTCGGGCTCAGAATCGTAGGCACGGGCCTTGCCGACGAATTGAAGTCCCTCCTTACCAGTGATCTTTCCGACACAGCCGCCAGGGGCCAAAGAGCCACGCAGGATCTGGATGTGGCCAGTAGGCTTGATGGGGTTAGTGAGAGGTCGAATAATGTCCTGGTCGGCAGGGAAATCGGGGGCGCTCTCGACGTTCTGCTTCATAGTCTTTCCAGTCACAGTGACACCGGAGCCATCAATGAGGCCCTCCTTGATGAGGTACTTGAGAAGGCCGGGGGTACCGCCAATCTTGTGCATATCGGCCATGACGTACTTGCCGGAGGGCTTGAGATCGGCCAGGAAGGGCATACGGTCAGAGACGGCTTGGAAGTCATCAATGGTCAACTTGACGCCAACGGCATCAGCAATAGCAATCAAGTGGAGAACGGCGTTGGTGCTTCCACCAAGAATGGTGGTGACAATCATGGCATTCTCAAAGGCCTGTCGCGTTAGGATATCGCGAGGTCGGATATCTTCCTTCAACAGGGTCCGGATAGCATCACCAACGCTTTGGCACTCGGCCTTCTTCAAGGCGCTCTCAGCAGGGCTGCTGCTGCTGCCTGGCAGAGTCAGACCCATGGTTTCAATGGCTGTCGCCATGGTGTTGGCAGTGTACATGCCGCCACAGGCACCGCTGCCGGGGCAGGCATGGCGAATGATGTCGTATCGCTGATCTTCGGTGATTTCTCCAGAGATGTACTGGCCATAAGCTTGGAAAGCAGAAACGATATCGATGGATTCGCCAGTTTTTGTGCAGCCCGGCTGGATAGTACCACCGTAGACCATGATGCTGGGTCGGTTGACACGGCCCATGGCAATGACAACTCCAGGCATGTTCTTGTCACATCCAGGCAAGCTGATGTTTGCGTCGTACCACTGTCCATTCATGACAGTCTCGACACTGTCGGCAATGATTTCTCTGCTCTGCAGCGAGTACCGCATGCCAGTGGTGCCCATGGAGATACCATCACTAACACCAATCGTGTTGAACCTGTAGGGAACAAGGCCGGCTTTGGCCACGGACTCCTTGACAAGACCAGCCAGGTCCATCAGATGCATGTTGCAGGGGTTTCCCTCGTACCAGACGGAGGAGATACCGACCTGCGCCTTGCTCAAATCGGCGTCTGTGAGGCCAGTGGCGTACAGCATGGCCTGGGAAGCGCCCTGGGACTTGGGCTGTGTGATGGTCGCGGAGACCTTGTTGAGCTTCTCGTCCGCATATCGGGCTGATGAAGTCGAGAGGAGACGACTGTATGGCATGGCCGATTGTTAGCGAAGGCACCTGGCTGGGATGCATTGGCTGCTGTGCTTGTATATTACTCACGCTTGACTCCTCGTAGAGAGGGTGCTGGCCCTTGACAGGGCGTTCAAAGCCCTTGAAGGGTTTCTGAGCAGCGATCTGGAGAGCATCGTCACAGCTGCAGGGGAGCGTCGATTGGTCCTATTATCGGAGCAAGAGTTAGAAGTTTGCTGACAGCCCAACGGTGATTGTTCATGGCATTGATCATTGAACGAAGCAACTCTGTAGAAAAGGCCTGGTGAATTGAAGAAAAGAGAAGCATCTCCCAACACTGGTGTATCGTGATATGAAGAAGAAAGAGACGGAATGCGAAAACTCAGCAATGCCTTGGGCAAGCTCTGACGTATGTACGCACCTATTCCCAAGCCCAATAATATCCCAAACTCTCGCGCGCCAATCTTTGCGCCGCGGTGCTGCTGCTTTTCCACAAGACACGAAAAGAGGATGAAGTTTGTGAATTGGTGTGACTCGACGCCAAGTTGATGTCCAAGTGGCCGGACCGCAATTGGCTGACGTGAGTCTCCGATTTTTAGGTCTCTGTCCCTGTGATCTTCCCTGTGATCCGGACAGCTCGCGCGGGAAGCTCTCACTAAAGTGATTGCATGTGGGAACAAAGTTGCCCCGCACTGGAGCTGCCAGCAGGTAATTGGCGTCGCGCCATTGGCTGGGTTGGACTTTTAGAGGAGATGCTTCCCTGCTGTATTTTAGCAGCCTAAATTTCCAGTGGGCTGCATCTCACTGAGCTATGGTGGGCGCTTCATTCCTGGGCCTTGTTGAACATTACAAAGGATCAATTTTACTACTGCCTGGCATTATTATTGCCTTCAATTTTGTACTTCATCGACTATAGAGCCTAGGAAGAAGACTGCCTCATAGAAATTTTCAAGAAAGGCGCTGTCGGCCTTATTCTCGCTGTCCCGCTCAAACAGAGCTGTCTGTGGAGATGCCCAATCTGAAGCCTGCCGATATCGGCATCGCGAGATCTCAAGAGCCTGGTACTTGTAGTTTAACACGAATATTTGCTTGGTGATCTAGGACAAAAATATGTCAAGGTTCAAATTTCAACTGCTATTTCAGCAACAATTGACCGTGGCAGACCATTGATATCGTACTAGCAATTATGACATAAGCTGGTATGATTTCCAGCAACATCTCTACAAAGATGGTTTGCACATATCAACTGGATAGCATCATCGATGCCTGAGCATTAGTTCCAGTAGGCACTCGGCGTTTACTAGGACATAGGGTAGAGACGTGCTTGAATATCTGCTCGAGATCACCGCTGTGCTCACCTCAGTAAGAAAAACATGCAAATCAATTCACCCTCGCGGTATTAGTATTTCTTCTCTTCCCCTTCCTCCTCCTCCTTCTTTGGCTTATCTTGATCTTTTCTCGTTGAAAAGATCTCGTCAATGACTCCCAGTTCCAATGCTTCCGTCACGGTTAGATACTTGTCTCTCTCCATCAGATCGTTAATCTCTTCTAGGCTATACTTGTCAAATCCCTTTGCCTTGTTCAGATGATATTGCATGATTTGGTTGGACTGCTCTCGTATCTTTTGGATCTGGTTTGCGTAAATCAAAATATCCGATGCCTGCCCTCTAGTGCCACCCAATGGCTGGTGAATCATTATGGAGCTGTGTGGAAGCGCGCAGCGCTTGCCTGGCGCACCACCGGCAAGCAGGATAGCTGCCATGGACGCCGCGCCTCCGACACACACCGTTGCGACGGGAGACTTGATATAAGACATCGTATCGTATATCGCCATGCCTAAGGCCACTGTGAACCTTGATAGCCGTACTGCCGAGGGGAGGAAACGCACCTGATGTGACGGAGCCGCCTGGTGAATTGATGTACATCGTAATCGGCTTTTCCGGGGCGTCTGATTCAAGCCAGAGAAGCTGCGCGACAATGGAGGCTGACATGTAGTCGTCGATTTCGCCGTTTAGACATATTATTCGTTGCTGGGCACGTTAATCCTTGTGTCTCGGAAGCTTGTGATGGATGGACATTGACTAACCTGCAGAAGCTTGGAAAAGATGTCCCCTCGAAGACGTAAGTTCCCTAATCATCCGGCGCAAATCGGAAAGTGTAGCGTACATGTTTTCCTGCCAGCTGCCTGTTCCCATTTAGCCCATTGTCATGGCACCATAGGTGATGCCGCTGCTTACTGATGTCTCTTCGATGTACGGCATTGGGATGTTCATCGACGGCGCACTGTTGGCAGGAGTAGCAGTGCTGGAGAACCCAAAAGATCTGGCATGCCGCATTGGCAGCGCCCGTAGGGCTGGTAGCAATCTGGATCGCAACATGTTTGGTAAATGGGCTGATGTCGTAACCAAAGGGAAGCTTGGAGCTTGGAGGTGGTGACAGCTTAGCATCGGCAATACCCTGGTACTAAAGCTTATCGCTATCGCTCGTCATCGAAAAATGGTCGCATGCAACATTCACAAAACACCACACAATACACACTCATTACTTGCGAATACAAATCATGTTTCTTTGGAACTCGGCTGCCAGGCGATGAAACGATGCACTGCGCTCCGCCCAAGCAGCCTTAGGGCTTCGAATCAGCATTTGGGCCAAAGATGGTACTCCTACGATAAAGCGTCCTTGACCAAAGAGGCCCTTCTACAGAAAGTCGAAGCTGGGCTTGGACAAGATGCAGAGGGCAAATCTCTAAAAATCGATCCAGAGACGAAGACGGTCTCTACTGAGGCAGGAGATCTTCCCATCTCACCCATATTTGATCCGGCATGGATGCAAGCCAGGCGAAAGACTGCAAAGGCCGCTCCTGGTCCACCACTAGGCAGATTTCGACGGAAGCTCGCAAACAACCCTTTCGGTACAGCAAGCTTTTGAGCCACGGCGTATTCAATGGAGAAGAGCTAACTTGGGAATGAATACAGCACAGGCTCTCGCTACGCCAATCCGAAGATGTCCAAACAGCGCCACCAGCCTACCGCGGTACTTCTTACAGGATTTTGAGATGATAAGACATCCGCAAACAGGCGCCGCATGGTGGGCTCCCGGCCCGCTGGCCTTTGAGCATGTCCTGCCTACGAAGCGACCAGACGAGTCACAAGCGGATAGGGACAACGAGCGCGACAAAGCTGCTGCGGCGGCTGAGCTCGTGTCAGCTTCTGCGCCGGACTCGAGCGATACCACAACGGGCTCGGCCCGGCCACGGAGATCACCAATAACAAGCTACACGGTGAGTCGCAAGTCGATGGTCGATATGGTTGGTGGACCAAACAAAAAATATCTTGCCCTTTTGTCGGCGATCCGAACTGGCATGGCAGTAGCGCCGGATACTAGGGATGCGGTATGGAGAGAGGATATGGGGGGTTTGCTGCTGGGGATGATGCGCCGACACGCAACAGATGCGCTTATTGCTCGCGGCAACCGGCCACACGGCCCCAAGGACAGGTTCATCCAACCTTGTGTGAATTGGAAGGACGTCGAAGGAGTCAGAGAGCGGGGTTGCGTTATTTGGCTGCCAGAGAACAGTGATGGTCCGAGACAATACGCTACACTGGACGTCGAGGGGGCCCAATACGGAAGGAAGATGGTGGTACACAATCTACGATGGCTGCTTGGCGATAACGAGGTGCAGCGGCTACGAGACTCGGCGGAAGTGTTTCACAAGGGGGGAGATATTCGTGCTTAAGCAGTGGGCGAGCACGAGCATGATGAGACTGCACATGTTGCTGTGGAAGCTGCAAGGATATCTGGCGGAACCAGATACAGGCAGCAGTGTAAAGAGGTGATAACGGGACGAGCACTGCCAAGTTAGGCAAGTAAAGTTAATTCCGACGTGATTAAGTACCTGCATGACATGATCTTCTCCCGCCGTAGCAGTGGCAGCGGTTCAACGTGGATGAAGGGAATGCATGTAAGCCATGTGCCACGTAGTTCAACGTGGTAGCATCGCTACTGCGAGCACTAGGATGCTTTCATCTATTTTTGCAAATGCCTACTTTGTACATGGTACTATCGTTGACCTGATTCAGACAATGTCGGGCATTCTCAGCGGCGAGGCCGAAGCTGGAGCCGAAATGGATGTTCAGGACGGGCAGAAATATGCCTCTCCGCAGGTAGCCAAAGAATGGGATCTCTCTCTCTTGTGATGATGCCTCTATTCCCAATACATGACACTCCGGGGAAAGCTGATGCCTCTAATCCCAATACATGATACTCCGGGACGACAGGCTTCTTCTAATCCTAGGTACCGCATGGCACTCTGGGATGTCTGATGCCTCCAATACCAAACTTTTAGCCCTGTAGTACCTCCCGGCTGTAAGACGGATTTCGAATCCTGGATAGTCTTATTTTTTCATTAGATACGTAATAGAATTAAGATTTGCATGTGTCACGGCTGTTTTACAATTTGCAAGCATCTTAATTGCTATTTCGGTACATCTTACGACCTACATGTACAGTAACCTATATGATCACTCATCTACATGGAATGTATACGCATGGACTTTGACACATGGGGATCAGCTGGCTCATTGCAATGCAGCATATTACCTGTGTCTGATAAGAATGTATCATCAGCACGAAGCCCATCTCTAGCTACAACAGAGCTATATGACAATATTCGCTATTCCGGCCTTGTGAAGGACTGTTTCTTTTGGAGTACTATGCTCTGTTTAAGGTACCCAGTGAACTGGAATCTAACAACACAGATGCCTGTAAAGTGTACCAATCCTCGTCGGAGAGTTCTCGAAGCAGAAAGCATGTGTAAGCACCGAGATGGTCCAGGCACAGAGCAATCGGAGGGTTGAGTGTAAGTGGTTGATAACCCTCCGAGCGCAGTGCCTGGGAGTTTTCGTGCACTAACCGCTTACATCGAGCTGCATTCCGGAATCCTGCGGGCTCCGCAGTTCCAGAGCGGCATGTCTCAGGGCCCACAGGGATTTTGTTGGGCGAATTGCATTCCATTGTATAGCAAGCAGGCTATGCATGCGGACTCGACGAGATGCACGTCTGGCGAGAATTGCAATGGTTCATGTCAAAAAGAGAATAAGCATAAGTCAAGTAAAGTCAAGAGCCGTCGCAGGTAGGTACTAGCAGCAAGCCCGTTACGTAGCAGACACGCCGTGGTGAACGTGTCCGCAAAGGACCGATTGAATGCGGCACAGATTCACTTACATGTCTCTGCTCCATCACTCGTATAGGCCTCTTCGACTCATGGTCCAGTCATCTGCATCCAGCCACGCTTGTCCGCCATCTGGCAATCTGCAGATTCGGGCACGGGGCACTCTGCCATTCCACATGGAGTCCCGTCAGCCAGATCCCTGAAGCGTTATCAGACAGGCGTATCGCTCCTCCGTCAGCCACATCCTTGGCCCTCTGTGGCCATTTGTCAGAGCCGAGAGATAGAGTCGTCCTTGGGAAAATGTTTCTGCATATACCTATATATGCCCTCCTTCTCCCTTGATCTTGTCTCTCCCCCATCTCTTGGGTCTGATCGATCTTATCGGCCGTTTGTGCGGAGAAGGAGGCTCATCTTGCATACCTAAATCGTGACTGCAGTGGACCCAACAAAAAGCATCGCGGCTTAGAGTTTGACGGTTGTGTTATCACCGATCAAAACGTCTATGAAGTCAGTGGCTGCATTCATCTTTCATTTATAAAAAAATAAAGAGACTTCTCTTCTTCGCCTCTGGAATTCAAATCCCCAGATATTTACTCGAGATTTTCACAAAATCTTCTCACCGATTGGACACTTGCTCGCTTAGATCGCCGTCGTCCATCCTTTTCCCCGATCTAAGAGCTCAAACGGGCGAATGAGAAATCCGTTGGGTAGTCGCTTCGAGTAACTTTTTTTTTTTCACCCCAACAACGTCAGGGCAGAGCTCCACTGATAAGCGGAGCTAACTGCTGGAGAGCTTGGGGAACACGCGGGAACGTCTTCACTAAATAAGGGTTCCTTGTCTCCGGAGCTTCCAGGTTGCCAGGGCCTGGGTTTTCTGTCTTCTTCTCTATTTATTGTTATTCTCTCCGACACCAGCTACACCATTGCACCATGTTATACGCAAGCAAACGGAGCTTCGGCGCTGAAACGAGCTCGCACGACGCGCAGAGAACAAGCCATTCATCATCACATCGACAGCCACTCACAATGCGGTCTCCGAGTCTGCAGCTCATCCAGCCCGAGAACTGGGCTCAGCCAAACATGCCCACCTACAACACGCCCATCTTCCTGATCCACGACGGCAGCGGCACCACCTTGGCCTACCAATTCCTCGAGATCCTGGGCCGCTACACCTACGGCATCCGCAATCCCCACTACTACTCCGGCAAGGTCTTCGAGGGCGGCATCTCCGAGATGGCCTATCTATACGCGTCATGGATCCGGCAGACAGTGCAGGACAAGGACTTCCCGGCCAAGAAGCGCAACATGGACGGCAGCACGAGCATCTTCCTGGGCGGCTGGAGCTTGGGCGGCCTGCTCAGCATGGAGGTTGCGCGACAGCTGGCAATGGACGATGTCGTGAGGGTCGCGGGCATCCTCATGATTGACAGCACCTTTCCTGGTGTGTCAAGGCCGTTGCCCACAAGCTCTGCCCCTCTTGTTCCCTCATTTGGAGTGCCGATGGCGAACAAGTTCTCTGGCGCTAGATTCCCTGATGTTTCTACGCGCAAGATGCTGTGCGATGACGACGTGTCCAGTGATGACGAATCGCTGCCAGACTTGAGCGACGTCTCTTCAAGAGATGGCTCGTCGGAGGATGAGTCGTCAACCGACGAAGACGAGGCCATCATGAACAAGATCCGCTCCAAAAGCTGCATGGCAGAGGCTGTGCGCATGATCCGGCAGTGGCGTCTTCCCCAATGGTCAGGCAGACTCTACGACCGCCGGCCAAAGGTGGTTCTGCTGCGCGCGAGAAACTACGTGCCGACAAAGGAAGGCCGCACTGTCGGCATGGATCTGAACAGAGAGGATCCCCTGCTCGGCTGGGGCGACTACGACGAGGAGATGTTCAGCAATGTCTATGATGTTGACGGACACCACTTTAACATGTTTGAGTATGACAAGATATCCAACATGACGAGGACAATCAAGAAGGGCTTGGACAGGCTGGAAGAGGCCTCCCAGATGATGATGTATGAGAGCTGGTAGTGGAGTGTCGCTTTTTATTTTCTTTGCATTGGTTACGGGCGTTGAAAGTCATTTGCTTTTTTGTTTCTTTCTTGGCAAGCTTGGAAAACCACGGATTTGTTTTATCACTGCATAGCTGGGAGCGTATTGAATGGTTTGGGTCTACTGTATTCTATTAACACACTGCACATTGGCAGAGGTTGTATCCACTGAGGAGTTTGGGATTATCATAGCGTTCTTTCATACGATACCAAATACATACAACTGTCGAACAATAATCTATTGAAACTGTACCTATGCTATGAGCATGCCGCCAGAATAACAATACTCCAAGTCTCTACGCATAAGATACCTGCCCAAGGCAGTCGACAAGATGAAAACTCACATTAAAACAAAGTCTCAGAACATCTCGCATACACCAACCGCATCATATCGTCTCCAAGTTGGGATCATTCCTCAAAAGGGCTTTGATAGCCTCCATGCCTTTATTCGGCGCTGCAAAGTCGACCCAGTACCCCCCCTTCGCCCTTGGACATGATTGTAGCGCTTACTATTACGAGGTTAGAATAATAATGAAAGCAAGAGTGGAAACCGGATCACTTACATCGATTGGGATGGTTCCTCTCAAGGGCATGCCCAAACACAAGCGGCGCCGGAACAGCCTCATCCGCCTTTTCAGCAGCATCGTCTTCAATTCTCTTGATGCTCGCTGCAGAAAAGTCAATCCCATGCCACGCGTTACACCAATTCGTCACGCCATAGCTAAACTCCCACGGCTCGCAGATGTGCATCAAAATTTTGTGCAGGTAGAGCTCCCGCGCCACTGCGAGGCCGCGCTCCATGTTTGCCGGTTGTAGGCTGTCTACTATCGCGAGCCGGGTTTTGTATGCGATTTCGGAGGCTGGAGGCTTGGAGCGGCTGATGGCTGCGTGGGTTGGGGCGAAGATGAGGGCGTTGTGTAGATATTTGTGGGATCTGGGGAGTGAGGAGTGATATCCGCGAACTGGTGAGGCGGTTTCGCGTTAGCCATGTTGATAGAGGTGAAGGTGTATAATGCAAGTAAACTTACCGTTTACTGCGCTGGTGAAGAGTTGTTTCTTGGGTCGTTTGCGATGCAGATTGCCGAGCTGATCCACGCATACATCATAAGATTGAGAAACAAAGAAGACATGGTTATACGAAATACCTTGACAATGATTCCGGCAATCGCATCTCCATTCGTAATGCCCGCCGCCTTGGCACCGAATTTCGCCTGAATCTCCTTCTGCCACCGCTCACGTATCCCAGCAATCAACTCAACGGGGAAATAGAGGGTGCATCTCGTCTCTTTCGGACGTATAACCAGCTCTGGAACAATGCCCATCAAAACTCCCGCTCGGTCTGCCTTTGTCTTCAACCGAAATTTGTACTTTTTACGCAGCTCCTTTTGAGATATAGTTTTGTCACCTTCGAGAGCACCTTTTGGAAGGTCGATGAATGGCAAAGGCTCTTTACCCTTTATGATGTCTGTCCAGGAGCTGAGGACACTGCCAAGACCCAATTGATCGCTTACGCAGTGCGGTAGACTAACAGCCACTATCGTGGCATCGGTGTAGTATGTGAGATGAACGAGCAAGAGCGGTGTTTCTGGTTTGTCCTGGTTGCGTAGAATCGGCCAGTCGGCGGGTATCCAGCACGATTCCAAGGCTGTCACATCTGGAAAGATGGTGATTCCCTTTTGCGAGTCCTGTTCAGGCACAAGCTTTGAGTCTCCGAGGGTCGATTCAGCATTGCTAACAGACCATCCAAATGTCTTATACTTGTCGGGCGGCGGTGAGATTAAATGGTATTGGAGCCAACCGTCTGGTCCGCTGGGTTTTATCCGCGAACCTAGAAGAGGGATATGCTCTGTAATCAACTTATCTAGCGATTCTCTCATAAAGTCTCCATCGAGGATGTCTCGGACGACAATAAATGCCAGAGAGCGGATGTTGCTAATGGGCCGCCATTGGTCTTTCGCACAAAGAGGAATGACTTTCTCAGAGGATTTTGTTTCGACACTCATGGTGCCGCTCACAACAATGTCACCCAATTTTGCCATGTAGCAAGTAAAACAACATTGTAAAGACGTAGATTCTCGTAACTCCCCGTTGGTGGCTTGCTGTATATATGCTAATCCTCTAGCTGCCATCAATCCGCGCAGCTCGTGAAGAGAGTTTATTTCAATCCCGTCTATACATTTAGCGCTTAGGAGGCTTGATTCTACCACTAGCAGTGCGCCGACGACACTCTAATGGGTCTTTAGTATCCTGAACGATAATGCCAGCGTCAGAACTAGCAACTACTTGATTGATGCTGGAAAAGGTTGCCTACTTTGTATTAGGAATCTTGACTGCGCGAGTAAGTTACGGGTGAGATCCTATCAATTAGCCTACTCCTCAAGGCACTCCCAAGTTAAAGAATTTCGAATCGCCCTTATCATGGCCAATGTAAAGCCTTTAATGCTCAATATTCATGCTGCCAAAATGTTGGGTCATCCCATTGTGACTACTTTCCCTATCACCTTCGCCAGAACGACAAGGAACCAAGATCCATGCCAGCTGTCTCGCAATTACGAGATGAGGTTTGTTGAGAAATGGCCATGTAGAAAGAATACAGAAAAAGCAAATGTGAATGAATACTCTTTTCTGAACGCGCCAAGCTATCGATAATATGCCAGGATATGTGCTGGGAAAATTCAGCTTCGGATAGATACTTGCTCGGACAACTATAGCTACGCTCGCCTTTTCTATAAACGCTTCTGGGAAAAATCTCAGTGCCGTTTCCTACTATGGGCTCCTCTTGGCTCACTAAGCGGAAGTCGATATGAGTCATGAAGAAATCCTTCACCGTACCCGAGAAAATCACATTCTTGGGAACGGGAGCAGTGGAGGTTAAGCCAGTGAGGAAGCCGAAGAGAGCATTGATGAGGTTTGTTTCCACTAGAGTTAGAGGAGGATTATAAATAGACACGCGCATTCCTTGTTGCCATCGAAATAGGATGTCGAAAGGGTCTTATCCGAGGTAACGCTGGAGACACAAAGCGCCAGTCCGAGAACTAAACCTCATGACGATTAGATTACAAACTTTGTTGCATGCACTTTCTTGGTAGATATCAAGCGGCAAATAACTACAGCTAATTCACGTATATATATATGCCAAATCGAGCCGTAAATGGGTAATTTATCCGTACCTTCGAGCGTAGTATTCTGAATAATACACAAATCAACTGAACAATACCAGCAGCCTCAGCATGTCTCGTAGTAAGATTTTAGCATGGATGTAGGGATAGGGATCTTCAAATTGCTGTTGTTGGATTTATATGCCGACTGCTTCGTTTCCGAGCACGCAGGCCGCCTATATTACTAGAGCTCGATTCGTGATAATTTAGGTGGGTAGACTATAGTACTACGGCTAATGCCCAGACAAGCAATGAAAGAGCTCTACATAAAGTTTCTAGATTCTACTATTTCGCCGATCTCGATTAGATCTAATATAAACCATTAGCTAGTAAATTACATGTACTATCGCCGGCAGACTATCACCAGCAAACAAAAATGACTAGGGTGCACATGGGAGATCTGCGCGAGGTAACCCAACGACATGGAAATGTGAGAAACCATGGCTTTCTAATCCATTCAGCCAGAGAAATGAATCTTAGTGAATGAAAATCCGTCCGTTTCGAATAACCCAGACATTTCAAATTGCCCTCGTTCTACATCGGCTGTTTAATTATGAATCTGCTCAATTACATGCTCCACTACATAGGCGAGATAAGCAGAAAAGGCGACATATGCGAGCAGGAATATGTCCATTACTAGACTCGCTAACTTGATCGATCCTAGATGGTGTTGCGAATATGTTTTTAGGATTTAACAATTTGTTATATCATTTATGATTGAATGCTACCCACTGCCGAGGTCATAGATTTGACGCCAGAAGCATATTTCTCATTATGCGACTGTGCTTGAGCCGCCTGCCTAAAGGATCTGGCCCATAAGTTCGGTGTATATATATCCAGTAGTGCAGCTCTGATTCTCATTCTATTGCATTATAACTTCTACTTGTGTTCTGGAACGTGTTGCACTCCATTAGACAAGACTTACGACAATGGGCGAACTTCAGGAATTGAGCGTCCAAGGTCAAGAATCGACACAGTCGACGAGACCTCCGCCCAAGGCACCCGATGCGCCACCCAACGGGGGGTCTTGTTGCATGGCTACAAGTGCTCGGAGGCTTCTTCATCTTTTTCAACTCATGGTTGGTAACTCAATGGCTCACAGACGTGCTTCGAAAGATCTAACGCACAAGGATAGGGGCATCGTGAACACTTATGGCGCATTTCAATCCTTTTACGAAACCGAGCTTTTACAAAATGAGACTGGGTCAACGATATCTTGGATCGGAACATTCCAAGCATTTCTCCTCATTGCGCTCAGCATTTTTAGTGGCCCGATATTCGATCGAGGCTATCTCCGCGAACTCTTCTGGGTTGGCTCCTTCTTGGTTGTGTTTGGCTTGATGATGAGCAGTCTGGCTACCAAGTACTATCAACTCTTCTTGTCCCAAGGACTATGCGTAGGCATTGGGGGCGGATGCCTCTTTCTACCATGTGTCGCTGTCGTCTCTACGTATTTTACAACAAAGAGAGCGCTTGCCATTAGTATTGTAGCTTCTAGAGGAAGCGTTGGCAGTACGATATATCCCATTGTCTTCCGCAGGCTCCAACCAGCCATTGGGTTTCCGTGGGCAATAAGGGTAATTGCCTTTATTGCGCTGGGCTGCCTTTTGGGAAGCATAAGCATTATGAAGAGCCGGCTGTCTCCCTCGGGGCATGCGCGGAAATTGGTGGATCTGGCTGCCTTTAAGAATGTGCCCTATACGGTATTCACTGCTGGGCTGTTCTTTGTTTTCGTTGGCTTATACGTGCCGATTTTTGACGTTGTTGTTGACGCTCAGATTGGATCTCACGTCAACGAAGACTTGTCTTTTTACATCCTCTCCATTCTCAATGCAGCATCAGCATTCGGTCGCGTCATTCCAGGGCAGTTGGCAGACCTCTTTGGATCCATGAAAGTCATCATCGCTTGCACAGTCACCTCTGCTGTTTTCGCATACGGCTGGATCGGGATTCATTCACTGGGCGGGTCGATTGCATTCGCCATAGTCTATGGGTTTGTGTCCGGAGCGGTAGTGTCCGTCCAGGCGAGCGTTGTTGCGTCTCTGGTGCCTGATGTGCGCTACATTGGCACATGGATGGGCATGTCCCTGTTTGTGGCCGGTCTGGGGATCCTGATTGGCAGCCCTATTGCTGGAGTGCTTGTCACGTCGGGCACCCGAGTGTTTGTAGATCCTTTTATCTTTTCTGGAACGTTTACAATTACGGGCGCAATATTGTTTTGCATTGCGTGGGTGTACAAAAAGGGAACCACCAAGGCTGAATGATAATGAAATATGGACTTGTTTCGAAACTCGGACAGTTCTGGCAGACTCCATAAATCGTTCAAAAGCTTTAGTAGTCATAAGAGTGTAACCTAAGCTTTATCAACGTTCAGTATAGAGAAGAGTGTAATCACATTTCTAGAGACGAAGGGGGTCTCAATGATTATCCTACAGAAAGAAACTGCTACAGACCAGGCCACTAAGGATATCGTTCTAAGGCCAGTGACAAATCTAGACCGTTATATAAGTCTCAAGCAGTAGCTATTATGACAAGGTCTCAGACACTCTCTTGGGAAATTGATACATGTATACAAAAATAAAGAGACATTGTCTATTTGAATAACAGTCAAGGTCAAGACTACAAGGGCTGTGACCTCAGTGAAGTGAGTGCATGTATGTAGTTGTAAGGCTAGTCGCTTAGGCGATAAGAAAAGCAATACTACATCAATTTGATACTCTTTCTCTCCATTTCCCAGATGTACACGCTCATGGAGACATTTCCCATTTCCAAAGACTATTGCCAACCGGGCGGTACATTTTTGCTATTCAGACGGTATTCCCACCTTTCTAAGCCTAACTCTGCCAAGACCAAATGACAATCCAGATGTTGTTAAACAGACCACTTGGCAACAGTGAAGTGATCACTTCTCTTGCCGAAGTGAGTACTAGCACTTATAACACCCTAGTTCCACCAACATATATGACATCGAAGATAGTGTACAATGAGCTGGAAAGTGCAATTTAAAGCTAGGTACCTATGGTGATATTAGTAGGCGACCTCAATCAACCTAGGCAATCTTGAATGAACCAACCAACTGTGACTAAACCAGGCGGCTTCGTTCAGACTAGGTACTGTATTCCAGTAAGCCTAGGATCTGCCGAATTTGGCTAGAAAGGGATCACCAAGGTGGAAATGCCGCCCAAACAGCAAAAATGTACCGCCCGAATGCCCTCCATCAGCATCCAACAAGGTGGATCACCCGGCGGCGATGAGCGGCGACGCTAACGGTCCGTCGCCGCCGCTAAGACCAGAACGCCGATACAGTGTCCACTTATTGGAGGTATGAAGCAGCATCGAATGTATAGATTCCCGCAACTCAGTAAAAGTATATATAGACGAAGAGATCCGGTCAAGATGAAGCCGTTACTCTCATCAGCCACAGCACAGTCCTTCACATTACAAACACAATCACAGCAAAGTTTATCAAACATCAGCGTCTTAGCTCTCGCTCACCACCATGTCTGCTCTCAAGTACACCAATAAGCTCCAAGGCCGTCGCGTCCTCGTCGTCGGCGCCTCTTCCGGCGTGGGCTTCTGCGTTGCCGAGGCCGCTCTCGAGCACGGCGCCCAAGTCATCATCAGCAGCTCCAACCAGACCAAGTTGGACGGCGCCCTCGCCCGTCTCCAAGAGCACATCAAGGCGGCCAACCTCGGAGACGCCAGCAAGCTGGTATCAGCCAAGACCTGTGATCTTGCAAATGTCGAAACGCTTGAGGACAACATTGTTGAGCTCTTGGGGTTTGCCACAAAGGACGGAAAGCTCGACCACGTTGTCTACACGGCGGGAGATGCTCTCCGCAATTCCAAGCTGGCGGATGTAACGGTCAAGGACATCCACGCCACCTTCCAGGTCCGCAACACGAGCGCCATCATCCTCGCAAAACACTTGACCAAGTACATCAACTCAAGCGTCAAAAGCTCATTCACCCTGACCGGCGGAACAAACACCCACCGCCCACTTCCCGGCTGGGGCATCCTCGCCTCTGGCGGAGGCGCTGGCGAGGGTCTGGTGCGCGGGCTCGCCGTGGATATGAGGCCCGTGAGGTGCAACAGCGTCATGCTCGGCGCTACGCACACAGAGCTGTTTGGCATGTTTCCTCCAGACCAGCTCGAGCCGATGTTGAAAATGTTCAGAGACGACGCCATCACTGGCACTGTCGCGACGCCTGAGGAAGTTGCAGAGGCTTACATCTATTCTATGAAGGATTCGTTCGCCACTGGAGCGATTATTGAGACACATGGAGGTCGTCTTGTTGGTGACAGTAGGCCCTTTGGCATTTGATGTGATGAAGCCGCGAGAGAGAGGGGGCAGCATTGTGGGAAAGATATTTAGCGTTCCAGAATAGATCAAGTCGTATAACGAATAGATGTTGTTCCTAGTGTTTACCTCGCCATCTTTTCCCTATCATTCAAATTGAAGCCTTTTTCCAGTCCACTGCATAAAAGTCATTTCTCTGGCTTGCTTTTTTCAGCTCGGAATATCCAGCTTATAGTCATCAGGAATAGTCCCCCAGTTGTCGCACACTCCAACTAGACTTCGAGCGCCAGCAACCTTTGACTTTCGCGCAAATTCTGCCCCTTGATGCAGATAAAAATACATTCCTTTGCCGAATTTTTTACCCAGAGCGGGCCACTCTTCCTTCATTCTTGCATACGTCGAAGCAATGACCTGCAAGTCTTCTCGCACCTTGGGATCGCGACCCATGGGCAGCTGGCCACCGTCTGCGCCTCCAGCTTCTCTTTGATGTTTCGAAGGGCAAAAGTATTCATTCATCAGGATTCTGCAGCTGGAAAAGAGCAGGCAGGGAATATGCGCATTGCTCACGAAATCAATGGACACGCGAGAAGCATCTCGAAGGGCAGCTATTGAGGCCCGAGCGGCCGCGACGCAGCGAGGCCAGTTGTTGGCCATTTCCGTTCCAGTATCGTCGAGGGATTCGCCTTCGTGAAGAGGTCTCTGATGTAAGAGGATAGTACAGGTGCTCAAGGCGATATTCAGCCAAAGGACCTGGGTAAATTCATCATAGCTGGCAAATGAAAGCTCTGTGGCAGAGCGCGGAAGCATCAGGCGAACCTCAATGAGATGGTTGCAAAGCGACTCTATTCGCTCTATGCGCTCTTCTTCATCGTCGGCAGCGTCAAGCGCTTCGCTAATGCGGCCTATTAAGGTATACACCAAAATGATGTATTGCAGCTGATTTGCGACACCATGCAAGCTGTTATCTCGAATTGTTGAGATCAGTTTACTTAGGTTGTGGCTGAAGCGACTAGAATGCCTTGAAACAGGTTCATTGGCACTTTGAAAGTCATGCTCTGACATTGGAAGCTCAATCGTCATCCTCCGGTCGTCTATTGCATGCATCAGCCCGATCGGAAAACACATGGCTCGATCCATAATGAAGAGCATCCACGAGGTTCTTATAATCTCCTCTCTCTCTATCCACGTTGCTTTTTCTTGGGTGCCTAACGATTCCACAATCATCTTTCTCAAGCTATCGCCATAGCTGTGGCCAATAGCAACAGTCTTTCTCCAAGCCTCGCCGAGAATGACTATACAAGGCGAATAATCCACCATTGCGAGTCCTAAATAGACGACCAGGACTGCGGCTTGCAAGGTTTGAAGAACATGTTGCGAAAGTTGGATATCCTTGGAGACCCGGCTCTTTGCCTCTTCGTACCAGATTCTCTGAGATTGTCGAATCCGTGAGTCAGGGTGGGCACTGGATGAAACAGCGATGATGGAGAAGAGTAAGACCGGCGGTACTCCCTGGATGCCTTGAGACTCAATAGCAGACATTAGGCTTTGTCGGTGAAATATGGGCATATAGAGATGGAACTTGGCAAAGAACAAGTCGATCAACTGCAGTATCTCTGGTAGCTCTGGTAGTTCTGGCGGTGACGTTAGAGGCGTAGGTACATGTGGCGTGTGTGAACCGATATTTTGAAGTTTAGCGAGGTTCACGTTAGCAGGGAAAGAATCTTGAACAGCAGCTCCCAGCAGCTCATTGTTGGACATTATCCACTCGTGAGAATCCTCAAACTGTGGCCCAGCCATACAAGATGGGATAGTCTCATGGGCCTCTAAGCCTAGTAACGCGTCGATTTCGTCCACCGGCCATGAATTCCAGTCCCGGATCGTGGGGTTTATGGCGATTCCTCCATTTACATGACCGGAAACTCGATCACGACCAAGATTCCGCCTGTCGCTTCTTTCATAATAGCAGAGCTGCCCTCTTACGGTGCATGATGAGCACGACGGTCGATTACCCTGTGACGTATTAGGTAAGCCAGCCAGCGACTTTATCTGTTCCTCTCACATCGCATTTCTTCTTTCTTGACCTGCACCCTTTGCACACATTCTGAGGCTTCGCGGGAGTAGACATTTTGTGTCTGGCCTATAAGATGTCGATTTCAAAGGTCAAAGACCAGTTGAAGCGTCAGCAGCTTTACCCCAAGGGATGGATCACGTAATGCTGCAGCCCGGATCATTTAGCTCCTAACTCCGTCTGGTAAAAGGACAAAGCATGGCCTTACAAACATGATTCTATCTCATGTGAATAAGCAAATATTTGCCGCTTGTTTCGCAAAGAATTGATAATTCTGCGTGTGTATACATAGCAGATTAGTACCATTATGGATAAAACGACATTCTTGGCAATGATGGACTTCACCTGTAAAGATGCACGATAACGCCAGTGTCAGCGCTTTTTGGGTAAAGGAGTTCGGACATTCAACTGGTCCGACCCCGGCTCTTGGTCTCTTTTGAGCTTTGGCTTGGCGCAATTGCCGTCATCACGTCTTCAGCATTCAAGATAATTCAAGATAATTCACGTTTATTCTTTGCTATAGCTGAGCCTATAAGCGCTTCAAATTCGACGTAAATTCAATTCTCTTTGCCTGTTAGTGCTCCAGTACCCTTGCTAAATTGAAGTGTGTCCTAATACCCGTTCTACAGCCACGTTGCCGGGTCCGTCCGTGTATGCCTGTACTCCAGATTGCTGCCATAATTTCCCATCGCTAAATAAAAGATTCCTTCGCGTATTAGGTAAGATGATTCGCTTTCAAATTCTTGTCCTCTAGATCCCGAGTTTCCAGGGGTGTCATGATGTCTTCACCCCAGCTGTCCATCAAGGTGCAAGTGCCCGCCTTGCACGACTCGCTTTCGCGATATCGCCATCAGAACCTTGATGGCTCAGACATGATATTTTGTCTGCTATTGGCAGAATGATTTGTCATGGTGCATCGTCTACAAGCATGGCTGTGCCCTGCTGAGGAAATTGAATCCCACGATGCCCTCGGCCACCAGCCGGCTGGGGACAGAGCGAGAGTAAAGCGACACTCGCCGGCCGATGATTCCATCGTTTCCGACTTCTAGTGAAAGCGGCTTATCGAGAGGAAGCTCGACAAACGACTTGTTGCATGAGGTTGGCGCCGCAGGGAATCGGAACTGCTGGAAGGTGCCGCACTCCTCTGGTTTTCTTGACAAATCTCCGCTAGAACTATGTCTCAATGTTAGCTACGCGGGATTCATCTGTGGGGGGGATTGAAGCCATCACGCACTGGATGACAATATGAAGATCTGAGAATATGCTGGAATCATATTCAGCATCCGGCGTCAATCTCGCATGTGTCGCTTCGTTGCTCTCCGGGTGGCCGGGAGTGTGAAAAGCGAGATCCGCGCAGATGGACCGCAGCCGATCGGCATCGATTGGTGAGCTGAGGGCAGCAAGTGCGCCGCCACGAGGCTTGCTGGTGAATTCCGGTCCGCACATGGTGATTTTTGTGAGTATTGCGATGAAGAAGGTGATACAGTGTGATGGGTACTGTCTTTTCCTTTCGATGGTGGCTAGGAGAAGAAGAGTTGATGGAGAAGAGAGGTAAAGAGGTGACTGCGCTGTTGTTTGTTGTTTGTTGTTTGTTCTGTCTAGTGGCCTTGTTCAAATTCTACAGCCGACTTTATATACTCCAGCGCCGGCCCTGTTCAAATGACATGAGAGGCTCTGAGCGTGTTTGGCAGTGCTGAGCGTGTTTCATCGCCGCTGCGTGTCATTGAGTCGTGGCCGCGGCACTACCTGAAACGGCCCAATCACAGCGCTGCAAAAGTCGCCCCCTTTCCCCATGCGGCAACCTCAGGTGAGCAAGTTTGAGAGGGAATGCTCACGAGCAGCAGAACCTTGATGGCGAGCCGCCTGCGAAACTGCCGATTTAGTGCAATCATCACCTGCAGTTCACTTGTTGATCACGGCGTTCTAGGCTCCAGTTAAAATAGCCATGGCGCGGCTCATTCTTCTGACGCTCTCCCTGCTGCCCCTGGCCTGTCATTCTTCATCCCAGGACCCCTCGAAGCCGGAATTCGCCAGCATCGAGATCAACACCGCTTACGGCTCTGAATCACCGCTCGGCCAAGCATCATTCGAAGCCACCATGTCTGTTGGCACCTTTTCACTGCCGGCGCTGCCATACGCCTATGATGTGAGTGCCCCCCCCTGGCTCATCAAGTTCCGCATCAGCTAATCATTTCCATCCATCGATCCAAAGGCCCTCGAGCCCAGCATCTCTGCACAGATCATGGAGCTTCACCACAGCAAGCATCACCAGGCCTATGTCACCAACCTGAACAGTGCTCTCAAGACCTATGCCACCGCCATTGCTGCCAACGACGTGCCTTCGCAGATTGCCCTGCAGGCCGCCATCAAGTTCAACGGCGGCGGCCACATCAACCACTCTCTGTTTTGGGAGAACCTGTCGCCCTCCTCGTCTCCGGATGCGGATTCTGCCAGCGCCCCTGCTCTGGCTGCCGAGATTGCCAAGACCTGGGGCAGCTTTGAGAAGTTCCAAGAGGCCATGGTGAAGGCTCTCTTGGGCATTCAGGGAAGTGGCTGGGGCTGGCTGGTCAAGGATGGCAATGCGCTGCGGATCGTCACTACAAAGGACCAAGATCCCGTGGTTGGCGGGGAGGTTCCCATCTTTGGCATCGACATGTGGGAGCATGCATACTACTTGCAGGTGAGTCGCTTCTTCTCCAGTGTCTTGGTAAAAGTTATTCCTCAGCTCACTCTATGTTTAGTACCTTAATGGCAAGGCTGCATACGTCGAGAATATCTGGAAGGTCATCAACTGGAAGACTGCTGAGCAGCGCTTCAAGGGGGACCGGGATGACGCTTTCAAGATCCTCAAGGCTTCGTTGTAGAAACGATATGAATGAGTAACTAGAATGAATCATGACACACACATAGGGTACAGGCCCTTGGGGGGATATCTGAGCAGACTATCACTATTAGTGCAGTCGCTTCCGCTTATGCATGTGTAACGAGAGCATGTCGTGTCCTTTTCTTTAAGCTATGCTGTATGATGGCGGATGGTGTACGCCGAGGTATGACTAAAATGAAATATCATGAGTTTGTGCCTCATTTCGCTACTTGATCGAATCTGAGATACTAAACCACACCTCCCTTCCCTTAGATACATGTGCATACAGTTGTCTCTTCAGCTGGAATTCTCACCACTGTACCCAGAACAAGTGGCACCATTACGACCATGGCTTGAGCCGTGCCATAGTATGACGAATCTGAACCGGGTGTTGCTTCACTGCGCCACAAAGGCATTTGCAAATTTGTCTGAGACCCCCCCATGTGTCTACCCGCCTCCAGCCATCTCTGTTTACGGGAGGGGTCGTATTTTGTGCTACCGAGATAATATTCGGTTTTCATCGTATAGCTTTTCTTGGCAGACGGGTAAGATATTCAGCCATGTTATATCTATTGAGGCTGCTGGTCGTGGGGGCGGTATCAAAGAGTACATGTAACGGGGGGAATAATGTCCTATACAGAGATGTAAGCCGTGGTTTAATACAGTAGAACAATTCATGCTGCTCATTCAAATGACCCATTCTTTCTTAGACCATGTGTTCGTCAGAAACGGAGTAAAAATCTTCGAGGGTTGAGTTACCAAATCATGCAGGTACCCTGATTAAGGATACATGTCCTAGGTAGCAACGAACGGAAACATGCATACACGTATCCTTCGCCAAGTTTCGCCATTGGCTGCCTGGGTCGTTCCCTTATGCTGTATGTCTACGCTCTTATGAACTAAATCCTACCATGGCTAGCAGACTGGATGTGATAAAAACAAGTGGTTGAAGACGTTTGTCGCACAACAAGATTTTTCTGCTCCACAGCCCAGCTGAAAATTGACTCAAATCCTGCTCACATATCCAACTGGATCGTGGCATTTCCGTGTTCCGAGTCAATATGTTGCGGAATGAAACAATAGCTTTGGATACACAGCAGCAGCGGAGTGTTCTACCATTTCAACAAAGATAAGAGTCGACCACTACAGCCATTTACTCACAATAAGACCGCTTACTAAATGTATCCAAAGGGAAGTTCTTTGAGTCGGCTCCATCCATATTATTGAACTTGAATGACGAAAAGGCTAGATCAATTGGGGTAACATGTAGCGGAAATTGAACTGAAGGAGCGGTACGATATCCGTCGGGGACGGGAACACGCAGCACGCGATACGGACTCTGACGGGAGGATCTTATCGTTCGTCATCTTGTGCCATGGTAAATTGGGAGGCCGTACGGGGTGGCTCTGTAGGCTTTTGGGTATAAAATGATGGAAAGAAGTCGGCATCTTTTGAAAGCAGAGATCTGGGTATAGCAGCAAAACACTTGCAGATCAAAGCATAGTCTCTCGTTAAAAAAGTCATTCATTGCCATTGCTCTCGTTGAATTTTGCTCAACTATCATCATTGCTTCTGAAACGCCATCAAGATGGTGAATAAAGCAATTGCCTTGTACCTGCTGGGAGTTGGGTAAGCTTACTACTGTTAAAAAGCTCTGATAGAAGACAATTTGGAGTTGAGGTAAACTAACATGAGAGTATCAGGGCCACTCTTGTCAGCGCGACAGAGAGCACCGTGACCGTCACGACGACCAAGACGGAGACAGTCACCGCCTGTGCTTCGTCCTGCTATTCAGTCTTGACTAGCTGCACCTCAACTGTGTCTTTGACTTCGTCCGCCTTGTCTACTATATCCACTGAGACCACGTCTACCGCTGCTACTTCCACTCAGAGTTCCATCTCTGGAACAAGCTCTTCTCAGTCGACGTACTCTGTCCCATCGACATCTTTGAGCACGTATCAAACCAATACAGCGACAGCATCAACTGAAATTTCCCAGTCTACCACTTCTACCGCTTCTGTGGTTACTGATAGTCTCGTCTCGAGTCAGCACCCCAGCACTTCCACCAGTTCTGGCACCGCTTCAACCCCAACAGAGACCCATGCATCCACGGAAAGCGTTGTTTCTTCATCTGCAGCCACTACATCCACCACTTCCAGTGCAGAGTCCAGTACCTCTACCCTTTCCATTACAAAGTCATGCTCTCACCCCTATGGCTGTGAATCTCCCACCAGCACCGGGAGCACAGAGTCATCTGCCCTTGCTGGCACCGCATCATCTACTTTGCCATATTCCACTTCTGCTTCTTCCTCTTCTACGACTTCACCTTCTGGTCGAGAGACCACTTTCGTATTCCCAACTACAACCCAGGAGCGAGCTCCTCCGGAATCGTCCGAGAGCACGACAGAGACCACATTAGAGTCGACCCTTACTCAGACTGTAACTTTTACGAAAAGCTCACAGTCTCAAGTCTCGAGCCAGACCTCGACCAAGACTTCTGCAGAAACATCTTCCAGGTCTACAGTGACAGTTTACAGTACTGAATCTGCTACAAGCGCTTCGGCCACTTCCACTGCAGAGACTACATCTCCATCTCTTACGGAGACTATTGTTACATCCTCTACCGAAACTGGCTCCAAGACCTCCACAGATACTCCTTCCAAGTCCTCTACAGAGAGTGGTTACTCCACAGGCTCCCTCACAAAATCCAGCACCACCCCCTCTACAGAATCTCCATCCACCTCTTCAGCAACGACCGCCACACAATCTTCACAAATCGCATCCACGACTCCATCAAACGCCTCCACCAAATACACCTCCACCCCATCTAAAACCCTCTCATCCTCATCCATCGCCACAGGCTCAACAGCTTCCTCCGCTTTAGCCGCAACTACCACGAAGAACAGCTACAGCTCCCTGTACACGCCCTGTTCGGAATCATCGCTGAGCCGTTCTCGCGTTTATACGCTCACCAATTCTTCTACTTTTGCAACAAGCTCTTACCCGAGCACTGGAACGGGTTATTCCACCACTCGACCGAAAACGTCGAGCACTAGCTCCTCTTCAGCTCAAAGCTCGATTGTTACAGTCGAGTCTACTACTGTGCCGGTTACTGCTTCGACTTTGACGAGCAGCACGTACTATTCTGTTCCATCTGGTCAGGCATCCTCTTCTTCATCATCAACTTCTTCCTCTTCTTTGTCTTCATCGATTCCTTCCTCCTCTTCTTCTGTATATTCATCTGCTTCTCCACTTTCATCAACAACCCCAACTGCTTCAACTTCATCAACCTCCACCTCCATATCATACGCATCCTCCGCCAACGCCGCCACGCAGCCCGCAACCACCTCTTCATCTTCCACCGCCACAACTTTCTACACCACCACAAGCAAGTCAACTTCAGCAACAGCCACTACAAGTACGTCTGCAGCTTCAACTTCCTCGTCTGCTCCTTCCACTCCGCCATCCTACGGCCCGCCGTCTTATGATCTCCCGTCGTATGGACCACCGCCATCGTACGGTGTTAGAGGCCGTAGGGTATGGTAAGTGATGGAGTGGCAAGGGAAGAATGGAATAATAAAAAAATGGAAGGAAGAGAGTGGGGGAAAACAATTGGGAAGCATACGAGATGATGGAAATGTTCTTTTCTTTTCTATAGGCTTGAGAAAAAGTTTCACGGTTATTATAATGGTAGAAAATAGGCTCATTCAATATTTCGTAGTGTAGTTAGTAATGATATGTATTCATTTCTTTGAACTCACAAGAATACTTTGCATTGATTCTCTTGAAAGACAATCTCACATATTAGATGAAAAGAAAAGCAGAAACTCTATAACATGTAACCCATCCTTGGCTCTAATAATTTCTAAAAAAAAGATCTATGAGTCCTCTTATCCTTATAATTTTATCCTTCCATATAAAAAACGCTTCAATTTCACATCGCTTTTATTTACCCTCAGACAAGCATACCACCGCCCACTTACCGTTCCAAGCCCATCTTCTGGCACCGGAATCGCCACCGCCCCCCCTCAGTGGCTCTCAGCTCTTCGTCTTTGCCAGCGGGAAGACCGACAACAACGTCAGCCTTGCATGTTCGCAGAGACATGACGTTGACGCCGGAGCCAGGGCCCATGGGACCAAGAGCCTCGGCGAATGGAGTGGTAGCATCCCACCAAGCCTGAAAAGAGTTAGCAATAGAAGAAGATCCTCTTCGTGAGTCAAGTCACTTACATCGCCAACCAGCTTTCGGTAGTTCAAATCTCCCTTGAATATGACGAGCTCAGCCTGCTTCAAATCCTCGTGCAGCTCGGGAGCTTCATGAGGCAACCGCCAGAAAGAACCGCCAGCAGTCCAGTATCTGTTGGGTCGGATAGCCAGCTGGCCCTCACCATGCAGAGTCGCCCAATCCTGAAAGACGTATAGCAAATCTTCAACCTCCTTGGGAGCCAGAGGCGCGGGTGTCTTTTCAGAGACCTTTTCTTCCTCAGTCGGGCTCTCAAAGAAGCCCTTGGGGTTGGCGAGGGCGCTGAGGAGGGCAGCAAAGTCTGTCGGAAGAACATCAGACACAAACCAAGGGATTGACTTGGGGCGAAGAACAACATGGGTGGCAAGGCCAGTGTTGAGAAGGTAGCCAGCCAGGACCAGGTCGACGTAGAGCTCGAAGCCGGCATTATCGAGGACAAAGTCTACACGGCGCTCCTTCTTGCCTTCTGCCTGGGCCTTCTTGAGTAAAGCGAAGGCTTCGGGGAGGTTGTTGACGAGGATATTCTGTTCGGCGGCCTTTCTAGCCTCGCTGCCCTGCAGCTTCTGAATGTCCTCGTAGGTCATGTTGGTAAGCAGCGACAGGTCAGTCGCATTACCCCACAGGCAGACCTCGCACATCTCGGTGAACAGAATCTTTTCAGTCTCGGGGTCATGTGTAATGTCCTTATCAGCGCGGATCTTCTTGATGATGTCTGCGTATCGGGCGGCAAGCTCTACGACAGCGTTACGAGAGGTTCGGAAAGTATCAGTCTTCTGGCGGGCAAAGAGATCGTAGCTCTTCCAGTGGTTGGTCAGGGTGAAGAAGGTGTTGAGGCGTCTAAAGATGGAATCAGCGTTCAATATTCAGAGTACGAATGATCCATTGGATTTGTAGCGTACCGGTACATGTAACACTCGGCAAAGAGCCAGGGGACCTGGAACCAAGTGGGATTGCCCAGCTGCTCCAGCTCCTTGTTGTAGGCGGCGGTCTCGTCGGGGAATCCATCCTCAGGAATAGGTCTGTATGAGATTAGCTTCACATCAACTTGCGTAACCAACCAAGGACCAAAAACCATACGTCAGCTGGCGATCGTGCAGCATCTCGTACTTGAGGCTGCCGAGCTGCTCGATAATCTTCTTGCCCTCGGCCTGCTTCTCGGCATCATCTGTGCTAGAAATGGCCTTGAAGATGTCGTCGATGGCGCCAGTCTATAGAATAAGAGGTCATTAGAAGGAAATTCCAATCGAGATTCGAATCGCAGTCTGGAGAGAAGGAGGTCTCACAAGAATGACAGGCCATCGCATGCGAACGGATTCGCTAGCAAAGGACTTAGGGTCGCTGGTGACCGATTTCGCTGTCGCAAGTTAGCCGGCGCCTGATATATGGGCAAGAGCCAGCAATTAGGTGCTTTCATACGTGTCTTGGTATCGAACTCCATCTTGACGTGAGTGATGGCCGTGGTTTTGATTTGCGACTGCTATCTGGGGGAATGTCGAGACCAAATACTGCAGCGAACCGACTTTTGGAGGGGCTCAATAAGGCTTGGGAAAAGGCACAGCGGGATTGGCGGGGCACATGGCGGGGTTGCCTGGGTACCTTGAGAGCGCGCAAGACTTGGCGGCGCATACAAGTACATCGGCTGTAGGGGCGCAATCAATACTGCCGCCATAAGGGGCAATTCCGAGCTCGCGGATCCATACTGCGTCATACTGGAGGCACTGATACTGCAGCTTGCTAACTCGCTGAGGCGTGAGCTGTTTGTTGTCGCGCTTCTGTGGTGGATCGAGGCATTAATGATGGCGGATGAATTTGGACATGCAGTGTAGACATTGCCCTAGAGTCCCTGAATATCATAAGCATAACTGCGAAGTGTTGAAGCTGAGAAAAGTAGTCAGGCTATGAATGGTATTCTCAATACATACATGAAGTATATGCGTACATAGATATGTCAGAAGAGCGGCCAACTCCCATGCCAATCACGTCGTTGGATGATTGCACGAGCAAGCATTAATAAAGCTTGAAATTCGTTCAGTTCACTGATAGCCTTCTAACTCATAGAGGCGGTGAATGCGATTTCCACCGGCATGCCGTTTTCGTTGTCTGGGCATATACAGGGTAAGGTTTACCGATATGTGACATCTCACTTTCTGGAGGTCTGCACCTTTATTAAACATGTGAAGATGGATTCAACGAGCTTATATATATATATATATATATATATATACTTTTAATAGTGCATTTTAGAACTAAACAATACCAATAATGCCCGATCAAGTGGTGGTGTAATGCAAAAGGATGAATGTGCTCGGAGACGTTGGATCGCCAACAGTTGCGAGAAGCTTGCAAAATGGGGGGGGAATTATTGTTGCATCTCAAACGCTGCAGACTGTCAAGCAACCGCAGAATATTCGCAGAGCTTCGGTATGAACCATCAAAGTACCCAGGAAAAGACCAGAGAACAGCACTTGGGTACAAGTAAGCCAATCCACTGAACCACTTACAGCGTGGGAAATGGAGCTCAGGAGCACTTATGATTGTAAGTCGTACTGCCACTAGTCTAGTACCTGTACTGGGAATCAAACGCAAACACCAATATCTGCCGAAAAGAACAAAGCCATCAAAAAATGCACATCTCCCATCAAGAAATAGATCACTCCTTATCCGAGCGCTGGATAGGTATCCTTGCAAATACGCCTAGCAATATTACTCAAGTTGCAGATACATGCAACCACAGCACATTGCCATGCCAGCACCACCACAAAGCTCATCCCGCTTACCAGCTCCTTTGTATTTCCCATTAATTACACGTACACGTACTCCCTCCTTCAGCCAGCATGCCAAACACCTCCAGCCCACGTGGTCAAGCGTCACCCCATCCAGCAACCAGAAACAACACGCCATCCCAGCCCCCCTTTCTCAACATCTTCGCTCTCATATAACACATAATACGTCAACAGCAAGCAAAAAAGTTCAATTCGCCTTTCCTCCATCTCCATCTCCACCTCCGCATTTCCTTCTCCTGCAACCTGCAGCCGCAGCCGCTTTCCCTAGCCGCCCCCACTAATAGCCCGCCCATCAGATCTCATTTCTGCCCATCTCCAATTTCATCCCAACCTCTTGCATCATACCCTCGCCATAGACGCATCGCTATATATCCAACACGGCCAAATTTCAACATCCGACTTCACAAATTTCAAAGCAACCAAAAAAAAAAAAGAGCAAAACATCTAACATCTTCCCAAATCCAAATCCATGTCCACTACCATGGCGCTCACCAAAAACGGCAGCGATTCCAAAGCTGAAGACGCCCGCCAGACAGCTGCAAGTCTCCTGTCCAGCGCATCGTCCTATGCGCATCGCTCCCTCGACTCCCTCATCTCGCCCTCGTCTCGCCAACGCGCTTACGACACAACTGCCTCATTCGCCTCTGACCAACCGATACTCTTTGTATGTGCTCCTGTTTGACGAAAACTTGAATTTTTATTTATTTATTTTACTAACAAACTGCAGTCATTCATCGCCTTTCAAGCCCTCTTCTCGCTGCTCCCTATCCTACTTTTCATCTCATTCGCCCTTTCCACCTTCTTTCTCACCCTTTGTGTAGCTGTCATATTCACGCTCTTCTGGACTGGCGTTGCAAGTCTATTCTTGATTCCTACGCTATTCATCACGTCGGCCCTTGCGGTGCTGTGCTGGGGATCGTCGGTAGGGAGCTTTGTCGTTGCTAGATGGTTGTACCACCATGCGCCGGCGGGTGTTTTTCCTGATGGCAGCGGCACATCATCGCCAGGAACCGACGTCACGTCAGATGGAGCATGGAAAGACGTTCAAGTCAAGCAATTTGACGATGTCAAGAGTTTGGAGTAGTAGGCGGGAAAATATGAGTTTATCGTGCTTATGATGTATATTAATTGATATCCTGCGTAGTTTGGTCGTTGGCAGGTACACTATATGGCATAATTACTATTTTTGTGGTTGCTTTGTGATTTGGTTTCTGATTGCATTAACACGTAGTTCAAAGAAGTTGCCAATAGCCTCAACCACATCATGTTTCTATAAAAGATCCACGCTATAGGCACCTCTCGCTCCATAAAGCGCTGCTACCACTCACACCGCTGATACAGTCCCGCTTATTACAGATATAGACCCTCCGGCTCACCCTCCTGCTTGGTGCGCAATACCCGCTCTCGAGCAGACCTGAAATCCGCCATTTGAACGCGCATGCGCCGTTCACGCAGGGCCATCATACCAGCTTCTGAGCAGATGGCCTTGATGTCAGCGCCGGATAAATCGTCCTTTTGTGAAATAAACTCGTCCAGGTCGACATCGTCGTTTAGGTTCATCTTGGAGGTGTGTAGGGTGAAGATCTTGCGCTTCGTGTTCTGATCGGGATTCTCAAACAGAATCTTTCGGTCGATTCGACCAGGTCGGATCAAGGCAGGGTCCAGCGTGTCAATCTTGTTCGTCGCCATAATAACCTTGACGTCACCACGGTCGTCAAAACCGTCCAGCTGGTTGAGAAGCTCCAGCATTGTTCGCTGAACTTCACGCTCTCCTCCAGATGTAGAATCGTATCGCTTTGTGCCAATAGCATCAATTTCGTCGATAAATACGATTGAAGGTGCGTTTTCTCCAGCAACCTGGCTTTTTGTTAGCATGACATGCTAATGGATTGCGGGAATCAAAATATCAAGGCTTGACTAACCTGGAACAATTGTCGCACCAACCGGGGACCATCTCCCAGGTACTTCTGAATCAGCTCACTACCGACAATACGCAAGAACGTAGCAGATGTCTGGTTGGCAACAGCCTTGGCCAACAGCGTCTTTCCAGTACCCGGCGCGCCATATAGAATGACACCCTTGGGGGGGTTTGATGCCCATCTCCTCATACAGCTCGGGATGCAGTAGAGGTAACTCCACTGACTCTCGAACTTCTTGAATCTGCTGCTCCAGACCACCAATGTCGGCATAGGATTCGGTTGGCGCCTTGTCGAGTTTCATCACGCTGACAATGGGGTCGGCATCATCGGTCAGAACTCCAACAATGCTCACGCTTTTATGGTGCAAAAGGACGCTGGCACCGGGCTCGAGAAGGTCTTTGTCTACGAAGCTCATGATGCTGACATAGTACTCAGGACCAGTCGTGCTGCTCACAATGGCATGGTCGTCGTCAATGAGCTCTTCCAGCGTACCGACGCTCATGGGGCTTCCTCTCATGTCGTCCACCCGGCCACGTTCATCAGCTAGGCGGTCAGCATCGACATCGGGACCGGCCGTTTGTCCTTCCTTGGCAGCCTTGGCCTTTCGTAGTCGCTCTTGGTTCTCGACGTATTCTTCTTCGAGGAGCAGGTGATCGTGGATTCTCTGCATGCGAAGCAGTCGAAGCTTGCATCGGCTCGTGGGGTACACTGCTGGAAGCTTGGCAGCAGCGCTGCTACCGCCAGCCTTTCTCTTCTTGCGGCCTACTCGGGTTGTTGGCCTTGGCGGGGGTTCGTACTTGGGCTTGTCCTTCTGCACAGGGTTTTAGTATTCGCCTTCTATCGTCTTTCTCCATCAATTTCAAACAGAGAAAAGGGATTCTATACCTTCTTGTCTTTCTCATTCCTTCCCCCTTCACCTCCCATACCAGATGGTCCTTGACCCTGGAACAACAAATGTCAGCACAATGCAAAGGCAGAAAGGTCATGGATGACGCAATAGAGCTCACCATTATGACGAATCAAGCTCTGGAGAGCTATTCTTTGAGGGCTTCTGATGATTCGCAGTTCTCCTCCAAGATGCACGCCTATATGAAAGAAGCGCAGTTGGAGAAGAGGCGTAATGGCTGATGTGACGGAGAGGTAACTCGCTGCTTGACTAAGGCGATACGGCTCAGAGCATGCCAGGCTGCTCCGGCTAGGCGCCAGAGAGACACGACAGCTCCAGCCTAGTCACGTGCAGCGCATCTGCCGGCTCTGCACGTGACTAGAGCAATGACACGAGAGTCGTCCAACCGTCGTCAGCTTCTTTGACGAATTCTAAATTTGTTCTAAAAGAGACCATCGACTCTACTAAGCCGCGATAGGACTAAATCTAGGATTTTAGATTGCCCAATTGCCTGTCCTGCGTATGATTGTGTGAATGGAATCCAGGACTGTGCGACATGGCATACGACGTATCTCGTCTAGAGCAGCTGAAAGCTCACATAAGCAGCAGCAGCAGCTTGGCTTGCTTGGCTAGACGCCTCCAAGTAAAGCTGCTGCAACGCACATGCATATTTGCATGGATTAAATCTCTCCGTGCTAAATTGCTAGACTACCACTCTACCTTTCCGCAGTAGAAAGCGCCTCCATCTGCTGCGCTGCTCTATCTCATCCAGCCACCTCGGCCGTGTCCGTTTCAGAGCCGCACACGAGACTTTCCGATCCATGCTCGGTCCAGCGGCCAGTGCACTTTTGTCTGCTCTCATACGCGAGCACAGACGCCATGTCGGAGCGCCTCAAGATGGGCTCCGCGGCCAGTTACCCACCTCGCTTCCAGAGTGCGCCGGAGAGTTTGCGCCAGGCTCTTCGGTGACGATGCTCACGTCTGATTCGGCGCAACGTCCGTCTCCCTGCGCTTGCCCACAGGCGCACAGCCCGGCCAGTGTCAGCTCCCAGGCAACACTAGGCACTGATTGCGAGGCGGTTGCAAGGTGCTGTTGACAAGCTTCAGCGTAGCAAAGCCAAGTCGCACCCCGCTAAAGCAGTGTCCCGCAGTGGGAGCTGGCCTGACGTCGATAGCCGCTGCCGCCCCTCCCCTCAGCCATGCGCTACTGGGATGCTGGCTTGCTGCCTTTTCTGCTTCTACATATTCTGCCATCTGCTGCAGCGTCTTCACAGCGACTCGACCTGCTCCTCTCGCCTCCAACTGCCAGAGACGACTCGCCCCCCGCCTCGACAAGCTCCATCAGTGCTTCGTTATCCAGCACCACGCACTCTGCTTCGACTGCGCGCCATCGCCGTTTTTCTCCAACTGGAACCACCCGCTGCGTCCACGATCAACACGACGACCGTCAAGCACCATGTCGAGTAGTAGGGATCGCCGCGTCATCAAGGAGCTGCAGGACTTGACAGAAGACAAGGACAACTCTGGCATCCATGCCGCTCCCGTCAGCGAGTCACTCACTCACCTCCAAGGCTGGTTCTATGGCCCCGGAGACACGCCGTATGCGGGTGGCAAATACTTTATCCAGATTATACTCGACGGCCAATATCCATTCAAGCCTCCGCAGATGCAGTTTGAAACCAAAATCTGGCATCCAAACGTTTCCAGCCAGACGGTGCGTCCTCTCATCCCTGGATTCACAGCTACCTCAGCTCAGACCCCCGCCTCCCCTCTCCCGCTGGTGTGTGGTGTGGAGGGGTAGAGCAGAGTGATGCTGTGGTTTTCGATCATCTAGAAAGCCATCTTTTCTTTTCTCCCCTTTACTAACATCTTCTCCTAGGGCGCAATTTGTCTTGACATCCTCAAAACAAACTGGTCCCCTGTTCAGACTATAAAAACGGCGCTGCTTTCTATTCGAATGCTGCTCGAAAATCCCAACCCGTCGGATCCGCAGGACGCCGAAGTTGCCAACATGTTATTGCACGAACCCGATGTTTTCGTTGTCATGGCTCACGACTGGGCCGTCAGATTTGCAGGCGCTCCCCAGCAGCCGCAACTAAATACAGCGAGATTTAACGGTTTGGCTAGGGTACAGCCCCGAGGTGAAGATGAGCGCCGGTATGTCCCGAGTAATGATTTGCGATGCCGGAAAACGTACAAGGAAAAACTAATTCGAAATGCGTCATAGGTATCTCGGATACAACCGAGCGTTGATTGAAAGGTTCACAAGTATGGGCTTTGAAGTTGATAGAGTCGCGGAAACCTTAGTCTATTTTGGCATTGATCGCAACAATGGCAGAGATTACCACTTGACAGAGGGCCAAGTAGGTGATATTACTGCGCGGCTACTTGGCGAGCAGTAACCGCGCTTGACCGGCCTCACTTATTGAGACAGTGAGATGGCGACTATTGGCTGGAGTTTTATTCAAACTGATGCTTGAACTTTGATTATGTATTTGCTTTTTCTTTCTTCTTTTTCCTTTCCGTCCTTTTTTTTTTTTTTTTTGGGTGTCATAATCCATATCCTGGGGCTACTCCTTTACCTTGAGACTCCTGGTTTGCGAAGCATGTCAGCAGCCAGGCAGCTTGAAATCTCCAAGAGGTGTTTGGTTTTGAGGAGTCAGCGTGAGTACCTCTAAGAAGTGCATTCTATCGGGTATATCGTTTACAAAATTGGAGTTATGCGGTCCGGATTAGCATATTACACTTCGATAAAGCGTCTGATACTTTTAGTTATACTTGATTCTTTGAATTACCATATTTTTGAATTCTTTTTGTTCGTTCTACATTCTTGAAGTGATTACCTTGTCAACCTTTGCGTTTTTGATAGCAAGAGTTCAGCTTTCATGATGTAGCTACCGTAAGGACTCACCTGGAAAGGATGTAAATGATGTACCGCCACAGACTTAAGGACGCGCACTTCGTAAGTGGTACAATTGCTCTCCCATGACACCTAATCTATCACGAATCTACGGCAATAGACTTGAGTGAAAACAAAAATAGCCCTTTTTCTATGAAAAAAAGAGCTTATTCCTCCGTTTCCCCTTCCTACCCACATGCTCCAGAAACCTATCAACAGCCGTTTTCTACAGCCTCCACTCCCACCGTGTATAAATTGTTTTTCATGTATTTAATGGATTTAAATTAAGAATATGATTAAGTCAAAGTCCACTGTCTTTATTTTTCTTACTGTAAATCATCTCATTTCGCCAATTAAAAAGAGGAGAAGGAAAAAAGAGAGACTTGTAATTTACAGCAGGTCGCGGCGGACAAACTCGTTGTAGAGGGCCTTGCCCAGACCAGCGGGCGAGCGCTCCACAATGACACCGGCGTTCTCCAGGGCGGCAATCTTGGAGTCAGCACCACCCTTGCCGCCGGAGACGATGGCACCGGCGTGGCCCATTCGGCGGCCGGGGGGGAGCGGAGATGCCGGCGATGAAGCTGACGACGGGCTTGCCGCCGTTGACGGTGTTGGCCTGCTTGAGGAACTCGGCGGCGTCCTCCTCGGCGGAGCCACCAATCTCGCCAATCATGATGATGCCGTCCGTCTCCTCGTCCTCGATGAAGACCTTGAGGCAGTCGATGAAGTTGGTGCCAATGTCCCTGAAGGGGTCACCGCCAATGCCGACGACGAGGGACTGGCCGAGGCCGGCCTGGGTGGTCTGGTTGACGGCCTCGTAGGTCAGGGTGCCGGAGCGGGAGACGATGCCGATGCGGCCGCGCTTGTGGATGAAGCCGGGCATGATGCCGATCTTGCACTGGCCGGGGGCGATGATGCCGGGGCAGTTGGGGCCGACCAGACGGGTCTTGGACTGGGTCTTGAGCATCTGGGTGATGCGGACCATGTCTGATATCCGCCATGGTTAGCTATCGGGGACTGATATATACATATATGGTGGGGCTAAGCTCTGACCATGTTGAGGAATTCCCTCGGTGATGCAGACGGCGAGGGGGATCTCAGCCGCGAGAGCCTCTTCGATACCGGCGGCGGCCAGAGGGGGGCCTTTTGGGAAAAGTTGGTCAGCATCAAGCGGCGACATTATTTGTAGTCAGGATATACGAGGGTCGCATACGGGACGAAAAGCGCAGTGGCGGTGGCTCCAGTCTCCTTGACGGCGTCGGAGACGTTCTTGAAGACGGGCAGGTCGAGATGTGTCTGGCCAGCCTTCTTGGGGTTTGTTCCACCAACAACCTTGGTTCCTAGACGAGCGGCGCAGTGAGCATTCGCATCCAACGTTTGTGCGCAGCGATATTCCGAGGCTTTATCGTACCGTACTCAATGGCCTGCTGGGCGTGGAAACTGCGCATTTACACAATTAGCATCCACTGCGCACTGATATAGCTTCCCCCCCTCTCCTCAGATGCTCCTGTCTGCGGGTCGGTGCCGAGCAACATACGTTCCCTGCTTTCCAGTGAAGCCCTGGAAGATGACCTTGGTCTCGCTGTTAATGCGCAGGTTCTCGATGGTCTTGGCGTAGGGCGAGCTGGCCGAGCTGTAGCCACGGCGGGCGGCGTTGCGCAGCGCCGCAGAGCGCGCGGCGGTTCTGGGAATGGCCTGCATGGTTGTGAAGGTGGGGGGAAGGAGAGGAGAGATTTCCAAGGGGATAAGAGCTTTTGAAAAAAGAAGCGCCGCGAATGCAACGCTGGAGGGGAGGAAGAGCGGATTGGAGAGGTTTTGAAGCTACGTCGATACGGCAGCAAATTACCGGCTCTGGCAGCTCTGAATTCGGGTGCTGCCGGGGGCCCGGCAGTTTGCTTTTTCCGAAGCGGCACGTTTTTTTTTCTTGCGGTTGATCAGAAGCAAATTTTGGCGCGGAGCGACAAGGGGGAATACGGTGAGGGGCAACGTGCATGAAGAAAAACGGAACGAAGCGGGTTAAGAGATACAGTATCAAATGGATCCGCTTTTGGCGTCCGTTTTCAAACCTTGAAAAATTGCCCCCACTAGAGCGATAGTCCACCAAAAGTTCTTATCGAACATCAACGGGAGGGGCACCAAATATCAACCTTCTATTGCTTCAACCACGCTTGAGTCGGCCTTTTCAAAGTTGATTTGTCGCCATTATCAACGAGTACAAGGTCAGCTGGAAAGAAAATCAACGAATATGGCGACGGCCACGATTACGGCGACTGCTACGTCGCAGAAAAAGTCTGTCGAGCTTGCGCCAGAGAGCGAGCGCTTCCTGCGGTGCTGCGCAGATCTCGCCAACGCTTTGATTGAAGATCATGAGGCTACCAAGAATGGACGACCGGGAAGAGATATCAACCTCAACTCTCTCCGAGCGAAGCTGGCCAAGAAGCACAAGCTGGCCAATATTCCTCCTCTTACGGCCATCATTGCTGCAATTCCCGAACACTACAAGAAATACATCCTCCCTAAGCTGATTGCAAAGCCGATCCGTAAGATGAAGATGAATCCGATAATGTGTAGGTATAAAAAGCTAATTCGATGGCAGGAACATCTTCTGGTATTGCTGTTGTCGCTGTCATGTGCAAGCCGCATCGATGCCCACACATTGCCTACACTGGCAACATTTGCGTTTACTGCCCAGGAGGACCCGATTCAGATTTCGAATACAGCACACAATCCTATACCGGATACGAGCCCACCTCAATGAGAGCTATCCGCGCTCGTTACGATCCATTCGAGCAGGCGCGAGGCCGAGTGGATCAGCTCAAGTCCCTGGGACACTCTGTGGACAAAGTTGAATATATCATCATGGGAGGAACCTTTATGTCGCTACCTGAGTCATACCGAGAGGACTTCATTGCCCAACTACATAATGCCCTGAGTGGATATCAGACATCCAAGGTCGACGAGGCGGTCGAGGCCGGAGAAATGAGCAACATCAAATGCGTAGGCATCACCATCGAGACACGGCCGGATTACTGCCTGCAGCCTCATCTTACGGACATGCTGAGATACGGCTGCACACGATTGGAGATTGGAGTGCAGTCTCTGTATGAAGATGTTGCCCGAGACACAAACCGAGGCCATACGGTGGCGGCCGTGGCAGAGACATTCTGCTTGGCCAAGGATGCAGGCTACAAGGTCGTCAGCCATATGATGCCTGATTTGCCCAACGTGGGGATGGAGCGTGATCTTGACCAATTCAGAGAATATTTTGAAAACCCTGCTTTCAGAACTGATGGTTTGAAAATTTACCCGACTCTAGTTATTCGAGGCACCGGCCTCTATGAGCTGTGGCGGACGGGAAGATACCAAAATTACACACCCAACGAACTTATCGATCTGGTGGCACGGATAATGGCCCTCATCCCCCCATGGACTCGTATCTACCGTGTCCAGCGAGATATTCCCATGCCTCTAGTCACCTCTGGTGTCGAGAACGGAAATCTGCGCGAGCTGGCATTGGCAAGGATGAAGGACTTCGGTACCACATGCCGAGACGTAAGAACTAGAGAAGTCGGAGTCAATGAAGTCAAGCACAAGATTAGGCCAAACCAGATCGAACTGGTTCGCCGAGACTATGCTGCCAACGGCGGATGGGAGACATTCCTCGCTTATGAAGATCCAAAGCAGGATATTCTCGTCGCTCTCCTGCGGCTCCGAAAGTGCACCGAAAAATACACTTACCGAGAGGAACTGATTGGTCAGCCTACCAGTATGATTCGAGAGCTTCACGTTTACGGCACTGCTGTGCCAATTCATGCGCGTGACCCCCGCAAGTTCCAGCACCAAGGTTTCGGTACACTGCTTATGGAAGAGGCGGAACGGATAGCAAGAGAGGAGCACGGCAGTGACAAGATAAGCGTCATCTCGGGCGTTGGTGTGAGGAGCTATTACAAGAAGCTCGGCTACTGGCTGGATGGACCGTATATGAGCAAGTGGCTCGACGGACGTGAGCAGAAGCCATGAGTAGTATGCAATTACGGTCAATTAGGGATGCAAGTTAGATATCAAAATGTGCGGGTTATTGGCGCAATGGGTAGGATACTAGAAACATGCTTGGAAGATTTTCTGGAACATAGTTAGCATATATATGGTATGAATGACATTTCTCGGGCCCTTGATTATTCTTTGCCACGTCGAGGCGTCTATCTGCTGAAGTTGTGCAAAAGGAGTGCGCGACTGCTCGCTGCTACACGACAGAGTATTGCATGTTCATCTCCGTCTAAAGAAGAAAATATTCTAGAAACAAAAAAGAAAGCAGCCAATAAGGTCTGTAATATGTTGTTGAATAACCGCAAAAAAATGCTCACGGCAGGGCTTGAACCTGCGGCCTCCGCATTACCAAGATTTCAACTGACGCTGAAGTATTAGTACGAAGCTCTAACCAACTGAGCTACGCGAGCTGACTAATCGACGAACCAAGTGTCCAAGCGGGACTTGGTTAGAGCCGATGTTGATGAAAGCGTTCTAAATTGGTTATATATAACTATCTCCATAAAGAGCTCTTGCCACTAATAAATATTGATGTTTCTTAATAAAATAGCCCATGAATTAGGGTCGACGTTATTAACGAAATAAACAGGAGGTCTACCTACTATTTAACCCTAGATATCTAAATATATCAGACTACGCTCATTAAACAAGATCATACGCGAGTAGAAAAATCGATGTAAGGAACTTCTTTATCCTGGATTATAGAGTATATTTTAGTTGCGAAGCAAAACTTCTGCATACAAGTTGAATCATATTGGCCGCTGCATGTGCATGGCCATTAGCAAGATGGTGGGCTTATTTCCTGATTAACAGTGCCGGTAATGTATTTAAAGATGGACTTCTTGATTAGGAAAACAGGCAAACTGTACTGCAGTCCAATTGGCCCGTAGAATCAGTGTCGCTCTACTCTTTGGCCTTGCGCTGCTCTTCCTTCTCCTTAGCGTTTCGACAGTAAGGGCACTCGGTCTCAAACGACGGAGACCATGCTCTGCCGCACGCAGCGCATGTTTTCAAATGACCTTGGTTCATGCAACGAGACTTGGCGCTCTTTTTGCAGACAGGGCTGGGAGGGCGTGAGTTTATGTGCTTGCGGAAATAATGAGTCGACGAACCAATGGTGGGTGCTGCTTCCCGCGTCAAGCATGATGGAGGGACTTTTAGCCGGATGTAGATTGACTGGGGGATTGTGAAAGGATACGATTTTGTGGTCCAAGGCGAAAGGGAAGAAGAGCACGCCAGCATAACCAAAGGATAGTTGGATGCTTTTAAAGTGGTTGTCTGCTTGCTAGCCGCCTGCCTTATGGCCGGTTTCTTTGGTGTCTGCCGAACTCCCAAACCTCGGCGGTTAAAAAAAAGGAGCGCCAGTCCGCAGTACTTGGAATATTCTCATGACTGGCCACATGTTACGGCCAAAATCATAATTCACCAATCAACATCGACGTATTAAGCGCTTCACGACGCATTAAGCGCTTCACGACGTATTAAGCGCTTCAAGTTGCCTTTAAAGATCTTCCACTTTTCCTCTCCATAACGTCCCGCCCCGATATCGTAGAGGGTGTCTAAAGATTCGACGTTATCGCCTGCAGCAACTTGAACAAACTTACGGCATATCTCCAAACGATTGTGGCGGTGCAGTGCGGCAATCCAGATTGCCTCCGCCATATGGGATTTCTCCGTGAATTGCCAGTCACCCGACCACTCAAGGGCTTTGCCTACTTCCATGTTGTAGTATGCTCGATATCGTCCTAGTGTCTCTGGAGAGTCCTCCGATTCAGCCATCTTTGGCCAACCATACATCAGAGGATCCCAATCGCGCGTGATCCATCCGGGGTATCTGGCATATCCCACAAATCGGGGCATTGTCTGGGCGAGGTCCCAGTCAATAAGCCCGGTGACAGTACCCTGTTCATCCACCAGGACATTCTGCGAGTCAAAATCGGGGAGACATAAAACAAAACCAGGCGGAGAATCAAGGGTTGGCAAGCAGTCTACAATGGCTTCCAACACTTTCGCCTCCGCTTTGTCCCATACATTTTCGTTGGAGCTTGAAATCAAATTTTCCTGGAGAAACGCAGAGGTAGAGTCAAATGGACCTGAAGCGGCAACCTGAAGCCCACCATCTTCCTTTTCGTGCCAGTCGTACATAGGCCCAATGACAGTTGAGCCAGATTCGTCTTCCACAATAGATCCCATTTTGTCAAAAGTCAGACAGGAAAACTGGGCCATGATCCGTGAGAGGCTTGTCAGGATCCTCAAGCGCAACTCTTCTCGTGGCAAGGTGCCTGAGTGGTCAAACCAAACCTCAGACACGAGTTTCCCGGGTATAAAGTTCATGCAGAGGTACGGCGCACCGATCTCGTTGTTGTCAGTCGTGTCTATGGCGTATATCTCTGGCACTGGAATCGTAGTTTTGCTCCGAATGAGGCGTATCGTGGCAACTTGTGATTCCATGGCGTGTGCCGCAGGCGGTGTCATTCCGGAACCCCAGCCTGTGGCAGGAACCCGGATCACGAGCTTGACACTCTCCAATTCAACAACATGAGTGATGTTATATGAGCCGCTAATTCGTGCAACAAGCTTGCCACTAGAGTTTGGTAGATGCAGGCATCGGTTTGCAATGTTTGAAGCGAGAAGGACGAGAGACTCTGCCGTAATGGCCACGAGAGGACCAAAAGTTTCGGGGTCAGGATCATCCATGAAAGAGGGCGTAGGCACCGACGGCAATTGCGTTGGAGCGGAACTGTAGGAGGGCGCTTTGAATGAGATTTGGGGTAGGCGAGGTACTGGAGTGTTTGAATGTGAGGGCGTGAGGTTGGGAGGTTACAGCTGCAATTACCGGGCGGACATGTTTGGCTGACAGGATTTGGCACAAGTCATGTGCGTCACCCCACTTACATGTAACCTATTCTTGGTTGACAGCAAACCAGGCTGTTTCCAATAGGGTTGTCCTCGACCACAGTCCGTTATGATATGTTCGCCTATCGTCGTGACTCTAAAGTGGTGGTGCGCCGATAGAATGCGGGCATAATACTCGTGAGGACCGTGAGTATCTCACCGTATGAGAAATTACTCGCACGAGGCCAAAAGCTTGCGATCTTGTGCTCCTAATCCGGAAAATCACGACCCCGCACGAGATCCAATACAAGCTGTGATTGGCTGTGAGAACAGGGGTCGTGAGAGAGGCCCATGGGAGATACCCAGGGGTGAGTGTACAGGCACAGTCGATGATTTCAAGCTTGCCGAGACTGTATAGAGGCCAACAGTTGAACAGTACAAGAAGCACAGAGTGGACTGGTTGAAGGATGTTGAGGGACAATTTTCCGTTTGATATGGGGTTTCTAACAGCTAGTATCGCCGAGTATAGAAACTCCTCATGATAAAGATTATCACCAGAAAGACAAGTGAGCTGAAGGGCTGGTATGTGGAAAGAGAAATTGATTTACTTGATACATTTGATACATTTCATAGTCTGGCTTTTGCGGAAGGCTGATTATGCAAGAAGGGGATTTAGTAGGGTGGGTATGGGAAATAACTGTCTATAACAGAGAAGAAAGAAAGAAAGTTCAGGATTAAATACTATAGGAGATGTAATGTGACAGTGTCATCTTTCAAGCAGATTCTGTACTCATTAGACTCATTAGTTCATGGTACAGCACAGTTACACAGGAAAGCTGAAAAAGATATCGGCAGCTAGATCTGGCTGAGTATTTGGAAGATTGCTATTGTTATTTACCTCACCCCCATTTCGTCAGCAATCTACCTAAAAGAAAACATCCTACTCCTCCAACATTGTCCTAAAGACTTCCGCGGGAGCAATTTTCGGCGCAGCCAAACGAAGGACCTCCTTACTCGTCGTGGAAGCTGAGCATTTCCCGTCCCACGCCGTTTCCGCAGCATGCCTGATGGATAGAATGATACTCTTCGTCTCTCGAGATTGGGCTACCATGTATTCGAGGAATGACTGATCCTTGAAGCGGACATCTCCAATCTTGGTGCCAATTTCCTGTTCGACCATGGCCAAGATCTGCCGCCCAGTGATATCCTCGGGCCCGTTCAGGACGTATTTGCCTTTATTGTGCGGGCTGACATCATCCTCTACCAAGAGGTGAGCCGCGAAGATGCCGACCTCTGACGCGTCAATAATGCCAACGGGCGCATTCTCCGAGGCAATTAGCCTCAGGGGGCCCTGCTTTCCGGTTTTGCGGAATTCCTTGACCAGCTCTACCGCGGGCGCAAGGTAGAAGGACGAAAAGACGTTTGCCTGCAGCGAAGTCCACTGGAGACGTTCAAATTCCGGCGAGCTCAGCAGTTGTTCAATCGCCCAATGCGACCTTGGGTAGTAGGCAGCACAATCCGGACGCACATTCGCAGCAGTGGTTGAGATTCGGACGACATACTCGACGCCCGCATTAAGAGCAGCAAGGTGAAATGTCGACTCTTCGGCGAACTGATTGGGCTGGTTATGTGGCGCAATAAATACCCTCACAACGTTGTGTTGACGGAGCCAGTCTGCGGTGATGTCGACCCAGTTCAGCTCTGCCACTTCAACATTGGGCAGAGCAGCGAGCTGCTGGGCCACAGCCCCGCTAGAAGAACGCGTAAGGGCAAGAATCTTGTGACTAGAGAAGGTCTTGCTGGCACCCAGGAGTCCTGAAAGGGTTCGAACAACGCCTGGTCCGGTGTTGCCAGTGGCGCCGACGACAAGAATGGTAGGGGCCATGCTTGGAATGGATTCAATAGAGATGGATAATGTAGGAAATGAAGGAGACTGCGGAAAAAGTAAGTTCTGCCAACGGGTGCGGCACTTCTCTTTTATCTATGCCTCGTTCTCCTGTGTAAATAGTGTTACTGCCTGACAAGCTCCTAGCCAAAGGGGCTAATGAGTAATGTATTCAGGAGGAAACAATGAAAAGAGTTTATCCAGACGACCATGGCGAATGACACCAATCCAATTCAAGTCGGCTCTCCACCTAAACAAGTCGAGTGAATTTAGCTTGTTCAAGACTTGCAACTAGCAAGTCGTATGAGACTCCCGCTTGAATTGGCTTCATGTTGTTATGGGCGATGGATTGGCGGCTATTCTTCAGTTGAATAATGGAATCTTTTCGTTTGTTAGGGGATGACGGAAAGCTACCAATGTTGATAACGCCTCTGCGGCAAAAAAATATGTATAGTTGCAATAGTTCATACACGCCTGTCAGTCTGGCATCTTTTCGTTTGTTTTCCCATGCCCAACCCTAGGGGGAGAGGGACGTGTAAAAGACAGACGAAGGGGGTAAAATATCAGAAGTAGACGTTTGGGGAATCGCCAGTACTTCGTAAATCCACCACCCAACAGAAAGGAATCTAACGGCTCGGTCTGATGTCATAATCAATCTATCGATTAGTTCATGTCATGATTAATAATCCTGCCCATTGCCCAATATCGAAAGTTCATGATTAATAATCTCGCCGATTATTTAGACTATCAAGAGCTCGGCTAAGCTATGATGAATAATTACTCCCGGTTCCTAGAGAAACTTCTGCGGAGTATTAATATGGCGGAGATAAACGTAGGTTAGATTGCTAGTCTTGGGTCTCATGGTTGTACTATATTCCACTTCTGCGCGGATGATTTGCGCTGAATCCCTCGGCAGCCGGAAGAAGATAGATAGTGGCGTCAATGATAACAAACTAGAGAATCTCCAGTTGAGGCCCTTGCGGAGTTTATAAATCCACTACTAGGGGCCTGAAAACCAGCTGAATTTTTATACATGCTTTATATACCTAACCGGGCGGGACTGTGTTTCAGAAAGAGATTATATAATAAATTTATGTTATAACCTAACCTTTTAAACTTATAATATAGTATACATCTTAGAATAACCTTGGAATAAGGTATAATCGGCGTATTATCTATGGGTCTTGGCTGTATTAATCAACTATTCCAAGGGATTCTTGCCCGGTCTTCACAACCAACAGTATATCAATATCAGCCAGTGCGTCGTGAGTTTTTTTGTCCATGAATCTAGGAGAGTTGTCTAAAGATGAATGCCACTTTTCCAAATAATATCCTCAAATTGGCAGGCGTCATAACGGCACGACCGGGAATAATAGTATGTCTTCCATTCAACTCACTCCAAAGCACGCTTATTTGTCGCGCCGACAACAAACCCACCTCGCCCCCTTCGGGCACAGAAACGATTCCCAACACCTGCTCTGTCTTCTGTAGTAGATATTCAATAACTTCGCAAAACAGCATACCCTGCGTACACGGTTTGTCCACAGGTGATCCCCCAAACATAAGACCAGGAATAGGGGTGATGGGATCAATAGCGATTCGCTCGATCCGAGTGGTGATGTATTCGAGGATCAGCTCGTAGATCGAAAGCATCTGGGTAAAGATACTCGTGATGGTGAGCGCGAGAGGCGCCAACAATGGCTCTGAGGGGGCGACAGGGGGGGGATAAGATGGAGTTGGAGGATAGATTGAGGTGATTGTTTTGAAGCAACTTTGGAAAAGGTGTTTGTGCCGTTTCTGAAGCAGGCAGTAGGCCACATGATGATCGGCTCCTGAGAAGCCTCGTGAGGATCAACAGAAAGTCTTGAGATGTCTTTAGCATGAATTCGGCCAGGGTCAGATTGTCGATGCACAGTGGGCTTTTCTGATAGGTTACGCTATTGAAGTCTAGAGTGGTTATATTCATCTTGGTAGTTGTAACACGGATGAGCAAATCGACGTTCATCTTGGAGAGCCTGCGTAAATCATCTGAGAAATCGACGACGTCTGCTGTTTCCGGCCCTGGTATGGCTATGGTCTCGATCGGAGCAAAGGGCGGACTGTTGGTGGCTGGTGCTGTTCCTGCGGGCGTCTGGAGCGAGGACGGAGTTGGGATCGCGATGCCCGAGTCGTGGCTAAACAAGGAGTTGGTCTGATCAAAGTTAAAGGCAGCATCCCATGAAGTCGAATAGGGGTCGAATGAGTCCATTCCAGCGGTCGGCCACGGCAGCGCCTGGGTGAATGCATCATCCATTGTCCTCACAGCGACTTGTGCTGGGGACATGATGCTGCTCCAGTCCAACTGCGGTTCCCCTTCGTGGAGCGAAGCATCTCTCCGAGACATGCTGGAAGGCTTTGGCCGCCGCGGCCTTCCAATTTTCTTCTGCGATTCGGCGATGCACTCCACGCCGAGCATGGTGCACCTTGCGCATTTCAAGTCATTTCGATCCAGGCGTTGACATCTCGACTTGTTTTTCCTGCAGGCCTGACAAGAGAAGCGTCGTTGCGATGGATGAATGGATGTGAGGCCCATGACAGGCTACGAGCGAGATACTGAGTGAGGTATGGAGGGCTACGGTGAAGGGTGCAGTGAGTGAATGAGCCCGGATCGGGATGAGACGAGATGCGTGCTGGAAATGACTGGAGCCTCTTAAAGCCTCCGCGGACGGTTTTGGAAACCCACCGGCAACGCATCCTAGTCGAGCCTATTCGAACTCTGTTTGGATGAGGCGAATTGATGATTAGTGATGGTTGGGTACAGGGCGGGAAAGCTCTGTTAGTATGATTCTGAATGAGATTTCCGATATTAAATCTCGCGGTGGCTCGTGGGTCTCATACTAGTAGTACTACTACTATGGATACATGTCACTTGGCACGCATTAGAAGCTGAACCCTCGTCCAGAGGATATGAGATATGAGATGCGGTACGCTACAGTGCAACGATATCAGTCAACATGAAGCCTCCGGTGCACGCGCTACGGAGGCTTTGATGCTGAGAAATGGAGCAAAGTTCCGTCTTGCGACGACAAAAGGCCCTGCGCTGCATTTGCAATCACAAGCCATGGCTGAATTCTCGCCAGGGCGCTCTGCACGTACGCAGTCTTGACGGCTTTTTATATATGCTAGTATGAATCTGCCGGCCTTTCCATTCGACCCATACAGCCATCGCTCATTGCACATGGCATGCTCTTTGGAGAGCAGCTTCCGAATCTCGAAATGAGCCTCAGTTCGTCAGCCGTGGACAGTGATTCCATCACAGCCGAAGCAACACTCTACACCGGCAAAGTCGAGTCTGATGGAGAGACAGCAACCGCCTCCCGCAGCAAGACGACATGGCACATGGCACCCGAGCTTGAATCGATACGAAACCGAGATGAGCAAGGTGGCGAAAAGCCCAGGAAACTCGGCGTGGCCTGGCATAACCTCACTGTCAAAGGCATCAGCAGCGACGCCACGTTTAACGAGAATGTCCTCTCCCAGTTTTATCCCTTTCACAAGGGCAACAAGGGAGCCCTCACGAAGAAGATCATCGACAACTCGTATGGGTGTGTCAAGCCCGGAGAGATGTTGCTTGTTCTTGGACGCCCTGGATCAGGCTGCACAACGTTGCTGAGCGTGCTCGCAAACCATAGGCTCGGCTATGAAGAGGTCACCGGAGACGTCACTTTCGGTAACTTGTCCGCAGATGAAGCAAAACCATATCGCGGCCAGATCATCATGAACACCGAGGAGGAAATCTTCTTCCCGACCCTGACCGTGGAGGAAACCATCGACTTCGCCGCCCGCATGAAAGCCCCCCATCACCTGCCCCCGGGAATCAAGACACACGAGGAATACGCCCAGTCCTACAAGGACTTCCTCCTCCGCTCGGTTGGCATCTCCCACGCGGCCCATACCAAGGTGGGAGACGCCTTTATCAGGGGTGTCTCTGGAGGAGAGAGGAAGCGAGTGTCCATTCTGGAATGCCTGACGACGCGCGCAAGTGTCTTCTGCTGGGACAACTCGACCAGAGGCCTCGACGCCAGCACCGCTCTGGAGTGGCTCAAGGCAATCAGAGTCATGACAGACGTGCTCGGCCTCACCACCATCGTCACGCTCTACCAGGCGGGCAACGGCATCTACGAGCACTTTGACAAGGTGCTCGTGCTTGACGAGGGCAAGCAGATCTTCTACGGGCCTCAACGCGAGGCTGTGCCGTTTATGGAGGGCCTCGGGTTCATGCGAGACCCCGGCTCCAACCGCGCAGATTTCCTGACGGGCGTGACAGTTCCCACCGAGCGTCTCATTGCCCCTGGAAATGAAGATACGTTCCCGCGGACTGCCGATGAAATTCTTGCGGCATACGACCAATCTCTGATCAAGCGGAGCATGCTAGACGAATGCCAAAGTTACCCGGTGAGCGAGGAAGCGGCGGAGAATACGGCCGTCTTTATAGAAATGGTGGCTCGCGAGAAGCACAAGGGCGTGCCCAATAGATCGCCCGTTACTGCCAACTTCCTGACTCAAGTCAAGAAGGCCGTCATCAGGCAGTATCAGATCATGTGGGGAGACAAGTCAACGCTGTTCATGAAGCAAGGCGCAACGGTGATCCAGTCTCTCCTCGGCGGCTCTCTCTTTTACGCTGCTCCCAACAACTCGGCCGGCCTCTTCCTCAAGGGCGGTGCTCTGTTCTTCTCCATCCTGTACAACGCTCTGATTGCTCTTTCGGAAGTGACAGACTCGTTTACTGGCAGACCCGTTCTAGCCAAGCACCGCGCCTTCGCCTTGTATGACCCAGCTGCTATCTGCATTGCCCAAGTCGCTGCAGACTTGCCCATTCTCCTATTCCAAGTTACACACTTTGGCCTCGTTCTCTACTTCATGGTCGGCCTGAAGACGACCGCAGCAGCCTTCTTTACCTATCTGGCCACCAACTTCATAACGGCCTTGTCCATGACGGCTCTCTACCGACTCATCGGTGCCGCGTTCCCTACCTTTGATGCCGCGACCAAGGTCTCTGGTCTCTCAACCGTTGCCTTGTTTGTCTATATGGGCTACATGATCATCAAGCCCGAGATGCATCCGTGGTTTGGTTGGATCTTCTGGGTCAACCCCATGGCCTACGGCTTCGAAGCTCTTCTCGGAAACGAATTCCATGGCCAGAAGATTCCCTGTGTTGGCCCAAATCTTGTTCCCAACGGTCTTGGCTACGCTGACGGAATTGGCGGGCAATCGTGTGCTGGCGTTGGCGGCGCATTGCCCGGTGCCACGAGCCTCACGGGAGACGACTATCTCGCGCACATGTCCTTCAGTCACGGCCACATCTGGCGCAACTTTGGCATCAACTGCGCGTGGTGGGTTCTGTTTGTTGCCCTCACCATCTTCTTCACCTCCCGGTGGAAGCAGCTGGGAGAAGGGGGCCGTAATCTCCTTGTTCCTCGAGAGCAACACCACAAGTCGAAGCATCTGTTTGCATCCCGAGACGACGAAGAGCGGGCTACTGAGAAGCCCCCGGCCAAGGCTGGGACCGCTACGCCAGACAGCAGCCTCGGCAACGATCTCCTACGCAACCGAAGCATCTTGACCTGGAAGAACTTGACGTATACTGTCAAAACCGCCGACGATGACCTCGTCCTCCTTGATAATGTACAGGGCTACGTCAAACCCGGTATGCTCGGCGCGTTGATGGGATCATCTGGTGCCGGCAAGACAACACTTCTTGACGTGCTCGCACAACGGAAAACCGAAGGCACCATTCACGGATCCGTCTTGGTCGATGGACGTCCTATTCCTATTTCTTTTCAACGCTCGGCCGGTTATGTCGAACAGCTGGATATCCACGAGCCTTTGGCGACTGTACGCGAGGCCCTCGAATTCTCAGCCCTCTTGCGCCAGTCTCGCGACACATCCGCCGAAGAAAAGCTACGATATGTAGACACCATTGTTGGCCTCCTGGAACTTAATGACCTCGAGCATACTCTCGTGGGTCGTCCAGGTGCTGGCCTCTCAGTTGAGCAACGCAAGCGGCTTACTATTGCTGTAGAATTAGTAGCGAAACCGGAGATTCTCATCTTTCTCGATGAACCTACATCCGGACTTGATGGCCAGGCCGCTTACAACACCGTACGCTTCCTCCGGAAACTTGCAGATGCCGGACAAGCTGTCTTGGTCACCATCCATCAGCCTTCGGCACAGCTTTTTGCGCAGTTTGATACTCTCTTGTTGCTCGCAAAAGGCGGAAAGACTGTATACTTTGGTGATATTGGTCAGAATGCAAACACAATCAAGGAGTATTTTGGTCGTCATGGAGCTCCTTGTCCCCCTGAAGCAAATCCTGCTGAGCACATGATTGATGTGGTATCAGGGAACGGGCACCTAGCTTGGAATCAAGATTGGAATCAGATCTGGCTGCAATCACCCGAACACGACCAGCTCTCCAAAGACCTGGATCGGATTGTCGCAGAAGCTGCCACCCGGCCTTCAGGGGGTAGCGATGACGGACACGAGTTTGCGGCTTCCATGTGGACGCAGGTCAAGCAAGTAACCCATCGCATGAACATGTCGCTCTTCCGGAACACCGACTACGTGGATAACAAGGTCGCCATGCACATCAGCCTGGCGCTCTTGAACGGCTTCACCTTTTGGATGATTGGCGATAGCCTGACAGATCTTCAGCAGAACCTTTTTACCGTTTTCAACTTCATTTTTGTTGCGCCGGGCGTCATTTCTCAGCTGCAGCCTCTCTTCATCAACCGCCGCGATATCTATGAAGCACGAGAGAAGAAGAGCAAGATGTATCACTGGGCCCCCTTTGTGGCCGGTCTCATCGTCTCGGAAATTCCGTACTTGCTTGTCTGCGCATTGCTATATTACGTCTGCTGGTACTTTACTTGTGGCCTTCCTACCGCACCAGAACACGCTGGCAGTGTCTTCTTCGTCGTCGTAAGACCTGGCCCATCTCCCATCTCCCAGTTCATCCCCCCATACTATTGTCGTGGCACATTTAACAGTTTTTTAGGTCATGTACGAATGTCTTTACACTGGCATTGGACAAATGATTGCCGCGTATACCCCCAACGCCGTCTTCGCATATCTTGTCAACCCGCTAGTCATTACAACCCTGGTCTCATTCTGTGGTGTCATGACGCCCTACAGCCAAATTCAGCCGTTCTGGAGATACTGGTAAGTAAATATCTGACCTGTTGCATTGATGATCCCTTAGTTCCAGCAGTCTCTAACAGTCTCATTTGGCAGGATTTACTACCTTGATCCTTTCAACTACCTCATGAGTTCTTTGCTCATCTTTACTTCCTGGGACAAGCCAGTCCGCTGCAGGTCCGGTGAACTTGCTGTATTTGACCCGGCCCCTAACCAGACCTGCCAAGAATACCTTTCTGTCTACCAGCAGGGCATAGGCGCGGCTACAAACCTCCTGAACCCAGAAGACACCGACGCTTGCCGTGTGTGTCAATATACCCAGGGTGGCGATTACCTCCGGACCCTTAACCTCAATGAGAAGACTTATGGGTGGAGAAATGCCGGCATTGTTGTTGTCTTTGTGGTTGGTATTTACGGGCTTGTGTTTTTGATGATGAAACTCAGGACCAAGGCGACGAAAAAGGCCGAGTCTTAGATCAAGGCCTTGAGGTTATCATCTCTATGCCGCTGTCTTATTTTTAACCCCTGCACCAGTTCTATTCTCTTTTATTCACTCCCGTTATATTTCCATATGCACTATATCCCCGTATCGGAACTACTCATTTTTTCTTGTAATTATTATAGATGGACTACACCTCTAGAAGCTCCCACAGATAGAAATTAGATTCGGTTGCTTGCGCTTCTAACTATTCAATGAGATGCCTTTAAGGAAACCGCTTCCCTCATCGCTCAGACTAGTTATGTAGCCTGCCAAGCCTGAATGAGGGAACGTCTCGCTTAGTAGGTATACTCATAACAGAGTACCTTCTCCCACCTGTTGATGGTACAATGAGTCCTTCACGCAGTCAGTTGCCAATACGTTCAACCCTTATAGGTTAGCGCATGGCATCCTTTCGCGATCATATGATCAAGTGCTTGGCTTGAACCAGGGTCTGAGTTTGGCGCACAACGGCAAAGGTGCTGGAGAGCTATTGGGTGTAGTGGATATGATACGTTTCTTTACAAGTTGGAGACACTTTTTGAAATTCCACAGTATTTGGAGATGCCGAAATGATGATCGCAGCACAAGCGTATAATGGCATTGAAGCGCCCGAAGTAGTAAATATCTAGAGAGAAAGTGTTACTACGATTTTAATGATAATTCCATATAATTACTTTTTTTCTCTCTCTTTCTTTTTTTGTTTTACTTTTTACAATTGTTTTAATAGAGTTCTATTAATATTAAGGGCTATTTAGCCGCCGCCCTATTTCTCATCGACAACGAACCGACATATAATACACACCTCCTATTCCATCCCTGATATCGACATATTCCCTCTTCACTCCTCATTCACACCATTCATTCCAAACATTTCAAAGGCCCCGCTCAAGGCCTCTAGAGATTCCGCCGCTGCACCCAGCCCTGCCAGGATAACGACCATATCTCCCGAGCCGGCCGCATCGCCATCAGCCCTTCTTCAGCTACGCCGCTGCCTCCGACCCTGTCAGATTAACGACCATGCTAGAAGAACGAACCAATCGGCATGCGAGCCGTTAGTCGAAACAACAGAGACTGCCCGCTGCCCCCGGCCCTGCCAGGTTAACGGGTATGCCTCCACGTCGACTAGCACTTGGCGGCTGGAGCCCCTTGGATTTTGCTTTGAATTTCATGGTATCATGAATAGAGACCAGAGCTATGCCCGCCTTGTATTCCCAACGGCACGGGCCACGGAATCATCGCCAAGAAACCATAGCTCCTCTCCAGTGTCTCTTCTAGACGACCGCGTGGAGCGTAAAAGCCGTTGTGTGGGAGGCGGGGGGGGATCGCTCTTGGGGATTTTTCCGACGAGATTGTTTCTTCGGCAATGATGGATTCTGCTCGTTGTTCGAGCGTCTCTTATCGACCCGTTGTCGGTTCGAGGCTCGAGGCTTCTTTTGAAGCTTTCTTTTGGGCGATTTCGTGTCTGCTTCTGTAGTAGAATTCTCAGTAGTAAGTCCACGCGTGAGCTGATCTTCATCTGCTTGAGGAATCTCTTGGTTTGTATGAATAATCTCTGAACTCCTCTCTGATGGCGATTGACTTAGCTCTTCTATGTAGAAGGCTCTGTTTAGGTCCATGATTTGGTGCGCCGTCCGTGCACGGAGAAATGCTCTGTCGTCGTATTGTTCAGGTATCTGCGTCGTATCAGGGACATTAGATAGAATAGATGGGCTGCGATCCACTGTATTAACGGCACTCTCGGTTGACGAGAGGGCTCTACCTGGTTGATCCTGATTAGCTGATTGTCCTGGAGATTGCCCTAACCGCTCGCTTGGGCTGTCGACCATTCTGGCCTTTTTCTTTCTTGCTTCTTCCAGGGAATCGTCCAAAGATTTCCGTTTCCTGCGACGCGCAGGAGTCGGCGTAGCCTCTGGAACCCCTGGTTGGTCTTGCCCAGCAAAGGGTCTCTCTGTATCGACATCTTCGGCGCCAACGTCCTCGCTGGCCATGCGCCGTCTCTTTCCAGTAGATATAGGCGCATCTTCGTCGATTCTCCTCTTTGCTGCTCTTGAACTCTCGGCCGTTTGCTCTGGCGATAGCCTGTCGGCCTGACGCGGGCCGATCCGCCTCGAGGACGATGTGGGCTCTGGCTTTTCAGCAGCAACCGCTGCAGCCGCCGGACTCTCTGAAGTTGAGACTGGCGCATTGCGAGACGACTTGCGCTTGCTGCGTGCTGTTCCGTGAGATGCCCTGCGTGGTGAGTCTGAAGAAGTCGCCTCGATGGCTTCAGACGCGGCGGCTGCGCGCCTAGCGGCCCGCGCCGTCCTCGTCCTCTCAATGGCTTCGTCTGCCCGGCGTCTCATGCTCTCCCGTTCTTCTCTCTCGTCTCTCACAAAGCCGTCAAAAAACGTCACCAGATTGTCAAAGGACATGTAGCGCGCATATTGCTGAAAGGCGAACTGCCGCCGGGCCGCCGAGTCATTTTTGGTACCTGGCTTCATCTTCACATTACGGGTCTCTGGATCGTAGCACAACTGACAAGAGAGTAAAGTAGAGGACCACAGTAAAGTACTGACTTCATCCCACCCTTTAGACATTTCTTTGATCCGTTGAGCCTTGCGTTGTTCTAGCCGCGAGTAAAACTCGTCTCTTGTATCCGAGCTATCAGCACATTCATAAACATCTCTGTGGAAGGCAGTAGGGTCTTGTAACGAAAACGGTCTGGTATTAAAGCGGTCATGAAGCGTGGTAAAAAGATCGTTGGGGTCAAGGGAAAACTTGGCAAAAGGCCAATACCACTCTAAGTCCTGTAGATAATCTGGCTTGGGAAGTACAGGATCCATTTGAAAATAGAATGATGATAATCAATCAATCTACAGCTTGTAGAAGGCCAGAATTGATTGGGGCGGTGGTGGCATAACGACAGTCGACCCCCATAACTCACGTGATGGAACCTGGGGATACTGTAAGCGCGCGCACATATCGAAAAGAAGGCGCAAAATTCAGAAATGTTGGAGGGAGACGGAATAGGAAGTTGGATGTTGGTTGGAAACTGGCCAGAACACTGCTGGGCTGGATACGAATCGGCTAATTCATAGACCACATGGAGCAAAAGCATGAAACCAATTGCAAGTATCGTACAGAATAAGGTTCAATTTGACTAAAACATCGTGGGCTATTAAACGAAGCTACAACCAGAACCTCGAGCCACTATATTGTTAGCTCAGGTTCTAATCAAACCTGTACAGAAACAAACAAAACAAAGTAAATGTCAAACACTTAAAAAAAGTATACATGTGGTGAAAATTAATACTTGGTATTCAAACACATCTTGCAAGCTTTTATCAAGAGTTTGAGTCGTCGTTTCAGTACGTATTTTTGAATTATAACACTGCCCATTGTCTTGGGTATGAATATCCACAAAAGAGGCAGCTACAGTACTAATTCATTCTCTCCATGCAAGCCATTCTGACGATACTTTCATCTCAGGTTCGGCCTCTTCAATGATCACAAAGTCCTTTAAAAGCTCTATATCAAGTATAATCGGCAAGTAAGCAACTATAAGTCCATTTTTCAATCTATTATTACAATCAACAGCTGGTCAATCAAAGTCTGCCAGTATTGTCACCACCCACAAGCTTTCAGTCGCTTGGATTGAAATCTTATGGAGCCCTGGCGTGCTAAAACTTAGAATCCAGGGGCTGTCATACTCGCTAGCAGCGCCCACACCACGAGCAGAACGTCAATGGCTAATGCATAATGGAGCAAGTGTAGATGTGGCTACTGTATATCTGCGGAAGAGACTAGTCGAATCTCGCAAATGTTACCTTTTGTGCCACGTCAGAGAAACTGCTGCAGTCATGAGCTGTTCTGCAGCCACGGCCACACATATTGGTCCAGCTGCATTAGGATGGCTGCCACGATCGGCATCGTTGCCACTAAACCCACTCATTCAACTCTTGCAATTGAATGTGCCATCCCGCTCAACCGTTTTCTCCCTTGCTGACTGCAGCCATCCAAAGACTGGCAAGTCTCGAAACCCCTCACTCCATGACCAATGGCAATGGGCGGTAAGAGCCGGGGCTTGCCTTTGCACGCATGGCGTAGCTCAGATTGAGGCAATATGGACATGGCCTGCTATCCGATATGGCGCCGTGTCCTTTGTAGCACTGGTTGTTAGACACTGCAGTTTGAAAGCCATCTGAAGTTGATATGCTGGGCGGCAGTCAGGTGCCAATTCAACAGTGGCTTCGGTGGAGAGTTTGAACTGCGACGAACATGACACTGTACGATTACAGCATTTCAAAAGTTGCCCTGCCTTTTGTAGAATTAGATGCTCTTATTTCTCTAAATCTTGTGTAAAAATGCCTACAAAGGTTCAAGTAGTGTCGAGTTCTTTATTCCATCCAAAATCACATTCGACAGCATCAATGGAGCAAGCCAATCAGCAAGCACCTAGCGAGAACAGCCAGGGAGCATCCCAGCATACCAACCCCTTCACCTCTTCTGAATTGAAAGCAAATGCTGAACATAATGGCTGGTGCAACACTCAGTCAAAGATAGTTCAATCGTCTGCCCAAAGCACCAATCCTTTGACTACTAGCGAAATAAACGCGAGCACAACACACAACGAGGAGTGCAACACTCCAATAACAAACATCCAGTCTTCCAATGATACCAATCCCTTTACCGCTTCCGAATTGAGAGCAAACATCGACCATAATAAAGAGTGCGCTACTCAGTCAAGATATATTCCACCATCCAATACTACCAACCCTCTTTCGGCGAGCGAATTCGAAGCGATTGTCAAGCAAACGAATCCTCAATTCGAAGGGGTGTCCTCGTCCAGGGCCACAAATCCCATCGCTTCGGCCGAGCTGAATGTCATGGTCAAATCCAAGAAGGAATTGGACTCTCGGCCAGAGCAGAGCGCTGCAAATAAAGAGAGCAAAAAGGCAACAAAGCCGGACAACAACATCGCCAATGATAAAGGCAGTGACAAGAAGCAGGTGGCCATTCAACCGCCATACCGGCAATGCATTAGAAGAGCCACTCTTAAATTCAATATGAATACCGTGGTTAATATCAATGCTCAAGCACTTGGCATGTCCGGAAGACATGTCCCCCATGCCGCTGGCGAACTAACTCTTGTGCAATCGCAACACGACGTTGGTTACAGTGTGCAGATTGCTGCATCGCCAACGGACCAGAGGCGTACTCGCCGTACCAGTCGAGGCAAAGTTATCTGTCTCGACTTGATGTTCGATCCGAGCAGCGACTTTATACTCTTATGCAACATGACCCAATCATCCGCCGCGGAGCCGATTGCCATCAGACCGCTTCCGCTCTCCAGCCGGAATGAACCATTGAAACTTGACCCTCTCGGAAAAGTCCCTCTCAATTCTTCGTACCGTGTTTCTGCATGGAATGAGCATCTGTTCGATATTACCATCTTCCCACGCGGCTATGTTTCTGTCGCAGAGCCAGCCAATCAGACAATGAGAGTTAAGAAAAGGGCGCTTGAAGCATCTTCATCTCAGCTCGACCCGCAGAATGTTAAGAGGGCAAAATTACAGGAGACGACTGACGAGTCCAATGCTACCACCATCATCCAAACAACAGCACAGCCACCTCCACCGCCAGCCAACGAGCTGATTGCCGTCAAGACAATTTCAAACACGGACAGGCCAGACACGAGCCTCCTGTCAGGTATATGTCATCCGCTGGAACATCTTCGGCTTGGCGATACTGTAAAGATAGCCAGTGCCACTCAAGAAGAAGATTATACAATTACCCGCAAGGATGATATATCAGTTCAAAGGAACTCGATTGTTTTCAAAGCACACCACTCGAGTTTTCCAGATCGGTCAATAGCAGTCAAAGTATGGCGAAGCAAGCTGGATTACGATCCTATTTCAAAGCAAGGGGTAAATATCTCTGCTGTTGGTAAACATTGGTTGAATGAAGTGAGGAATCATTTCAAAGTAAACCAACATGTGAGTTGATGTTACAAATCCATCATTCATTGGTATTCAATGCTAACTCTACTCTAGCCCGCCATTGCAACTGTTTTGGGCTTTGACGCAAGATTGCTGTCGCTATATATGGAGCATGTAAACGCGCCTAGTTTACAAGGTTATCGCGAACGTGGAAGAAACCCCTATTGCACGCTGAACAGTTTGGATGCAAAAAGGGTGCTCCATGATATCACCGATGCCCTCAATTTCATTCATAGTAAGGGTATCACGCATGATGACATAAAGCCAGCGAATATCCTCTACTCTAAGCAAAGGGGACCAGTTCTTATTGATTTTGGATGGTCGTCCAATGGACATGTACACACTGCAGGATCGCCATGGTACATTCCCCCTGAATACGCAAACAATGGTGAGCGTGGAGCCGCGGCTGATATCTTTGCTCTCGGAGTCGTCACGCTCTTTGTCTTGGGCATGATCCCCCTCCCAGAGTTACAGTCGCCGCCTTTGGTATGGCATATTTCCCGCATAAGAGGCGGAGGGCCGGAGACTTTTGCGGCAGCAGAAGCGATGAACCGGTGGTATAAGATTGTTCAAGAGGCTGCAAAAGAGTCCACGGTGGATTTGGACGATTCTGGTGATGTGGCTGTTGGGGACATAGTTGCTAGGATGGTAGATGAAGATGTTGAGAGGCGGATTAAGGGGCCTCAGATCATACGAGCGTTGGATAGGCACAAGTAGATAAAATAGTATAGCAGAGATCAATAAATCATCAGTGGTACAAAATCAAATGATTGCGAGAACAGTAATGGGTGTACTTGTCGTTAGGTTTGATATAACATGAGTACGATTCATGCTTGTATATAAGACAAGGACTTTTGAATAGCTGGGCGGAGCGGACATGTTCACCCGAATGTATTTCAATCATTAAATAAATGAATACACAAGTTCAACATGCAATTGTAAACACCCAACTGGCTAAATATCGATGGGTTAACCAAGAACGAGATTAAATATTGCTTACTCATTTAGCCGGAGACAAGCATTGAGTCGCCATAGGAGACGGACGGTCGATGCCGGCGTATACTATTCTAGTGGTTCAACGTGTACAAATGCGGCCCATTTTTTGACACGCCGCATGCGATTGTTATGATTGCAAACTAACAAGTCCTTATAAAATGTCAGAGGAAGAAATAGTCAATAAAATGAAGCATAGTCTACCATCGACGCTATTTTCATCTCCCCGCGTTATTATCCAGATCCCTGCGCTCCGAACCAGCCCCTCACCTTGCCTTTTGCGCAACATCATCTACTACCCATATTAGTCTCTCGTTAGATTTTACACATGATACAATTTCTGACATCTTTATCGCTATTTATCAAGAGACGAAGCTCACAATGACTTTACGTAGCATTGTTGCTACGAGCCAGCCAAAGCATCAGCCGCGCGCTTCGAAACACGGCGCCACAGATGCACCTTCTGAGCCGGATCTCATCAAGCCGTGGAAACTCCCTCCTCCAAAGACATATATATTCAAAAATGCGAATGTGGTGGATGCAGCAAATGGGCAAATTATTCCAAACCAGAATGTCAGGATATCAAATGGACTCATCCAAGAAATTGACGGCAGTAATAGCGCGCAGCTATGCTCTAGCGACACCATCGTGATAGACATGGCAGGCAAATATCTCTGCCCTGGGCTCATCGACTGCCATGCCCATCTATCTTCCGTGCCTGGAGAGGAGGGTCTTGCAGCGGCTGCGAATCACGCCGATGCTGCGGTATCTCTACTACGCCAGCCATACATGGCCGCTCAAGTCCTCTACCGGGGCTTCACTACGATGAGAGACACCGGCGGTGCAACGCTGGCTCTCAAAGAGGCCATAGCAGACGATGTATTCCATGGGCCGCGGCTATTCATCGCCAATAGGGCACTCTCGCAGACTGGAGGCCACGGCGATTCGCGATCTGCGCATGAGAGCTGCTGCGGAGCCACAACTTCTCTTTCTACCATCGTCGACGGCGTCCCAGCCGCGATACATGCTGCCCGAGAGCAGATTCGCACGGGGGGCAGATTTCATCAAGATCATGGCAAGCGGCGGTGTTGCGTCTCCCACAGATAGGATTGACCACATCCAGTTCACTGCTGCTGAGATCCGGGCGATTACTGAAGTTGCAGATACTTACAATACATATGTGACTGCTCATGCTTACACGCCTCGGGCGATCAGGCACGCTGTCGACAACGGCGTCAAGGGCATCGAGCACGGCAATCTGATTGACAAAGAGACGGCAGAATACATGGCCAAGAACGACGTGTGGTTTACTCCCACTCTTGTCACCTACCACGCCATGGGCTCTGACAAGTATGCCGGCTTCCTCCCTCCTGCAAACCGCGAGAAGAATCGCCAGGTGCTGGAACAAGGACTGCAATCTCTGCGCTTGGCAGACGAGGCTGGGGTCACCATCTGCCACGGCTCCGACCTCCTCAGGCCTCTGTGGGCCGAGCAGAGCAAAGAATTCGGCATTCGAGCACAAGCTCTAAGTGCAAAGAAGATTCTCCAGGGGGCCACCGTGAATGCGGCGAGGATGCTGAAGCAGGAGAACTTCTTGGGCCAGATCAAAGAGGGATTTGCCGCAGATGTTTTGGTGCTGAGTGGGAATCCGCTGGAGGATGTTACAATTCTAGATGAGCCGGAGAAGAACATTCTTGCAGTATTGAAAAATGGCCGGGTGTATAAGAGCAGGTGGACGAAGCTGCCGGAGGATGTCACTCGAGCCCAGGCGTTTATCGAGTGACTCAACAAGGGTGAAGAATAGATGAAAATACATGATTAATTGTAAGATTCGAGTGAATGGAATAATTCTTCTTATGGCTTGTAAGTTGAAAGTATCTCGGGCAATCGGGTGTGTGGAGAGAGATCGATCTGACTAGATCGGGGTCGTCTTAGTCAGCAAGATCCGACATCTAGTTGCCGATATTAGGCGTCGACATCTTTTCCTCTTCTCTCAACTACAACAACAACTCATATCCTCTCATGCCCAAGCTGCGCAGCGTTTAAACCTCCGACACGAGCTCTCGCGCACCCACAATGAGCCGCAAGCCATGATCTCCGGCCGCTCTAATGCTCCCTCGCTGGATCTGCCAGACTCCACCACCGGCGTCCTCCCCGTGATCCCGCCCGGCGTCGAGCTCCCCGATCGCCACCCGCGAAACAATGCCGCGACCGCAGCTTCAGCGGCCGGAGTGAGGGCTCTCAGCGCGCAGCTCGTTGCCTTTTACTTCCGCGCGCCCGCAAAGTCCTTCTTCCGCACGAGGGTCGACTATCTGGCGTATGCCCGGACGATACACCACCAGCAGACAAAGCGGCTGATGCAGGCCGTCGCAGAAGATGCCTCGCCGACGAAGCTGGTTGCGGCGCTGCGGCAGACGTGGCTGTGGATGCGCAGCACAACGCCGGGCGTGTTGACGTCGGCCATCAGGCATGAAGGCTGGGGCATTGTGCCGCACCAGATCATGCCGCCGCTGATTGCCAACATTGGCGTCAACGCCGTGCTGTACACGGGCTATCTGCACATCTTGGGCCACCTGCACGAGGGGAGCTCCAAGGCTGCCAAGAGGGTGTATCCGCCGCCTCCTCCGCAGGCCACCTTTGCGGCTGGCTTCCTGGCGGGCGGACTACAGAGTGTCTTGGCCGCTCCACTGGACGCACTGCAGGCACGATACGATCACCGCGATATGATGCCCAGCGACGGCAGCAACCGGCCTCGAAGCATGTGGACGTTTAGCGCCGAGAAGCTGAGGGAAATCGGGCTGCGGGGCATCTTTGCCGGATGGGGTGTGTCGTTCGTCAAGGACAGCCTGGGATGCGCCATCTTTTTCAGCACATTCGAGTATATCAAAGCCCAGTCGTATTATCGCTTCGTGGCATGGTACTACGGAGGCTTGGAGGAGAACATTGTCGATCTTCTGGCGACAAAACGGCCTGCGGACAAGCCTACGGATGGTGGCATTCAGCTGATTCGACCGCACTACGCTATTGAGCCCGCGTTCCTCCTTGCCGCCGGCATAAGCGCATCCTTCACTCAGCAGCTTCTGCTCCACCCCCTCACGCACTTTCAGGTGAAGCACTGGGACCATCTGGAAGAAGTCGACGAGAAAGCCGCCCGGCTGCGCGCATCCCGCGCTGCCAATCCAGATACGCCTCAGCGCCGATGGAGGATGCTGCGGGCTTACTATCACGCCTATCAGGAGACTTTTGCTGCTTGTACGGCCGAGGCTTCGGCGGAAAGACTGAGTCTGGGGAAGTGGCTGTATCGCGGATTCTGGTGGAACACGATTCGGCAGGTTCCGAGCACAAGCGCCGGCTTGATCATCTTTGAGCTTATCCGCCGAAAGTACGGGTTTGGAATGGACGAAGTGCGCATTAACACCGAGGATGGATACGACATCTTGTTGCATTAGAGGGTAATACAAGGATTCATGATGCATGTCATGTTTTGTATTAGAGTATATAGCACACAGACCTCTCTCCATTAGATATAGTACACGATAGAATATACCACTCCTGCAAATGAATATCAATGCTGATTTGACTATAGCCGTTTGAAGCATGGTCAAAAATTGCTATCCTCTGTTACTCCCAGCACAGGTTTTACTTCTTCTCCGCCTGCAAAACTGCTCAAACGAATCGGTAGAGTTCTTTTTCATAAGTCGCAGACGACTGAAAATTGAGAGCCGTAGTCGGATAACGTGCTGTGGACCTTGTCTGCTAGTTCGGTAGATCGCACTGTTCCTCGGACGTTGTATCCTGTCTAGGGCTTGCTTGACGATATGCTGGGCTATGAAGCCGTTGGCGCCGGTGACGAGTAAAGTTTGTTCGGACGGAGGTGCCATTGTAACTATCTGTTATTTGAGTTTCCGTTTGAGGTAGATTCGATTTACAGTAATCGAGAGTCATAGTGCCGTATAGCTAAGCTGTGTGTTTTGTCTCTGCTCCGCTCCGCTGGCTGGGTGGATGGAAAAGTGCCGCAGATTCCAAGTATATAAAGGGGAGCCCTTGGGAGGAGGTGTAGTATTACGGATTTACACGTAGTTTGATACCTCTCACAAACCTAGAATCTCTTCCAGCTTGAGCACTCTTCCTCTTCTTAATAACTCCAACTCACTATTACAACAGCCATGACAAACTTGTTCGAATATTTTACAAACCTACTAGCAGCTTTATTACAGCTAGTGGCAACTAAAGAAGGAAAAGAAAGTGCTATAATTGCTCTTTGTAATATCTTACGAATTTCCTTTGCCAGCGCATGCCAGCCAGAAGGAATTCACAATACATCGCATGAAGGAATTAGAGCAAGGGATCACAACCACTTTGAAGGAATTAGAGAAAGTAAATTAATAAAGCCAGTCTGTTCATCTTTTTATCTAGACATGAAGTTATTACATCTACAATCTATAGATGCTTGGCCGCTCTTTTCTCTGGTATGGCTCTGGCTCGAGAATAGAAATATGCATAGTTTCGTATTAAAAAAAAGAATTACCAGGTGAACAAGAGGCTTGCTCTTCTTATTGTCCTGGAAAATGATGGTACTGGTAATGTGATGTATGGCATCTCAGTAATGTAAATCTCTTTTAAACCGCTTACGAACCAACTAAACTTCAAGATAGACACACCCCTGGCAGCGTTTACTTTAACATTTCTTCTTATATATTACGCTCATAGCCATAGCCAAAGTACAGTAATCTCAGCGACCCCCATCTCAATTCTCCGCACTCAACCCAATCATCCCCAAGCTTACATCCCAAAGACGCGCCGCACTCTCCCCATCGTGAATATGCGCCGCATGTCCCGGCGCAAGAACCGTCGCATCTCCCCTCCACAACTCGCTCTCCTGACAATCCTCCAGAAACACACCACCTTTGCCTTCCCACTCGCGCGATATCGCCGCCCACACCGTCGTGGCAGCGCCCTGCTCAGCACTCTTCATCCTTTGCGCGACAAGCGGATCCCCAGTCAGGGCATTGAGCTCCGACTCGGGCGTCATTCTGTTGAGCCTCGTGCCGCTGATGCCTCCCGGATGGGCCGCCAGGCCGTGCAGGCCGCTGGCGCCGTAGCGCTTTTCCATCTCGAATGCCATGTAAATGTTTGCTGTTTTAGATTGCGCGTATGCGAGTAGCGGCTGGTACTCATCCTGGCGGTCAAAGTTGACGTCGTCGAAACGGATGCCCGACTGGCGGTGGCCTGACGCTGAGAGGCAGACGACTCGAGAGTGGAAAGATGGCGTGCTCGATGCGAGTAAAGCATCTTTGAGGGCTTGGAAAAGAGCAAAATGCCCGAGGTGGTTGGTTCCAAAATGCAGCTCAAAGCCATCTTCAGTTGTTCCTTTTGGATATCCACGGATGCCTTTGATGCAAACTTAGTACATGGAGAAAAGAAAGGTCTCGCGGAACGTCCCAAGATAGGGGGCAACAAATCGTAACTCACCAGCGTTGCAAACTAGAATATTAAGCCTGCCCAATGTCCGGCCCAAGAAGTCGGCAGCAAACTCTCGTATATTCTTGAGAGAGTCCAAGCTCATTTCCATGTACTCGAGTTTTCCCGGCTTGTTGTCACAGCGGAGCTCTGCTTCAGCCTTTTTGCCCTTTTCAGCGTCACGCCCGGTGAAGTACACATCAGCACCAGTGGCATGCAGCGCACGCACTGTTTCGAAGCCGATGCCAGAGGTGCCTCCAGTCACGAGGATAACCTTTCCCCTAAGCTGGCCATCCAAGGATTGATCTCGTACAATCCCAAGGGCGGTAGGACGGGCGTCTCCGGGGCCATTGGTATCTTGGTGTTCTTTTGCGTATGGAGCTATGAGCGACATGATGATTTGTTAGACAGCTGTGTTTAGGCCAGTCGATGAATAGCAGAATTATTGGGCTGAATGTACGATGAATGTAGAGTAAAAAAAAAAAGTGTATTGGCCAACTATAGATTATATAGGCCACCATCTCGATTATATGTACTTAATCTTCAATGTCCCCATGTGGAGAGTTTAGCTGCTTCAAGCGTCTCCCTCCGCCATACTCAAGCCAGACTAGCTCACAGCGAGGATTCCCAATCACGGACCTGTTGCGGATATAAACCATCATGGTCGCAGGTCCATCAGAAAGTAAACGAATGTATGACGAAGCATCCATCGAGAACATACAAAAAAGTAGGAGCCCCGGTCGAGATCCATTGCTCGCCGGCAAAAGTGGGGCCGTGGGAAACGGATTTACCGGCAATAGGTCCGCTCTTGAATAACGAAGTAGACGGCACCTCCCACCTATAAATCATGATGCTGTTTGTTGGATTTTTGAAGAATAAAAGAATTTAGAAGCTTCTTTATAGAGATCAAAGGAGAGTTCAATAGAAAGCACAGAAACTAGACTCAATACCAGCATAATGGCTTCAGCAACAACTCACGCAGAGTTTGGCGTCCGCACAACGGCCCTGACTGTTGCCGCCGCTTTCCCCTCCGCCATCGCAGGCAAGACGATTTTAATCACGGGAGTCAACATCAAGGGCCTCGGCTTTGCCACCGCGCAGGCCTTTGCCTCGCAGAAAGCCGCGCTCCTCATCCTCGCGGGCCGCACCCCCGCCAAGCTGCAAGAATCCGCCGATACTTTGGCCAGAGAATATCCCGGCACAAAGTTCCGCATCCTAGAGCTGGACCTCAGCTCTCAAAGGGGCGCGCGAGCAGCCGCCGCCACGCTAAACGGATGGACTGACTTGCCCGCCATTGACATCCTTGTCAATAACGCCGGCATCATGAACATCCCCACCCGCCAGCTCAACGAGGACGGCATCGAGCGGCACTTTGCGACAAACCACGTCGGCCACTTTCTCTTTACAAACCTCATCATGGGGAAGCTGATTGCGGCGGCGCAAAAGCCCGGCGCTGGAAAGGGTGCCACTCGCGTCATCAACGTATCCTCCATGGGCGCCAACTTTAGCCCCATCCGCTATAGCGATATCAACTGGGAAAAGGCAAACGAGACGATACCTCTTGTCGAGCAGCCAGACTATTTACGATTTTCCCAAATGCTGGGCATCGACCAAGACGTCATCAAGGCTGACAGTTTCATCTCAATGGGAGCCTACGGACAGTCCAAGACAGCCAACGTGCTGTTCAGCCTCGGCCTCAACGAGCGCTTATACAACAAATATGGCATTTTGAGCCTTGGCTTACATCCCGGCTCCATCATCACCGAGCTCGGACGGGAGATGGACCCCGAGGTATGGAGACAGAGGACGGAAAAGTTCAAAAAGGGAGGTATGGTTTTTAAGAACCAGGAAGAAGGCACCAGCACAACGCTGGTGGCTGCTGTGGACCCAGCACTGACACTGCCAACAAAGAGGCCTCTTGCAAGCGAGGCAGATCTCGCAAAGATGGGCAGGGAATTGAAGGGCGAAGACGGGGAGTGGGAGGGCAGGGGTGTGTTTCTGAGTGATTGCCAAATCTTTGAGGACGCAAAGGCGTGGTTTACGAGCTGGAGCCAGGGAGAGAAGCTTTGGGCAAAGAGCGAGGAGCTTGTGGGAGAGAAGTTTGCCTACTAAATATGGGTAGTTAAGCAGCAATACTTGCAATGCCTTTTATATATCAAAAGCTTATATCAAACGTTCTTAGACTGTCTGTTGACAAATGATTTAGCCTCCCTAATGTGAAAGAGAATCATCTGATGTTTGCGAGCCCCGTTGCCGATTCCTAATGTAATTCCATGGGCCCTCTCATAGTAGACTCGTGTGCATCATGACATATTTCCGTCACTTCATCTATATTCGGACATAAGCGGCCGCTTGAAGCCTACATTAGCATCCGGAATTAGTTTACACAGGCGAAGCCGCGGGGAGGCGGGGGAGTGATGCAGTCTTTACTTAGCCGTTATCACTGCGTATGTAAATATGTATCTTCTCGGGGGCGATTCTTCGGAGAATGGTACTTGATAAGTATATTGTGTGGGTTTAGCTTCAAAGTAGTCACTTGATGGAAATATCAGCAATAGACGAACACTGGTCTGAGGATTGTTGCTCGTAAACAATCTCAATCAACCGTCTTTCTACATAGTAGTATCTTGTAAAACAACAAGGTGGACTGTCCCCTCCAAAACACACATATGGCACCCAATGTACCACATGATCAAATCATTAACAAAGCACTAATCAGCAACCAAGACTCATCCCTAGTCAACCACTCTTTTAGACCCCAATCAACATCTTCAGACCGGTCTGACGTGCTTCCTTTAGTCTCCAGCTAGGCCGATGCGGGCAGCCAATCACGCAGCGCCCAGCCAAGCCTCGCATCCAGATCGGGCCACTCACCGCGTGCCAGCAACGCAATCTGGAAACGAGGCGCATCTCGACAACGAGCAAAGCAAATCACCAGACTGCCACGTCAACATCTGCCAGCGTCAGTAGTAGCATAGTGCGTACGCTGTCGAGGGCTGTTCACAATTCAGCTCGCAAGATAGCCACTATTGCCCCGTAATCAAGCGTGAACCGGACGGAAAGGAAAATGCACTTTTACCACTGCAGATATGCTGCATGCATACACGCAAAGGATGCCAAACCACCATTAGGCACAAACAGCGCCCAACTTCAAATGCCATCTCCCCAATCTCCAACCCACCACTTCTCCCAACTCAATCTCCACCTCACTCAGCCATCATCATCAATTTCTTCATCTTGAAGAAGAAGAAAGAAAAGACAGCCCAACACACGCGCCTCAACCATGCTCCCCCCCAAGCCACAAACCCAATCCACCGAAAACCTCCTCCTCAAATGCCAAAAAGAAGTATCCCTCACCCAAACCTCTAATCAACCCCCATAAACTAAAACAACATCATTCTCCAGACTCACAAGAAATGCCTCCCCCCCGAATGGTCCATCCACCCCCCCCAACAAGGAAATCCTCCCTCCCCACGACACCCTCGCCCTCGCCATCCAAATCGACTCCTCCTCGCCCTCCACCCGCATCAACTTCCTCGAGGCCGCCTCCAACCGCTCCGTCGGCTCCATCCTCGGCGCCGAATACCGCGGCTCCATCGTCGTCGTGCCCTGGCGGCCCGGCCTCAAGTTTGTCTGCGTCGCGACCTGCCGGAGGCGCAGCGGGTGTCGCGTCGGGGTGGTGAGAGAGGCTAAAAGAGGAGCTGCAGCAGCAGCGTCAGCGCAGATGAAGAAGGATTCTGCTGTTGCTGCTGCTGCTACTGTTGCCGCCGCGAAGAGGAGTGTTGGCGGAGGCAGAAACATGGGCAGTGACAAGGCCCTTGACGTTAATCATGGCCATCATGCTGCAGTCTCTCCTGCTAGTAGTAGTGGCAGTCCGACTAGGAGTCGTATTCCCACTCCCAAAGGGCAGCGCATGAGCATCAAGAAATACGAAAATAACAGACACGTGAGCGTCAACGCTGCGAGGACTATTGGGACCAAGTCGAGAATCCCAACGAGGCGAGTCGTCGCACAAAGCTGCTGCTAGGAGATCGTGACAGCATGCAGTGTTGACGGAAGAATGCGTCGAGATGTCACACATTGCCTTGCCTGATACATGACGATATTAGAATGATTAATGAGTTACGAATATTGCTATACCAATCACCCAAATATATAAACACATCACAAGAACAGCCGTTTCGCACAAGATGATTAAACAATAAAATGGTAGTCGTATTACCGCTGCCCTCAGCAGCTAGCTTTTATCACACAAGTCGCTCATCGCTATGCAAAACCTCAAGGTATATCCATACAAAGAAAGAAGATGTAAAAAATGGCCAACAACACTCAAAAATGGTCCGTCCCTATACCCAGTTCCCCCACGCCTCCCTCGTCCATCAGCAGCAAATATTGCTTGGAGTGTTCCCACAAGCCCTCCCACGCACAAGATCGAAACTCCAGGAACCACTGATACGTCTCAGTGTATAGGTCGGGATACAGGTAGTACGTCAAGAAAGCCTGCATTGCGTCACACATATCTCGAATATCGTTCTGGCCCGCTCGGATCGGCATGTGCATGGCGAGGCTGATGTAGAAGCGGATTCCGAGAGCCCTGCCCAGCGCCCAGCTTGACCGATTCATTTCCGTCCACACTAAGCCGTCATTGCGGTTCCAGCATTTGGCAATGGTGTGGACGCTGCAGCACCAGATGAGCTCGAGGAAGCTTTGCACGCCTTCTCCGGGGGCCTCTGCAAATATCCAGGCGGGAATGGGATGCCCAAGTTCAGACACCCTGTCGCACCGCATCTTCAGCTCCGCAGCAAACATGTCGCGCTGGAACAGAACCATGGACTCTTCGTCATGCTCACATCTGGGCTCTGTAGCAGAACACTCGTCAAAAGCTGCGTCTCGGATATTACACAAGCGCTGCGCTACCTCGTGCAGCCTCTTCTTCGTCCACGGACAGATGGACACGGCGTCCAGGGGAATATAGCCGTCTGGCCAGCGTTCCGAGTATCTTTGCAGAGCGTGTCTCCAGAAAGTACTTGGATGCTTGGCGTAGGCGTATATCTTGACCAGGTATTGAATGTGGACGGCCAGTTCGAGCATGTTGCCCAGAGTCTCGGCATCACGGATCGTGTCCAGCGACGGCTGCCGTGAAATTGCATACAGGCACTTCCAAACTCCCTCTTTTTGGCGAGTCACTTGCAGAATGCCCATGGTCAGCAGGCAGATGCCCATGTTTGACGGGTGGATAGTGTCCTTGATGATCCTTTTAAGGATCGGGACCTTGTAGGCTTTGAGGACGCCAGCAAAGTACGGCGAACTTGCCGCAAAGTTCCTCAGATCGCACTTGGTAGGGAGGTAGCCCATGATCATTTCGATCATCTCTGGCGGCAAACTTTCCATGGAAACGGTCGATATCTCACTTTGTCGCTCTAGGACGAGGCGAGGCGTCGGAAAGGACGTGCGTTGTTCGTTTGGCGAGATCATTGTGCGTGTCTAGGATACTTTCATAAACGACAGACAAGATGTTCATAGTGATATTTGGTAGTAATGTTAGCTAGCTTGGGTCCTGCTGTAGGCCTAGATGCTGATGGAGCGGGAGAGTGAGGAGCAATGAATTGCTGTTCGGCGTTTGTTTTGGACTGGAGCACGAAAAGAATGCGTGGCTCCTGCTCAATATCAATGACCGATGCACGGCAACAATAAAGATAAAGAGCCACCAGTAGGATGATGAGCACGAATGTAGATTCCACTGTTTTGTCATCTTATTCTCTGCAGCGAGTGCGATTCAGTGTGCCTTTTGGCACAGCACAAGATGGGAATCTTTATCGTTTGCATTATAAACTGTGGTATCTATCAATTTAATGACTTCAGGAACAGCTGCCCGATACAAATAAACCGCTAATATTACATGCATCGCGAGTTCTTCTTTTGCAGATAAACGCCGTCATATCACAACTCCATGTCCGCCACACCTAAAGAGGCAATCTCTACCTAACAATGAATCTTTCCATGAACCATGGAGCGGCTACATGCCAACCACATCTTCATCAACACCTTGAATCCGCCTCACCAAACATAATTCTTTTGATCCGTAGTCATCATAGTAACAAGTTTGCATTAACAATCGGCAGCAACATGCGTACTGCCTGTTTGACAGCTGGTTGCCTCGCGCTCCATTATCGTCTCTCCTTGTGCTTGATTCAGCATCTGGATGATTTCCGTAATCCTTGTATCCTTCATCAAATGCGCCAATAGACTTCTAGCCTTTGCCGCTTGACTTGTATCGGTATTGTTCTCTTGGCTCGCGTTTTCGCCGTCGCGGTTTAGATTTTCGTGTTCGTCTGCGTCTCGGATTGGCTCATGAGTCTTTTGTCGTTTCGCTGCCGGAGCTGCTTGCTCCATCTCGACATAATCCTCCGACACGGTTGCCTGTTCATAGCGCCTCTTGTAGCCAACCTTGAAGCCGTTTGCGAATCCTGCTTCGTAGGCATCCTGATAGCCACTCTGATATTCCTCGTCATAGGCGGCGGGAGGGCCGTTATCACTCAACTCTAGTTTTTTGCCATTTATCCAGATGGAGGTGGTGTTTTTCTGAGTAGCAGGATGAAAAGCTGAGAAGCCAACAGCTTTTGTCCTCTTCGCAAACCTCCTACGCATCCTCTCTTCCCGTTCTCTCCAAAATCTACCTTTCGTCTCCTTGGCCCAGATATCCAGATCTCTTGGCCATCGGATGCAGTGCAACACAATTTCTCGCGACGCCAATGCATTTTCCAGAGGACAAGTCGTACCCTGTCTGAGTTTGATACCAAGAAAATCCATGCAAACGTTTTCCAAATACGGTTTATAATCGTGCCCCTTTGCTGGCGGCGTGCAGATGGCAGACGTGGCAAGTATTCGCGAATCGACAATCTGCTTATGAAGCAATCGTAGTATCTCCAAATCATCCTGAACTTTGTGTCCGATAATGACGGTATCTTGGTCAATGAAATCGAAGAGATTTGCCCGTGCCTCTCTCCAGCCATGGAGGCTCTCGCTGCGAGAGGAACCGTTCCAGCCTATATTCGGCACAACGCGCGAGTTTATCAAAACTTGTCCGGAGAGAAAGTCAACAGCAGCAAAAGCTAGCAGCTCCATCGGGCAATGCTTTGGCTGCTTTCGAACACAGTGGATGGCTACGGCTTTTCGCTTCTGGATCGCAGGGTATGCCTTGGGCGCCCGCACAAGGTCCTCAATACAGAGGCCTTTTTCGACTCTGTCTTTTGGAAGCGGCTCCCTTCCAAGGAGAAAGCGCTCGCGCAAAAGGACCTCTTGCGGGTGGCGTTGAACTAACAGTGTTTTATAAATGTTGGCTTGCTGGCCGAATTCCACCTTCGAATACAGGTTGCCACCGTGTTGCAGCATCAGCGATGATGTCTGTACAGACGGATACATTGGTGGAATTGGGGCATGATAATGCATTGAAGAATGAAATGAAAATTATGGCTGTAAGTGTGCGGGTTTGAAGCTTTCATCGCCCTCGACTATGAAGCAGTAAAGAGGAGCTGGTAATGAGAGAAATGGGAGGAGCGGGGAATAAACATGAAGACGAAAGGAAAAAAAAGAAAATAAACATGAAGAGGAAAGGCAAAAAGAATCAAGGCAGGGAAGGAGGGAAGAGGGAAGGAGGTCAAGAGGTGTTGATAACGGAAAATCGCTGCTCCGGACCAAAGATGGGAGAGTCTGGGCACTGCCATGGCACTGGCGGAACATCTTGCCTGTAAACACATGTCAAGTGAGAATCCGCATTTATTTTCTATTTTGTGCTACAATCTCAACCATCAGCTCTCAAAGTTGTTATCTCTCTTGCGCGTTTTTATATGCCCGAGTATAAAGAGAGTCACAGCTAAATTGGTGATCTGGCACTCATGATTCGACCTGTACAGGCCCATGCGGCCGGTCCAGGTCAAATCATGAGTTGCAGACCCTCAATTTAGCTATGACTTTCTTTATATTCGCTACAAACGTTGTTTTCCCAGTTTTCGACTTCATCAAAGCTATTTTCCAAATATTTTCTTAAAATGTGTTTATGGATTGGTAATTCAGCTACCAATCCCTCATCTGGATATACATACCTCAATCCAGCAAGCCTTAATCAATGGAGAAACAGGCCGCCAACAGCGAGTTCGATACATCACCACAGCGGGTTCGCTACATTATCACAGCGGGTTCGCTACATCATCACAGCGGGTTCGATACATCAAGAAAGGGATTGCGTCGTCATACCATCTCTTGTCGGATGATTTTCAGGCGGGCAATGGCCATTATGGGCTCCAATTGTTTCTTGGTCTTCTTCGCTTTGCGAAAAAAAAAACCCCAGCCATTGGTCCCAAGGAATGCCATCTTTTGCAGGAGTTCCGTAGGACTGCCCGTACCATGACTCTTTTTCCGCCGCCGTATCTTGATGTATGTATCCGCTGCGGCAAGTAGATTCGCTTTGTTGCCGAATGAGTGCTCCGATATACTCAATATAGCCCCGGACTCGCCCTCTGCCGCCACCTACTTGAACCGCAAGTTCATGTGGCACATATTCGGAGAGTCCGGGACTACGCCTCACTCTTGGTTGTAATGGATTCTTCCACTACCCAATAGTGAGGTCGTCTTGAGCACCATGATGGCAATTTTTGTTTTCCCTCTGCGCAGGTGTAAGCTCGTTTTCCTGAGAGTGCAGAGGGACATCTCTCAGCGAGCAAAATAGTAAGAGGCTGTCTTCGGTAAGCGACTTTGTGGCTCGAGACCCCGATCTCTCAAACACCAGCGAACAAGCGCTAGTATTTTAACAAGCATCACACTCATACGATTCCAGAGGGTGAAGGCGAGAAAGTCAGCCCGGCAATGGGGCCACAAAAGACGTACCTCCTCCGACCCCCGCAGTCGGATCGATTGGTCCTGCGCAGTTGGATCACCAATCGCTCAGACTGCGGGGGCCGAAGGAGGTACGTCGTCTTGACCATCAATTGGCCGAGCCGTACCGAAAGTCGCAGAAGAAAAGAGCAGCAGCCGAGGATCACAGCACATGATCTTTCGCCTCGCTCGGGAATGGTCCAAACAGCCCTGGTTGTGGCTGAGGACGCGGAATGGATCATGTTTAAGCCTAGAAGCAAATAACACGTCAGTAACCATGAGTCGTAGCAGAGGATGAAGTGGAAATGGAATTCAATGGATGGAAGGAAGGCCAAGTGTCTCCCAATGGTGTACATTACTCATACCGCGCCTCGTAGAAAAGAAAGTCAAGTCGCAACACATACCTCAGTAACATGAACCAATTCAACCACAGTTACTCATGAGTAAACTAATCCAAGTGGCTCCTCAACCACCTCTCCAAGAGGATATGGAAAGTCCTATGCCAGCCGCAGATATATCCCCATGGTGTTATAAGGGCCGTATGGGGTAGTCGTGACATTGAGTAGATGCATCAGCAGACGAGGATTGACTAAAGCATATCCATCGTATGATTCGCATCAATATTGTTGAAGGAGGCACAAAGATGAATGACCATCTTCTCTGCAGACTTCGGACGTACTGATCAGAACCTTTTTTTTTTTTTTTTTTTTTTTTTTTTTGCGATATTGATATAGGTATTCGTGATCTATACTTGGTCATCAGCGGCAAGGTCCGCCAGTCGCGCCAAGGCAACGTGATGTGTAAATGAATTCAGTAAATCAAAAAGCAATATGTCGGTAAGACGCATCCAGTAGCCATGTAAGCAAGATGCCAAAGCAGGGTAAAGCCCCCTCAGTAAGTCAAGCAGAAGACTCGAGCTGACGCGTCTTGTAAATTGAGCTCGGGAACAGTGTTATAGACAATCCCTAGAGACGCGTCCAGAGACTGCCTTGACGCTTCTTCTTCCGTCGCGCCATTATAAAAGTATGTCGCGCATTGATCTTTGCTCAAAGAGCGCCAAGCAGTCTCGATTTCCGAAGCATGAGCCTGGTACTTCGAGACGGAGGATATATTCTCGCCAGCTGCTGCCCCACACAGGCTGAGATCCCATGATGCATTGGAATCTGTAAAGCCAGATTGCTCCTGGTCGTAAAGAGGTTGACTTCATGCTCTCAAGCATGACGTCTCCATAGTGTAAAGAATGAAGGAATAGTATGGAATAGGCAATCGCCGCACTAGTATAAGTATCGTGCGGATGGGCGAAATGCCGTTGCGACAGTAATATTTGCAAAGGGGTGTTTCCATACTTTGGGCATGATGGGTTGAGTTTCTGTATCAAATGTGTTGGCGCACCAGATATGCCGACCCGTATGTCGCGGCTTTAGGTGCGCTCGTCCTATGGATGTAAAAGAAAGGGTACAAGACGAATACCTCCAGAGTCGATACAGAAAGAGGTGGGCTCAGACTCTAGAGGCATGTCACTGAAATATTTCTGGTGGAGAGCGAGTCTCTACTCCAGACACATCAGCCTGTAGACGAAGCCATTCTTTGCGCGCAAGATGGCCCAATAGAGTTCCATTCCACAACACCGTGAAGCGTATGATGGTCTACATTATCAAGTCAGCAACAATACATGACAAAATCCAAGTTCATTCAACATACCTGGCAGCCAGAGAGTCGACATAACAAAGACAATTGGCCGCGTCCACTAGCCTCGACAATAAGCTAAAGTAGCCAGTCAGTTATCCATCACCATCAAATCAAAACAACCAACAGGAAGGCATCTTACTGGATGGAACAGGGAAACACCATTCTTGCCATCGGCTCAGCTCAAGAGCCGGCCCATAGTCCACGGGCAATCCTTCATAGCCCATGACTAGCAATCAACCTTAGAAGTAGAGCGAACAAGATATGAAATGAAGAAAGAATGGTTTGAGAATTATCTACAGACTAGCCTCGGGGGAAACGACAGTTTATATATCCGCACCTCCAACGTACAAACACCACAAACAGCGTCCCTTTTCCGTCCCTCACACCAAAATACCCGAAGGAAGCAACCGCACTCCTCAACAAAACAAACGCAAAAAACATGTATTACACACTTTCCACGTCACAAACGCACCCTCACCGTCTCTTCCCCGCAGATAAACACAACTCACAATTCCAAACCATCAAATGAAATCGCAAGTTCGTGGAATCAGCCCCCAACAATACTACGCGTAGCAGGGTTGCCCGCTCTTGTGTAACCCCAAAATCATCCCACGAAAAGAGGGGGAAAAGAATTTCACCAATCACGACAATACGATAAAGGGGACACATGGAAATAGTAACAAAGCCAAAAAGCCAATATTTTTACATATGCAGGAGGAAGAGAGAGAAAAAAGAAAAGAGCATAAACTCCTTACCAGAAATCCTACCACACACCGCTTCAATCCCACCCTTCCGCTGGTTTGTTTGTTACACCATACATTTGTTTACATGCACTTGGCTTAGGCCGCTTCTTCCCCTCCTCTCATCTTGATTCTCGCTGGGCCTGTAGCCCACGGCGATGAAGTCCATGTGAAACAAACAAAGAGAGAGAGAGAGAGAGAGAGAGAGAGAGAGCGAAAACACAAAAAAAGAACTTAAAAAAAAAAAGTAACGAGATTTCCGCAGACTCCATTTACAAAACCCAAAACTACATCCAGATTTGAGGCATAAGAGGTTTTCCATTCGTTCAATCACTAACGGTTTCGTCCTACCCTTTGTATCCCTCTATCCACGCGACACCACCCACTTTGAAACAGCCAAAAATGAAAAGACAAAAAAAGAAGAGACGAGAGTAAAAACGGAAAGGTAGAGGTAGAGTGAGAAGAGATCAGTGCTGCTGTTCGCGTTCTGATGCCTGTTTCTTGTCTTTTCGGCTCTTGATGACGAACTCAGACATGATCTGAATGTGATCGGCCGGGAAGTGCCAGTTGGGGAACGCCGGGATTCGCTTCATATATGTCGGGTCGGGAGGTCCCAGCAGTTCAACAACCTCCAACGTATTGGCTGAATACCAGATGTAATCAATGACGTCGGCAAATCCAGGAGTGTAATTAGTAAAGGGCAGCTCGTCTGGTGTGTTCTGTATGGGTGCGTAGGAGTCTCGTAAGCTGAAGGGGTGGTCGATACCGTCGCGTGTGAAGCTTCCGTAGTGAAAGTTGTTGAGTTCCTTGTGTTCTGGCTCCACACGGCCCAAAGACATGAGCTCCCACACCGAAGAGTCTCTGGTTGAGTTGAAGTCGCCACAGACTAACAGAGGAATCTCGGTATTGGATCGATATTCTTGACTCGGGCCGGGTTCGATTTGAGGTGGCGGCGGCGGCTCATCAGGGTCATCAGACCTCGGCAATGTAATCATCTTCTTGTCTTTGACGGCTGGCCACCTTGCATACTTCTCCGCGAGCTTTGTCACATGTTCCATGAGAATACCTGTCTGGATCAGCTTGACATCTGCCAGAGCTGAATCCCAGGTCAGATGTGCATTGACTAGGATAATGCGAGCACCCGTCAGCCGGGACTCAAAGAAGCAAATAACAGCAATGTTGTCCTTGGGCATGACCCGATTAAACACATCGTGCTGGTTCTTCATGTCGGGTCGGTTAATGGCAATCGTAGCGAATTCAATTAGCTGCTTGTCGAGCAGAATGAACTTGCTCTGCTTGTAAAAGACTGCGCAGCCGTCGACGGTTTGCGCATCCTTTTCAGACATTGTCTTGGCTCGGGACTTGGGCCAATGCACGCCCCTGTAGTCCATTTGCGCCAGCTCTGGGCTGAGGTCCTCCTTGAAGGCGTCGGTAGAAACCTCTTGGAGTGCGAGGAAGTCGGCTTCGCGCATCCGGAGCTCCTCCAAGATGCAATTTTTCCGATACTCCCAGCTCAGGGCCCCAGTGGGTGTGTATCCGTAGGTCTGCGTTGTCGCGTACTTGTCACATAGAATATTCCAAGAAAAGACCTTGATCCTCTCTAATGCTTCGGGTACGTCCTCCTGGATGATGATTTCTTTGCGCGGTGTGGGGGGTAAGGGAACTGCGGAAGGAAGATAAGATTAGCAATCATCACCAAAGTAAAGCATCAAGAATTTCAATCAAGGCGAGAAACATACTGGGAGCTCCTTCCATTAACGCATTGATCAGGCTCTTAGTGCCCTTTTCCACGATTTCCTGTTTTATGCTGGGCTCTAATGGGTTGCCTTCAATGCCGAGCATTTCCAGCTGATGAAGAGAACCTAGCTCAAAGGGAAGTTCCTGGAGGTTGTTGTTGAAGAGGAGCAGCTGTTTCAGGAAAGTACACATGCCCAGTTCCGGTGGCAGCTCATTGATTTGGTTGTAGGAGGCATCGAGGTGTCGGAGCTGGCGCAGCTCTCCAATGGAGTTGGGAATGCGCGTAAGCTTGTTGGAAGCAATGTAGAGTTCGTTGAGGAACTGGTACCGGAACAGTTCGGGGGCAAGATTTCGAAGTCCCTGGCCGCTCATATCCATGTTGTGCCAGTCTTGGCGAGTCGTGCCCTTCTCCACGTTCAGAGGCCTTCTCCTATCTGCGGGGTCGTTCTCGCTGTCTGCTTGGGTTTTGCCGTTGGACGGGGGAGGGCCGCCTATGCCTCTGTTTTCTGATGCCTTGAGCCTAGCATAGTAGTGCGGTTGCTGCTGTTCGGTCATGGCAGCGTGTGCCCTCTCAGCCTCCTTGTGAAGCCGCAATTGTTCCTGCCACATTTCATTCTGCGGGGCCTGGCCAGACCTTGAGTTGGTCGCGTGCCCATTGGAGAGGGCATTGGAGTTGAATGTGGCAGAAGTCTGGAGGATGCCAGCGGTGAAGGACGTATGGTGACCCAATCCATTGGCATTGGGGATGATGTGCTCATGCTGCAGGCCTTGGTGATGCTGGGGCTGGGCGGGGTGCTGATGTTGTGTGTGTTGCTGAAAATTGTACATCATGTTGGGCATCCCCCGCCCCGCTCCATTCAGCCGGGCATTGTGTCCCTGCTGGTGGCTTTGTGAGTACATGCCGCAGGAATGGTATTTGACGCTTAGATGCCGGCTTTGGAGCCGCGGCTTTTCACGAACCGCGCCGACGGACCGTTCTACGGAGGACTCAGACTAGAGGACAGAGAGTATCGGTGAAGGGAGGTGTTTGGTGGATTTGTCGTGGCAAGCCAGTCAGAAGCAGATGGCATCTGTTTGTCTAGTATGTGCTGGGAAAAAGTTGGAGAAGAGTCCGGAGAGGACGGGTGGCGGAAGGTAGCTGTCCGCTAGACGCGCTGTTCGAAACGAGGGACGTAGGTCGAATATCGCGTTTGCGCATGGGGTCGGCGAGAGGCGAGCCACAGCATGTGCAATGGAAGATATGCTGCGCAATCGAATCGATATGGAGCCGCTCAATTGTCCATGGGCAGCTGAGCTCGATGGGGTTCGAGGCGCTTTACGTTGGGGAAGCCGGGAGCCAATGTGAGGAGTAGCAAGCCGCGGGGTTCGGGGGGGTATAGCTCGAAACGTTCGAATGATGGCGCGGGGGAAAAAAAAAGGTAAGAAGGAAAAACAGGAGGCGACGTTGATTTTTTTTTTTCTTGAGTTTTGGATATAACAAGTGCAAATGGTTCGCTCGGAGCTGAAACGGCGACTGGACAGGGAGAGATATCAGTCAATGTCTTTCAAAGGCCAGGACACGCGAACGAAAGCGGGAATTGGCGAGGTCCCACAGCGAAAAATGGAGGGGCCACGTTCTCCTGAGGGCGACGGCGACTCACAGAAAGAGAAAAATAATGAACAAGCGAGCGCAGTATGGAGATGCTATCACCAGATAAGATTCAACTAATATTTTGCGTGGAATAATAGTGGCTGTCGATACCGAGAGCGAAAAAATCCGGGCCGCCTTGGAGTTGACGATGTGCATCTGCGATGACAAACTGCGACGAGAGGCTGGAAAGGCTGAATCACGTGCTGCTATCGCTCCGCTTGGACCGAGTGGCGGAAAGAAGGTCATGTGACTTGGTCGATGGCGCCTTCTTGATAAGAACTGTCGAGAGAAGGCTGCACGACAGTGTGAAGAGGAGATGATTTTGACTTGGCACGCTTGGACAAGGTGAGATTGCAGTAGTTGCATGGGAATGAATCATCTGTGGTGAATAGCTAGGGTGTACAAATTCTAGTTTAGGCATTGAGACGTGAAGCTGTCATGTACATGCGATTATGTGGCGCCATTGACTTTACACGGATGCTTATTCCCAGGTAGGATGGAGTTGCTCAATACGACGTTATGGGCTTGGCTCCCTATTTCTCACAAGGGCCCTCTTATTCTTCATCAACAGTTGTAAACGGAAAGAAGGTAAAAGTGTGTAGATAAATTAGACTGCTTGAAATCTCACACACATTGAAAGCTGTCATTTTGTTTTAATTGAGTTTTATTACATGTACACGCAGCTAGAACCGCAATTAAGCCCAGATGCCTTTTCTTATACAAGAAGATCAATCTGCTAATACCACCAGTATCATAAAACAAACCTGCAGCAAATGCCACCTGTCAGAAACAAAGCCTACCCGGTTTAAGCGACATGTGTCTTTTTATAGATCCATGGACTATCTGAAATTGCGTTGCATTGCCGCTCACAATCACCAGACTTCATCAGCCGTGCAATCGGCCTATTTCGCATGACACGCGCAAGCGAGAACGGGAAGTAAGCGCAGATTGCCTTATTTTCAGCGCTGAAAAAAAAAGTCTGTGCATCTTATTTTCGCATGAAATAGTGTTGCCGCTTCTAATCAAAAATACCTACTACATACCTACAAGTAGGTGGCATCAACAGCGCGAACAGATTGGGGCTACGGGGCTTATTCCGCATCCGGGAGCGCAGCCGAGTCTGAGTTGAGATTAGCATCGTCGAACCCATACCGGTACTGAAATCTGGTTCGTGCAAGTTGCATGTTTATATAAGGAGGCGTCTCAAGCACGGACCTGCCACTGAGCGGTGATGATGGCGGGTGGAAATTGTTTATGTAAAGCGATGGGATACAGACTCTGGATTCAACGTGGTCAGTCTCAAAGTCTCTGCAATTGACTCCAGTTGGACAATCTAATGCTGGCTAGCGACTCGGATGATTCTCGATTTCAGGGCTAGACAGCCCGGGCCGCGCTCCGTAAATGTCCTTTTCTCGGCATGCACATGTGATCATCGGCTAGATATCCGCAACAGATTGTCACTAACGCTCCGGCCTGCCTTTTCTTGAAACAAGTCCGACGCCTAGAACAGCTGGAAAGCGATCGAACAAAGCTGGAAACAGCCTGCTAGTACACTAGTTTGTGATACATAAACAAAGTATGTAAAGGAAGCAGCTGATACCCAGCGGGGGGTTGTTGTGGTTGGTTGGACAAGGCCAGGACGCTTATCGGCCACGGTGAGACGGCTTGCAAGGCGTCACGCGGCCACCGACTCGGTGAGTTCTCTTGGCAGAGCTGATCTGCAGCCAATTGGATCCGACATTGGGTGTTACTTTTGATTGTCAATTGGGTAACAGCCTGTTGATAAAGCCGCAGGAATGCTCCCGATATCGCCTCTGGCCGTCTGCATGCACCTACCAGCAGCAAATCCGGCACATACAGCTCGAGCTGCGAGAAGAATCCGCGAACATACAAGTAGGTAAACAAAGACTGCGTGGTTGAAAGACGTGCTCGTGTGCAAGCTCCATAACTCCAGTAAACTCCCCCACTCGCATTCAGCCGCGGGATCCCAGCAGCCAAAGAGAAGAGCCAGCCACGGGCTCCAAAGCCAGTGGACCAGGAGCTGCAGCCCAGCCAAAAGGGCGAAGGCGCGAAGCAGTAGCACGGGCCTTGTCCAATTTGGCAAATCAACAAGTGATCCATGAGGTGCGAAATAACTCGAGCCCTTTCAGCACGGACTCCAGCAGAGCTCCAACGAACGCGGGGAAAGCCCATGGACTTGCTCCACACCTCCGCCGATTGGACAGAATACAGCGAATTGGTTGTAGCAAGAGGAAGAAAAAGACGGTCTGGTTTTACTGCTGGGCAGAGAGAGGGCCCAATCCAGGCAGTAGTGATGCCAGAGAGATGGCCGGCGCTGGAGAGATGTGTCTGGTAATGGCAATGGTACAAGTAATAGCGCAGTGCCTAGAAATGGTAGTGCAATTAGCAGTCTCAGAAGCAGCATGGAGTTGCATGGAGTGGTACATGGAGACAGCCAATAGCACAGCACTGGCGAGAGGCTGCAATGTAGCTAGAGAGCGTGCTGGAGCCTATCATCGATGGCGAAACAGCCCTGTCATGCAGCGAAATTGTGCCATTTGATATAGCTCCGGGAGCGCTGCGTGGAGGGTGGGCGGCGCAAAAAATAGGACGGGGCTTGGGCTGAGCAAAGAGGCCAAGAAGTGCCGAGATAAGACGGCCATTCATTTCAATGCGGGAAACGGCCTGGTCGGCATCAGGGAACTTTTTTTTCTCGTCTCTTCTTCCCCATCTACTTGTTCCCTCCCCTCTCGCTTCTCTCGTCAGTGATAACAGCACTCGGCAGGCCGCCCAAAGATCGGTGTGACGTCCGTCCTGGCACCTCGTCGTCGCCCGCCACCGTCAACCACCCCGTGCTCGCTGCTATTCCTGGCCCGATATACAGGCATTAATCTCCATCACCTGCCACGCTTGTCAAGCGCATAACGGCCGGACGACGATCAAACTCTCGCGCAGGCTCGCTTAAGGGGAGACCAACAGATACGAATCCCTCCCACGACTCCACACGGAGCTGCTTGGTTCGGTCAGAAGGGGCCCCAGGCCAGATTTCCCGTCTGCTGCAGCCTTGCTGTATATGCCAGAGGTGAATTTGGCAGCGCGAGGCCAGCCCCGAAAGAGGTGCGCTGGACGCTTAAAGCAAAGGGCATCCCCAAGCCCATAAGCACGCCGCAATCACACACAAGCGTTGACGGGCCGAAGGCGTGTGTTTCAAAAGAATCAACAGGAAGGCGAGGAGACATACGAAAGTCGGCACCGGTGGCGACTTTGGACTGTTGCATCGTTGCATCGACACAGACTCAGCGTATCTACATCCATACACGCGCTCACGCGCACTCACGCACAGACTTGCCGAGCCAGTCGCGCTTCTTACATGTATCCTTTTTTTTTCCCTTTTCGCAGTACCCAGGAGGATTGACAGCCAATCTGTGACACAACTAAGGAGGCGGGTCTCTCTGTGATTGGGTCATCTTGCACAGAGTATTGCCTATTGCGACGACCGAACCAGCATTGCCGAAGGTTGAAGGAGAGCCAGGAGCCACAAGGCCTGAAGGGCCGTTTCTGCACATAACTTACGCGACTCTGGAGATTGTGACCGAAAGCCTGCAGCGTGGACCGGGGACAGTGTCTTTACCGTTGAAACAGCTGTGCTCAGTCTGTTGACAGCTGGTTTCAGCATACTCAGCCTGCCATTGGCTTGATTCATCACCTCGCTTCATCCCGTCTCTGCTGCTACTGGTAGCAAAGCAGCGACGCCACTGGATCCGGGGAATCCTCAGACGCCAGACGACAGGGAGTTTGGATAAGGAGAGGCAGAAGGATTGGAGAAGAAGCACAAGGAGCCAATCACCACACCCTTTTCTGCAGCTTAGGAGGACAGCACCAGGGGATTGCTGCGAGGGTGCTTCCACGTACCAACGACGAGCCAACTGCCGAATCCAGACACACAGTCTTATTGCTGCCAGCACGAGCAGCATACACTCGCGCACTCGCACAAGTGCTCAGTACTATTTGTATACGAGCACACACTGTTCAAGCCCGGAATACGGACGGCGAAGCGCGCAGGGTAAACCCGCGCATCGTGATCTCCCGGTGCAAAAAGGCGCACAAAAACAAGCAGACAAGTCACACTCTCCGGTCCGGCTTGGCTTGCTTCCAACGACCAGGGCGAATTCTGCAATCCGACGGATCAGGCAAGGCGACAAGAACCGAAAAAAAAATCCCTTTCTTCATTTTTTTTTTGGTTTTCCCTTTTTTTTGCCGGTCTGGCTTTCCGGGCGCTTGCCGGCGCAAAACGTGAGCGCCAGAGCAGGGCAGAGTTTTTTTTGGACAGGCTGCCGGAAGTGAGGACCCCTGGTTCCGCGGTCTCAGATTTTGTTCTAGAAGGACGGATCAGCGGCCTTGGAGGGGATTCGCCGACGCTGGTGAGTCGCTCTGACAGCAGCTAGCAGGCAAGCTGCATACGCTGCAGAATCCGGCGAGACCGTTGGCTGCTTGATTCATTGGTTGATTAACTGATTGATAACACTGATACTGACCGGTGCAGACGCATTGAGGGCGCATTGGAGGCGTTGTTACCCGATCTAGTAGCGGTGGACGAACCGCCGCTTGTTGCATCAAGCGATTCCTCCCAGGAAGGAACACTAAACTCGAAGCGCGGGCTTGGAGAAAACAAAGGAGAAGAAAGGGAAAAAAACAAAGAGGCACGCGCCGAGCCCTGACTCTGACTCTTGTCTCTGGGCTTGTCGTCAACGAGCCTGGGCTAAACGTGCCAGTCCGTGCTCCGCGATCCGGCCGGAGACGCACCGCTTGCGGCCCTTTGCCAAGACGGGCTGCGCTGCTGCAGCGGTTTTTTTTTTTTTTTTTTTGTGAATTGTGCCCCTGGACAGGCGCCACAGCGGACGAAACCCCCCCCTTGGGAGTGCAGCAGACAAGGGGCTTGCTGGGGGACGAGAGGAGAGAGAAACGCCTGATTTGATTGCGTGAATCGACGAGCCGACCGGCCAGTTTGACGCAGAGTCAGGCAATCCGTGCATTCTTCGTCGCTCAGCTGGGCCATACCGCTAGGACTCAATAGCAGCAGCTGCCAGCGAACCAGCCGCCACTGGAGCCCCCGGCGGCGCGCAGTCCCACCCGCTGCGCCGCCCGCTGCCCTCCAGCCTGCAACGCCCACCATGTCCGACTACAGCGCCATCTACCTGTACGCCAGCACCATCGGCGCGCCAATGCCCCTCGACAGGGCCTCGCGACGGGAGAAGCAGGCCCGGCGCCCCAACTCCACGCCCGACGGGTCCCTGGCAGCGCGGCGACACTCGCGCAGCTCCAGCAGCGACCAGGCGTCCATGAGCAGCCGCTCGTCGCACTACACGGCGCGCCAGCTGTCGCTGTCCGGCTCGTACTCGCAGGGCCCCGCCTCAGCTGCTGCTGCTAGCACTGCCAGCGCTACGACTACTAGTAGCAGCACCACGACGCCGACCGCTAGCACCGCGACCTCTTCTCCTAATCTCACCAGCAGCATCAGCAACAACAGCAGCGCCAGCAGCGGCAGCTTCTCCAAACACCACGGCAATCAACACCACCCGCCGCCCCTCGCGCCCGCCGCCTCGTCCGCGCAGCTCCCGCCGCAGCCTCCCACGCCTGGCCGGGCCGCCAGGACCCTCTCCCGCCTGCATCGCGCCAGGCTCAGCGGCTCGCTGCTCGATGCCGGCGCCGCGAGAAATGCCCAGGACCTCGACCCGGCAAAGTTTGTGCGACAAATGACGGGCTTCCCGGCCAGCCGCGCCGAGTCCGTCTCGTCCGCCAGCGGCCAGACCTCGACCTCGTCGCGCACCGTCCTCTCCACCGATCCCTCGGCCAGCCTCGTCGCCGCCCGGCCCTTTGTGCAGCGCAATGGCCGCACCTTTCTCAACGATGAGACCCTGCCGTACCCTCTGCCCTCGGACCTCACCGAGCTGCACAGACAGGCGCTGCGGACGATGCTGCTGATCCAGGTCATTGGCGCGCCCGTCCTGTCGCCGGGCCTGATCAAGAAGCCGCCGCAGCGCGTGCTGGAGATTGGCTGCGGGTCTGGCTTCTGGAGCACCATGTGCCACCAGTACTTCAAGAGCCGCGGCCATGGCGGGCTGTCCTTCACGGGCATCGACATTGCGCCGCTGGGGCCCGACAACAGCTCCAGCGCCTCCGAGGACGCCATGAAGCCCAGCGGCGACATGCAGTGGAAGTTTATCCAGCACGACCTCCGCCAGATCCCTTGGCCGATCCCCTCGGAAGAGTACGACCTCGTCATGGTCAAGGACGTGAGCTACGCGGTGACGAACAAGATGATGCCGACCTTTATCGAGGAGTGCGTCCGCATGGTCAGGCCAGGCGGGACTTTTGAGATGTGGGACTCTGATCATCTCATCCGAAGTTTGCGACCTCACGTCCCCACGTCCACAGTCTCAGCTGAAGATGCCGAGCAGCAGGCAGCCGCCGCCAGCCTCGGCGCCTATGTCATCAACCCGCAAACCCCCCCTTACAGCCCCGTCAAACGACTACATTAATGAATACAACTCTTGGTTATCAAAAGCACTTGAATCTCTCGACATCCACCCCCTCCCGTGTACAATCATTGGCCCCACCCTCATACAGGAGTATGAGACGCTGGGCGACGTCCGCTCACGCCGAATAGCCCTCCCCCCTGAGCGAATTCCGCTGGGAGAAGGAGGGTATTGGCGGTGTCATCACCACCGACTCAAAGACCGAGTCCAAGGGCAAGGAACCGCCGTCAACGCCGAGAGCGGACAAGAAGACGTTGACGGCGGGGCAGATTGCCCTGCGGCAGACGGCCCTGCTGACCCAGGTGCAGGAGATTCAGGCTCTCGAGCCCATCCTGCGAGAGGTCAGCGGCAAGAGCCAGGACGAGTGGGACATGTGGCTGGGGAAGATGATGAGCGACCTGATGGACGACAACAGGACGTCGTTGAGCGAGTGTCTCGAGTTTGGGGCCTGGTATGCGAAGAAGAAGAAGGTGACTGGGTGAAAGGAGAGAGAGATTATTTAAGCGATGAAAAGGGAAACGTTTGGAAAAAAAAAAAAGTTTATACACGTGTCGTGATGGAATACCTCTTGGATAATTTTGGGCTTTTTTTCTTTTCTTGCCTCTTCTGTTTCCCCCCTTATTCTTTCCTGCGTTGATATTAAGAGGAAAGAAACAAGAGTTTGCCTGGATATGAATCATTTTTGTACATCTTGATATGCATTTATGGCCGCGAGCTTGCTTAGCGAGAGATGTTCTCTCTTTTTGTGCTGTTTTTTTCTGTTTCGTTACCTACCTACCTTATATACATATTACGTCTTGCCCCTTTTTTTGACAAGACCTTTTTCTTGTCTACCAACTTGCATATCCCGTCTCGTTTATTGAAGAAGAAGAAATTAATCTTTACTCTTGCATCTTTCGCATCTCCCGCACTCTTTTCCTCTCTTGTCTCCTTTTACACACACTCAGGCATCGCCATCATATCGTTTTCTCAAAGTTCGATATCGTTTCAGATAGTACCTATTATATACCCCCAACGGCAAAACAGGGAGGGAAGTGCATTAGCGGATGGAAATTGCAGAATAGGAGAGAATAGGTGCGTATTTTTGCGTGTGGAAGAAGGCGGGTTTATAATTGTGAAGAGATTGTTTCTATGAAACAGATTGTTGCTTTATATTTATAAAGCCTCCCCCACTTTTGTTTTGTGATGTGAGGTGATTTTGTAGGTATGATGACTTGTGATGCATGGATTTCATTAAAAGAATATTTCATCACAAGTGCATGCAGGAATTAACCTTACAGAGCTTCGATTTCTATATGCTCCTCGTCAATATGATTTCTTAACTCGATGCATTTTGTAATAAAAAGATACATGTATAGTGAAATTGAAGACGTACCCTTCTTGACAAATTCGGCTTGCTTGATGCCGGAGCGAATCTTGTCCTCGTCCCGCTCGGCGGCACGCGACATGAAGGCTTTGTGGAGGCGGGGGCGGAAGAAGGAGTAGCCGAGGGGGGTATTCGCGGCCGAGGTAGAGGAGCTCTGCGGCGATGATGGTTAATTATAAGGAGTGTATGGGATTTAAAAGGAACTGTGGTGGCGATGGAAGATGAGGTGGAGAGCTTTTGCCTCTTTGATTTTCAGGCATGATGTGGTGAAGGCGGATAGCTTCGGCGCAATGAGGCCGATTGCATCAAGGCAAGGCGAAGAGAGAGTTGTGCAACAAAACCTTTATAGATGGCAATGACCTGCCTCCTCAGCTCAAGATTCAAACTCGTCATGCTGAGTTTAGTAATTCATGTTTCCAAACGACTGAGACGCTGTCAAGTACACTGAAGATGCATAAAGCGTTGGTGAGAGAGAGTAAACGAAGCTCAGCCGTAAATCATCATCGAGCGCCCCGCCAAATGGAGCTTTGAGCTAAAAATTACAGCTGCTGCCGCTAGCACGAGACCAACATTGAGTAGAAGTTCCAATCAAAAGCACGCTCTAATGCAAGGCTGACGAAACGCCACTATTGAATGGTGCCACTTCCGTCGGCTGAATTTCATCATCCCTTTGACAATCGATATAGAAACGAATGATGATTCTTGCGACAATTCCCCCTTGACGAGCCATTGCTGCTTCAAACAGCTTAAACTAAGGAACCATACAACTTTCGTACCTTTGATATCTCATATCGGCATATACTGAATTCCAAAATCATGCCGCGCCTCGCCCCAGCCCTCGAAATCTTCCCTACGCTCGCCCGCTTCCAGACCATTCGCCCACGGCGCCTCGCCGAAGTCCCCATCGGCGGGCCCTCTCACGAAGTCTCGCCAAGAGCCCTGCAGCAGAGCGCCATCCACCTGTACCACGATCTCGGGGTGATTGTCTTTGCGGGTTGTTCTGTCGCGGAGGTGCGCCGGATAGGCGATGTGTTGAAGGAGGTTGTCGCCCTGGGCGGGCTGGGCGGCGTGGTGGCGAGGCTGGACGGGTGGGAGGGCGAGGTTGTGAGGAGGAGGGAGAGGAGCTTGAAGGGGAAAGGGGAGCTGTATAGGGATTTGGACGAGAAGAGGGTGAGTTTTTGTTTCTTTATGATAAGGACGATTCGCCCCTTTTGTGAAAGTTCTGCTGAGCTGATGCGATTTTTGTTTGGTAGACTGGCATCATCAGACCCGAGGTGCTGCTACAGCTTGCGACGACACGGTTCGAAGAGACGCTCAAGGAAAGGATACCGGAGCTGAGGGCGGCAAAGGACATTGACATACGAGAAACGCAAGTCATTCTCCCGGGGTCACCTCCTCCGAGAGGCATCATCAATGTACGTAAATCCACGATACACTACGCCCCCTCCAAAGCTTCCCATGAATACTACGTGACAAAACAAACTCAACTCAACACAAACGCCTCCTAATAGAAAACGGCCAACGGCCCGCGCCGCCTCCCCATCGAATCCTTCACAACAATGGGCGTCAACCGCGTCAGCGGCTACACCATTGGCGAGACGCGCTTCTTCACCGTCGGCTCGGGCAACTACGTTGGCGGCGCACGAGTCGACTACCTGATGCTGAAATACGAAGAGGACAAGCAGAAGAAGGATGGCGAGAAGAACGGGAACAAGAGCGCAAGCACGAGCATAAGCGTAAAGCCATTCTGGGGACACGGGAACCTCAAGCAGCGACGGAGGGTTGGTTATGAGGAGCAGACTGCGATATTCGACCAGGTTATCGGCAAGCTGATGCAGCCGCTGTGGGAACTGGAGCGCAGTGTGTGGGCTGATCAAGCCGGGGAGCTGGAGAGGCGGAGGGAGAAGAAGAAATGGGGAGGCGACGATACCCAGGTGAATGATGCTTGAGCGCTTGTAACAAAATATGCATGCTGTAGTAGCATCATGAAGGATTGAAAGCCGCGTTTTCTGCATATGAGGGTGGCTTTGGTGATGGCTTCATCCAACTAGATGATAAGCTTCTGACCTTACACCTTGTGTAGTCCCCCTCCTCTTCCTCGTCTGCAGCCTCAAACGTTCGAGTCAAGCGATTGCTACTCTGCGGGGGGGACAGGACTTGGTCCTTGCCAAATACACGCATGCATCTCACGCTGTACTACCACACACAAGGTAGCAGTCGGCAAAAGCCTACCAGCATCTCAGAGCCAAACTGCCGAGCCCACCTAATACCTAGCGAATTGTTTCGCTCTAGGTAGACAGCCGCTGTTTTCTCCTCGTAGACAAATAAATCGACTAGAAAGGACGCAAGCACTCAAGAGAATGGCGAATGGTAGGTATCACGGGAGCTGAAGCCTCCAGATTAGCCCCAACTCATCGGCGCCGCATGCTCTTAATGCCGCCTTGTCTGCTAGCCCAGAGCAAATGGCACCATCCGTCGTCCAGGAAGAGTCTGGAGGTCACGCCGGCCGTCCTGAAAATCCCTAGTCGGCGACGATCAGTTTCCATGCTCAAAGTGCTCGTCTATCGCGGGGTATCGTGGCCCGAAGAGGGGCACGTCTGGGACAGCCGGAGACCCTGCTCCCATCCTTCGCTGATGATGACTCGAAGAATCATTCATCCGTTAGGGGGGTCCTTGGATTGGCTGTGCTCCTCTTTCCACATGGCAGCACTTGTGCGGAATGCCATATCAGGCACCATCTGTATGTTAAATGGTTGTTACACGCCGCTCTCAAGCTCATATGCTAGCTTCACAAGCCCCGTTTAGCGTTTCTGGCGGCTGAGAGGCTGGATCGGAGATTTTCTGCCTCTTCTTTGCTTAGTCGTAGGCAGTACTCTCTATGTAACTCTGACAACCCAGACAAGGAGCGGTCAGAAGCGGGCAAGTGCATACGGATAGAGTCATCAATATTACTGCCAGCAGCTCAGTAGATGTGACAGCTCTCCTCACGCTGATTCTCACGCGCCCTGCCCCGTCCTCTGATTCGACGCGCTCCCGCAGCCTCCTTTAGTGGGATTCGACGCCCATGCCGCAGTTGGCAGTCAAACATCAAAGCCGCAGCGGCAGTCAGGGATAGGCGGTGGGGGGGCTCAAAATGGCAGAAGAGCCCAGAGACGGGCCAACCAGTAGCGGCCGCTTGTTCAACCAGCATCAATGTAGTACATGTACATGTATATTTGTGCCTCCACTTCGAGTCGTTGTGACTGCTGTTTAGACAGAAAAAAAAGATTGAGCGCTAGTAGTAGCAATCGTACCATCTCGAGCCGGGAAATTGGAGGCTCCATCAGATTTTTTTTTTTTTTTTGCCCTCTTTTAGCGCTTAAAAGCGAGACAAGAAGAGTACAGTAGAGTGAAGCTCGTGGGTGTGTGGGACGCAAATGGCCGACTCTTCTTTGAAGCATCTGAAAGCGGGGGGTCCTGGACAAAAAAGAAGAACTTGCACGTGCAAACAAGGCGATGCACAAGTACCGAATACATGTACATGGCATGGACGCAAGCAGCACGTTTTTTTGAAACACGGAGCGCGTGCCCGTCATTTTCTCTACATGCATTTTGACCTTGATTGGCAGCTCTTGATTTACATGCTGCTTATTTACCCGTAAAGTGCATGGAGCATCAAAACCAACCCCCCCTTCTTGTACTGGGCGCACTTCTGTTCTTCTCACCTTTGAAGCGGCAGATGACATTCCCTTATTCATGTTAGTGTTTGGCAGCGACCAACAGCGCTGAACTGGGGTAACAATCGACGTCAGATCCCTTGCCGCTGGCCCTCCTTTCCGTGGGCAAAAAGCTTAACCTGCCCTAGCCCGCGGCCCAGCCTATCGAGAGTTTTTCCGGCGGCCAACAGCCGACAGCCTCAATCCAAGTCCCGACGCGTAGACATCAGACTCAGCTGCTGCGCTAAAACCAAAAATTGGCCCAAGGATTTCAGTGCTTGCTGGCCCGCAGATCCGGCGGCTCCGGTGCTGTTTGTGAAGGTGGTTTCAGGCGTCTATGCGGCAGAGGATATGCTGATATTGACGCTTTGACAGTGCCTCAACTGTCAATAGCACTCAGCAACAGAGCAGAGCGCTCGTAGATCCATCCTCGGGGCGGTCTTGTTTGGTGGATTTCGCTCGGCATTTGCTACGGATGCTGCTAGTATACAAACCCTGTGCTAGAGCATGAATATGCCTCTCCCCCCTGTCAACTTTAGCTGCCGCGCTTGCAGCTCGATATGGCCTTTCTGCCGTGGTTGAGTCCTGCTAACGTGGTGAACGTCGTCAACTAGCACTTGTTCTAGTGTCATGACATGCGTTCTGGAGTGGATTTGCATATTCTGCCGAGCGCTGCTAATGCAAAAGTATCAATGATTGCTTTGCACAGCATACAAGACTCTGGAAGAGATGTTGGATGATGGCACCAATATTTGATCTCTCTGGCAACAGTTAGATACATGTGGTAGCTGGATATAGAGTGCTAAGCCAAATGACCGACTCTAGCAGTTAGTAATACTCCGTGCAGGTACTCTATACTTCAGTGACTGGCAAATACACACAAGTGTCCCTACAACAATATTAGTACTCTCGGACGTCTTGGAGTGTTCTCGGAATTGATTGCTTCTGCTGGGGAAAAAAAATCAACCAAAGCAGATACGGAAAAAATACCAGCAACGCATCGTGCATTCTGGCACCATCTCTCCTATCCTGCGCTCTCCTATCTCCCCACCGAATCTTGGCCTTGTCCTCTGTACTTGTGACGCTCTCCACAAGTCTTCCAGTTAGCGCCTGTAGACGGTAGATCCAGGGCCCGCCCTAGCGCCTCCTGTGCCCTGGAAGCCGCCCAGAGGCCCTACAAGTTTCCAAGTTACACGTCCGCTACCGCCTAGCAATAATCCCCGGCTCGTGGGTAGGCGGCTTTTCTCTTTTTTTCGCTTCCTCCACCACCGCCAACATCTTCTACTTGGTCCAAATCTCACTCCTTCAACAACGCATTCTCTCACCACCACCGGCCGCGACTGCTGGAAACGGCCAGCAACTCGCTTCGCACCAAACGGTCAACAGGCGCTCGCCTTTGGGCCGCGGCCAGACCGCACCGCGCTCGCATGACGACCACATCTTGGAATTAGCAGCCTTTTGATCCCTTTTTTTGTTCCATCTGCCTTGCAGACCAACTCTTACTTCCCCCACCACACGTCTTCTCAGACACGCACGCACTACATCACGCACCGGCGTCGAGGCCCGCAGACCGCACGCGAAGACCGAATATCCCTCCCATCCCGCTGCTGCTGGCCCTGGCCTTGGAAGAGGTTCCCAGGGTTGCTCGGCAGTCAGTGGGGGAGAGCACACGCCGCGCATGCCTCGCGCAGCAGGATCGGGCAAGCGACATACAGGTGGCGCCGGTCATCGCGACACGAAGCACGAGAATGGGCTCGTAGGCCCGGCGAAACGAACCACTGGCAGGAAGGGCCCCAATCACTCCGAAGGCCCTGCGAGGCCCGCCGACAATGGCGCCGGCCACGCAGGGCCGCAGCTTGTGACGCAGGGCGTGCCCAACGGCAGCTCCAAGGCCGGCATCGACTTTGCCCACCACGATCACCGCACCGCCGATACCCGCAGGTCCTCTGTCGGCAACGATTCTGAGACGTCCACCTCGGAGTCGTGCACCTCGCACATGGCATCTGGCGGCGCCGTCGATGGCGGCCATCGCCAGATCGACGTCAACGCCATGAAGAACACCGATGTGCACCGCGACTCGAGCCCCCTCGACATGGTGGCCACCGTCCTCAAGTCCCTGCCGATGCAGGATACGCTCGCCATCCTCATCATCCTCATGCAGCTCCCGACTCTTTCCCTCTCCATCATCTACGGCATCTTCACCTGCTTGACCTTTGTTCCCACCGTCACCACAAGCTCGGGCATCAACCTCAACTTTGCCGAAATCTTTGATGGCCACTCGACCATGCCTTCCTTCGTCACCATGTTTTGCATGGATTTCTTTTTCCTCCTCATCTGGCTCTTTCTTTGGCAGCCAATCCAAGATGCTATTCTGGATCTTGCCAAGCCCATCATTGCCATCACTCTCGGCGGCGGTGCTACTTATCGGAATGGCAGCTCGAGAGGGATCACGACTTGTGCCGTCTGGATTGCGGGTAACCAGTTCATCCGTAGTACACGAAGCCATTGGTCCCGCTTTGCCAGGCACATCCCCGAAGACTGGCCTGTCCCTTCTGCCCTGAGAGGCACGCTCGAATCCACATCACTCATGCACGATAAGAGAAGTGCGTTTGCGTGGGTACGAAGCGGATTGGCCATTCATATCTTGACTCAGGGCTTGGTCAGATACATCCGAGAGTGGTACCTGAGAAGGGAAAAAGCCAGCGCGGCAGCTGGCCAGCATGACCCCGAGGCTGGGAAATCCGTCGCCACCATCTCCATCAATGGCGAAGTTCCGCACGACACGGGCTTCAACACTCCGGACACGGAGGCCGGGTGTGCTCAGCTCCCACCTCCACCCCCTACCAATAAGAAAAGAAGAAAGCAAGGTACGCAAGTCAGACTACAGCAGCCGCTCTGGGCGGCGCTGGCTAGCACCAAGATTGTCGTAATGAAAGAATACGAATCGTCTCACGTGTCCTCCAAATCACTCGGCGTCAACACGACAGATATACACAATCTCGGGAATGCGCCTTTCAACACTCAGCCTAAACAGATATGGATATCGTATATTGGCTGCGACGAAGCATGTTTTAACACTAGCAATTTCCCCGACGTCGAGGACGTGCCGCTGCCCCTTACCACCCCCAATGGACAGCCCATCGCGCGACCCACTGGCGTCGACACGTCCAAACCTTTCTACGTCAAGGTCAATAATGCATTTTGGCAGCCTACTCGTATTTTTCCAGTTGTTGACGAAGACGACAGCGGCCGAGGAGGTGAAACTCGCTGGACGGGAGACATTTATGGTCTTCGGCCGTCGTCAAAGTACGTGTGTGAATTTGTGGACACTAGGACTGACAAGGTCATCTTCTCAACCAACATCCGCACTGTGAAAGAGCCAGCACGCGAAAACGACGGTGCACCGGTTGCTGTGTCCGGCAACCAGCAATCCCTCCAGCCCGATTCTCCCGCCACCACCCTGCGTATTTCCATTGCGGCCGCTGAAGCCAAGCTCAACGACGAAAAAAATCGCCTCAAGACTTGGCGCAAGGAGTGGAAGTCCAGAGTTAACGCCCTAAAGAAGGAGAATGAGCTCCTTGACAACCAGATAGGCTCAGCCGGTCACAACGACGACAAATATCGACAAAAAGTTCGACAGCAAGAGATACAGAAAGCACAGGCCGAGCGTGAAACGGGAACCATAGTCGAGCAGCTCAAGAAGTTTGACAGCTCCCCGGAACTGGCCGAGAAGAAGCAAGGGATGGAACGGACCTACACTAATGAGAAGAAGCTATATGATGCAGCTCAGAAGAGTTTCCGCGAATACAAGGCGAAGTTGGAGGGTGAAGTTCATACCAAGGAAAACGAGAACAGCAACCTCATCACCAAGCGTAACAAGATCGCCACTCGCATCGCCAAGGTCGAAAATGAGCTTGCCAACATTGCCGATGCAAACAATCGGGGCCTCAACGAGGTGGAGCGGCGAAAGCGGGAGCGCGCCAACTGGCAGGAGCAGGTCATCAACACGGAAAAGGCCTATCATGATCAGCTCGGGCAGATTTATGCAACGAACAATGCAAAGGTCGAGCATATTCGCAGCCTCCAGAATCAGATACAAGGAATTCAAAACTTCTTGAGTCAGGCTAGCAACATGCCCGTGGAGATGGCCCCTCTCGATGCCGCCGCCGTGACTACGCATCCTGCGTTTCAGTCGCCGCGGCCGCCACAGCAGCAGCTCCCCCCGCCTCAGGCCCAGCCGCAAACTCCCTGGCATCCCAACCCGATTGGTTATCCGCCCAACATGTTTGTGCCACTGCCAAATGGCGAGAATCACTCAACCTCTTCTCTCCCTTTCACTCTGCCTGGCATCGCTGCATGGCAGTCCCCGCCTATGACCAATTTCGATAATCGCGGCACCAAGTCGCGCGGTCGCAGTTCTAGCATGCTCAGCGACGTCAGCGGTTTTACCCAGCCAAGCGATGAGGAACCTCGGTCTCCCATTGGCATGGGAATGAACATGGCGCGACGGCCCATGTATACCAAGCGGTTTGGCGTTCATGACAGCAGAGGGAGCACCGGTAGTGGCGGTAGTGGCGGTAGTGGCGGTAGTGGCGGTAGTGGTAGTATGGGTGACCCGTCGAGCCCGTCTTGATCTTGCTTTTTGGTCCTTCTCTTCTAACTGTATTTCTTTTTCTCTCCGGTTGGGTTGCTTCTTTTGAGAGCTGAAGGATGAGAAAGGAAGTGGTTTGACGAGGCCGGCAGTGTTTGTTTCTGTCTCTCTCTAGACTCTTTTTCTCTCTAGACTCTCTCTCTCTCTGTGTCAGTCTCTGTCACTCTGTCACTCTCTCTTTGTCTACAGATTGGGCTAAGGGAGGGTAGGGCTACAACGAAGCTGGCTCCGTGTGCTTGGGAGGAGCGAAAGTGTACGTAGTTTGGCTATAGTCTGATTGGCTTTCAGTTTGATGAATGAAGCAGCGCTTTTATAAACCTTGTGCGTGTGCCTTTATGATGTGTCACGTCTTGAGCGATGAATGTGACTTGTGTGTAAAAATTCGTGCTTGGCCATATGGGATGATACTCATTGATGCATGTGAGCAATAACCGCCAAAATGCAGCATGTGAATGATAGTGTGGTATCAAATATGTTCGATTCGATCAATATTAACGCTATATGCTATGTGGGGATTCTGCCCTCGACTTTCAATCAGTGGATCAGGGGCGGTACAATGGCGGATCTTCTGGGTAAGTGTGTAGTGAAAATCAAGACTTTAAATAAGCTTAAGTTAGGGAGAAGTTATCAAGCACCCTAATTTTTATCTAATATTCTAATTATAGTACTATAGTATAATAAGACAGCTAATTTATATATTAAATATATAGCTGCTAGGTACTTATTAAAATAATAGCAGTAGTAATAGCAGTAGTAGCCTAACCTATAGCTAGAGTACTAAATAATATAATTAAGGCGCTGGATAACTTCTCTTTTTATTTTTAGGGTGTTAGATAATAGAAATGGGGTGCTGGATAATGGCTCCCTTAAGTTAAGTGTAAAGCTCTGCAAAAGAATTCATTAATTTCCTCTCTTTGGTGTCGTGAAACTTCATTGATGGTGTTTATGTTAGATAAAAAAGGGGGTCCTGCTCTTACCGAATGATGTTGTCGTGGGATTTCTCATCTGACAACATGCGTGTTATATCTACCTTTTATCTTGACCATTCACACGCGCCTCATTGGCTGGAACTCGCAGTAAGTGAGAAGATGGTAAGATCTGCTGAGTGATATAGACAAATATGTCAGACACGTCTTTGCCAAAGAATACGTATAGGTTGCATATGGCTCTAATTACTGGCTGCGCATCTATCAACTCGTCTGAATGAACGTTCATGGCAATGAGGTGAGGAATAGAAGGAATGAGAAGTAACATGTAGAGTCTTCGAATCAGCTAAGATGTAGGAGAAGGTAACTGGGAAAACATGGTCATGAGTTGTCTACTGAAGGCGAACGTGTACCATCTACAAAGCATAAGACGGCGATAGAGTCAAAACGAATATGGGGACTTGCATTGCAAAGTAATACCAAACGGCAAAGGAATCTATCTAAAAGGGAGAAAGCGCCAGGGCTTTCACGAACGAAAGAAAGTAATCTTGTGATGTTGCAAACAATCTGTTCGAAACCGGACCCAAACCCATTCCACCTACACTCTAGAGTAGACTACTCAGTGTCAACACTGAGTATCTACATACACCTCATTTCTTGCCCCAAAGGAGGTACATATGCTCCATCTCACCTTGGATACCTGAATATGTACCATATTGAGACGTATCCCCTCATAGCTAGGGGATCGGCATGGTACCCTTGCCCAGGGTGTTCCTAGCTGGCTGAGAGATGTTTCGCAGCTGTGGAAGAGTAAACGGCTCAGTGCTGCTCAGGCTCTTTACTCTTCCTAGCAACTTCTCCAGGTGACGGAACGAAGCCGCAGGCCCATACGCGGGCCCTTGATGCCCAGCTAGTTTTGTCGCTACAAACGTCAGACCACGTTCGTGGTGAGTTGTACCCAGAACGCCATATGAAGCTGGTAAATTGGAGCCGTAACCGGTAAAGCCAGTGTCGGTGCGGTTGATTCCGTATCTCGGGACGTAAAATGGATCCTGCGGCTTGTATTGGAAACCCATCTCATTACCCCACGTCATGTTTTGAATTCCCAGCACGATTCCGTTTATGGGAACCAATGCGTCGAGACCACCTGCGGCAAGAATGACATTTTTGGTTGTGTCGATGACATGGGGAAGTTGTTTGAAGCCTGCGGGAGGAGAATGATCAAGGCTGTCGTGGGTCGAGAAGACATGCTGTGGGTTGCACACAATCCAATCGACTGAAGGAGAGACATGAATCGCATTTTGGACTTCGCGGCGGTTAAAATAGCTAGCATTAGTGCGGAAGGGGAAGCTAGTATCGCCACTTCCGTCGTAAAGAAGGGGACAGTAGTCGACAATGTTGTACCAATTGAAACAAGGATTCGACAAACGAGCCTGATCAAACACATTGTCTTGTAGAAAGATGCAGTTGACATCAGTGGTGCTCGAATTGAGATCAGGCTGTATACCTGAGGGAGGGAACACAAGATATTTGTCAAAGTGATCGGCGAAACCGCAATCTTCGTGGGTACCACGGTATGTAGACAGCTGGATGTCGTTGAATGGAAGTATATCCTGGTAGCGGGTGATGAACGGTAGGATGGGTACGTTGCTTTGCAAAGCTTGGTCAAACATGATCCCATCATAGATTATTAATCCTTGTACATCGAAGTAATCCGTGTCCTTGGCGTCGATAAAATGGCTTGAAATATATGGACCGTATGCGCCTGCCCACGATTCGCCCGCGATGTAGACTTTCCAGCCATGCATGCCAAAGGTGTCAACGAAATTACGCCAGAAACCCTTGAATTGCTCGGCAAGTCCGTCTTCGTCTGTGATGCTGGCATTACCCTTGGAAAACCCCGTGCCGACAGGCTGATCAATCCAGACGACGTTGGTGAGGAGGTGCCAGCTGAAAGGGTTGTGGGTGGGCTCTAACGTCCCAGGTTGCCATGAGAGGGGGCCATTTTCTTGAAGAATAGCGAGCATTGACGAGCATCCAGGCTATCATTAATTCGTTTCTTGGTTAGCACGCTGAACGAGCGAAGAGATTTAAGTTTGTGCATGCAGATGAACTTACCCCGCCACTGAGCCAGATGACAATTTCCTTATCATCCTGATGCTCCTCGTTGTTCGTCGGAAAGAACCAAAAGAAGAGCTCATCGGTTTCGTTGCGCTTGTTGCTGATAGGGAGATTTCCAGCATACGATTCCCCCACATCAAACTTGATCTCGGGGAGAGTGGTGCCGTTGACGTAGAAACCTACACAAGTTGCAGTTCAGCATTAATTAGCACAACCTATCATAATGTTGTGGAACCCAAGAATAGCAGTCACACTCACCTTTTGTGACAGAGTTGTAGAATCGCGGCTCGGACTGTGGCTGGGAACCACACCTACCGTCGTTCTCCGGAGGGGGGTGGATGGCAGCACCAGAGGTACGATTGTCAAGATCAAGAGTGTGAATACCGAGGAAATCATTGATAGGAGGGGCCGCGACGACGATGCCGACAGCTGCCAAGAGGCCCAAAATCCACCAGAACTTCATAGCTCTAGAGTGTCGGGATCAATAGCTCTAGAAAGCTGGGAGATATATTGATTCTGGGTAAGAATATGGATATCAAGACAAGGACAGTGAAGAAGTAGTAAGAAAATACAATAGTAAGCGAGAGAAAATCCAAGATGAGGAAAACAAACTGGTATTCCTCGATGATATACATGCAGATGGTGAATGTGAAAAGAGCGAGATAGCCCAAAAAGAAGATTGATCGGGAATAGATGGTCGACTGTGGTCTTGATTGTTGCGAGTGTTGTATCGTTTGTTCAATTTTCCAGGACTTGGTGTCTCTTCGCCCTCTACTTATAGACTTTTCCAGAAAGGCAAATCGCTAGCAGAACCATCTTCAACGCCTTCCTCTCTTTTCACACGTTTGCGTTTCTTCTTCCCTCAAAAGACGAGAGGGATCCTACCAAACTGCTGTTCGGCATCTCCTTCTAGAGTACATGAGGATAAAATTGGGGTCGCTTCACCAAAACATTCGTATTAGGGCCAATGATAGCAGAGTACCGAGCTGTCTATTTTCGTGTTAAGCGCACTGCATGTCCATTTACAAGCCTGTATAATGCGAGGAGCCGTTCAGTTGGAAGCGGTGAGTCCGACAATGCTTCAGCTCCCATCTCATTTCTATTGTCGTGCTGCCCGCTCCCGCTTTGTGTTTGTCAATCTTCCACATTCCGTATATTGACCATTCAGGAGAAGGAGTAGAAACATGGAAGTTGAAACCCAGTACCATTCGGCAGCCGCGCTTAAAGAGAAGTGCGGCTATGGATGCAGCGCAAAGGCACATATTGCGGAAGAGGTGGCGGGGGCTGTGTCATCTGTGCTACGGCAGCTTCCCGTGCAGGGCTATAGATTTCCAAAAAGGTTCGGAGATGCTTGCTGGCTTGACATGTAGTCACACGTAATATAGGACTATAGGTAATTGGTTATCATGATGCTTGACACGCTTGAGTAGAACTCAGCCTAGCCTGCGGTCTATGCTTCGTCACCTGAGACGCGGCATTAAGCCTTAGGTTGAAATTACATGCAATTGGGTTCTCTCCATTTAGAGATATAGACACTTGATGAAATTCACATACAGAGTATGAGCAATACTGTCATAATCTTTGTAGCTTAACAGATGTATGCATGTACACTAAGCCTTCATAACACAAGTGATAGACGAATCGGAGAGTCAAGTATACCAATTCATGTTTATAGTCATTATCAAGTACTCCATGGGCCCTTTGATATCTCGCAGACCATCTTGCTAAATCTCTCTTTTCTCTACTGCCTTCTTTTCTATTTTTCTTCACCATCACCTACTAGTTTCGGTGACAGCCTCGAAAGTATATGTAAAATGTGTCAAATGAAATGCGTGCATAGCAAAACCGTCGTATGCTTCGAAAATGCATTCACTCAATTATGCACTACTATAGATGCTAGATGGCCAAACACCAAGACAAATAAGGTCAGAGACTAGTATCTCAGGCTTGTCCATCTGTACGGCTTTCAGGGGCACGTCATGAGTATTGTCTGCCATATGACGCTCTGTCATGAAATTCTGAATTAGCCTACTCTCCTCAAGATGACTGTTACACAATGCCGCACCGGCCACGCTTTAGTGAAGCTGAGCTGCAGCCGTCGGACTCGCAAAAGCACTATTCGGCCTTCCCGGCTTCAGCAAACAGAAGTACACAACGATGATCTCATCATACAAACAATCTGTGTAGGTGCAAGACTTATGTGGGCTTCTATTTGGTTGGGAGATATTGCTGAAGGTGGTTTTGAAACAGTAAAGCAAAATTAAGAAAATATTCAGACTCTTTTTTTAAGCTGATGATCTTTTCCTCACCTAGACTCAAATAAGCGCTGCCCTAGCTCAAGCAGTTACCCGCGCAGTTAGAGCAGCTGCCTGGTAGCGTGAAGGGAAGAAGGAGACTCTGTCAATGAACTCTTAGCAAGACAAGTGAAGACAATTTAAGTACTTGTTGGTAGTATATATGGATTACATGCTAGTACCACCTACTTGTGTACGCGCAAATACTTATTGCTCAGCAATACTTTAGATTGAGTGTTTTCTTGAAGGCGATGTGAATCACTAGAAGAAAGAGACTTGGGCTGAGAAAGTAGTTCGTACATTACCTGGTATCATAGGTGTCATTATTCGGATGAGACGTTTAGGCTAGGTATTATCAGCAACAAATTAATTCATAAATCTACATATCAAATTGTGCAAACATAAAATCCAGCACCCAGCTGTGAAGTATACCAGTGCTATGATAAACTGTCCTACGACCCCCCCCCCCCCCCCTGTAGTAATGGTCATATTTCCTTTTCTTAGCGCAAAAGATGATCTATCCCACGGACAGGTAATAGCGCGAGAGCAATCTAGTCCGGAACGACTGTAGGGAGTGAAGGTGTTGCCAGATTGTCGACCAGAGCGGTCTATCAATTAAAATCCTCATCTGCAGCGGTGAATTTTAGACTTAATAATGATCATCTTCCTTAGCGTAAAAAGGAAAGGCGAGTATTACTACAGGACAGGTTACAGGGGGGGGTCGTAGGACAGTTTATATGTGTACTCGAAGTATACTTTGGAGATAACACGAACATATTTTAAACTATGATTGCATGACTGCAGTTTTCTTTACCATGAGGCCACTGCATTATGGAATTAGACAGACATTGGCTTTTTAACCGCACATCGTTGAACAATGGCGGCACTAATAGAGTTGCCCCTTCATAGACGGCCTCTTTTCGACTTGTAAATAGAATGTAGGTTGTAAAATATTGGCTAGACACAATACCTCACAGTATTAGATGGTACCCTATATCTACCTGCATTGATAGACACGGGTGCATACCTAGGTACCTAGCACTCACTCATGGTTTTGCAACGAAAGATGGCGATTGGTGTGTCGGATAGCCGTTTACCCGGAGCCGATGCTCCAATAGAATGGAGGCACTTAGTCATCAAGATGCCTCGCTGCGACAATCATCTGTACTCTTCATAAGCACAAAAGTTTGCCATTACACAGCTGAAGCGAATAATGTTATTACAATTGGAGTGATTTTATTTCTTATTATATGAACACGTATCTTTTTCGCTCATAGCTAGGTACTATTCACGGAGACGTGGCGTACCTACCTACCAGTATTTGGGCGGTTCAGGAAACTCGCTGTATCTACGGAGTACTTGTACACGCAAATGAGAAAACTCTGATAATGCGTGTCTGATAGAAACTGACCCACCAAATTGTGACGTCAAGCTGCTTAAGAGTGCTGCGTACTAGGTACTCTTCTTTACGCACCAAGTACCTCATGAGCCAAAGGTAGAGGAAAGGAAATGGTACAATGAGAAACAAAAGACTTTTATAAAATTTGGACACAAAGAGAAGCCAATGAACGTAGCGTTGACTTTTTTCCTCAAAAGAAAAAAAAAAAAATCTTTTCCTTTTTTTTTCCGTTTTCCTAGAATTACTTCGCGCTACTGCTACTAATCCTACTGTCGTAAGAGTACCGCTCTTCATGCCTTAGTTTGATGCCTGATTGTGGCTCCCTAAGCCCCCTTATCAGAAAGTCAAAAGTCTGATACGCCCCACCATTCAGAAAAAAATTCACCCCGCCCAGGTCGAGGAATCTCAAGCCTCTTGGCCTGCAGACCGGCAACCACCGCCACCATCCTGGTCAGCCCGTAGTTTCGCCTCCCAGAATTTTCTTTTTTTTTCCTTTCCTCTACTATACATACAAAAGTAGTATTCAGCGACATTGAATACTACGCCTGGGAATTTGGGACTTCCTTTTTTTTTGGTGCATCTTTCTCTTCTTTTTTTCTTTTTACGTCTCTCCCGCTCTTTCGTTCCCTTCCATTTTTTTTCCCTCTTGATTTCAAAAAAATCAGCTGGAATACACACTCCCAAACCACACCGCCACAATGCCTTCAGCGTCCAAGGAAAAGAGACTCGCGAAGAAGGCTGCCGAGGGCAAGCTGGACAAGAAGGGCGGCAAGGCCAGCAAGAAGCAGGAGCCTGAGCTCGATGCTTTTGGAAACCCCGTCAAGGACACCGACAGCCCTGCCACTACTGACGACAAGCTGGACGAAGTGAAGCGCCTTGCCGAGCAGATGGACCAGCACGGCATCTCAGACCGAGTCACCACGGGTGTGCTGTCTTCCACCCAGCAGAGCAAGGACGTCAAGATCACCAGTACCTCCCTCGTGTTCCACGGCCGAGTCCTCATCACCGATTCGACCATGGAATTGTCTTTTGCCCGCCGCTATGGTCTCCTTGGCGAGAACGGCTGCGGAAAGTCTACCCTCCTCAAGGCCATCGCTGCCAGAGAGTACCCTATTCCTAGCCACGTCGATATTTACCTACTGAACGAGGGTGCTCCTCCTAGTGACCTCGGTGCCCTGGAATGGGTTGTCAAGGAGGCTGAGAACGAAATGGAGCGTCTTGACAAGCTGGCAGAGCAGCTTCTGGAGGATGAAGGCCCTGAGAGCCCCGTTTTGATTGACCTTTATGACGTATGTACCCCAAATTGATTTTCCAGTAGTGGTCGAATATCTTTTATATGAAGTACTGACTTTTTTTCTTCTCTCATGACAGCACATGGACAAGATGGACCCCTCTACCTTTTCCACTCGCGCTTCCCTCATTTTGACTGGTCTCGGTTTCAACAAGAAGACCATCCACAAGAAGACCAAGGACATGTCTGGTGGTTGGAGAATGCGCGTTGCCTTGGCCAAGGCGTTGTTCGTCAAGCCATCACTTCTCCTGCTTGACGACCCCACCGCTCACTTGGATCTTGAGGCCTGTGTGTGGCTGGAAGAGTACCTCAAGAAGTGGGATCGTACCTTGGTTTTGGTGTCCCACTCTATGGATTTCTTGAACGGAGTGTGCACCACCATGATTGATATGCGAGAGAAGAAGTTGATCTACTATGGTGGTAACTACGACTCTTACGCAAAGACTCGCGAGGAGAACGAGACCAACCAGATGAAGGCCTACACGAAGCAGCAGGAGGAAATTGCGCACATCAAAAAGTTCATTGCCAGCGCCGGTACCTATGCCAACTTGGTCCGTCAGGCCAAGTCCCGCCAGAAGATTCTGGACAAGATGGAGGCAGATGGTTTCATCCAGCCCGTTGTCGCCGACAGAGTCTTCACCTTCCGCTTCGCCGATGTTGATAAGCTGCCCCCTCCCGTCTTGTCCTTTGACAACGTCACTTTCTCTTACTCTGGCAACCCCGAGGATGATCTCTACCGCAACTTGGATCTCGGCTTTGACATGGACTCCCGAACCGCCTTGGTTGGTCCCAACGGTGTTGGCAAGTCAACTCTGCTGCGATTGATGACCGGCAAGCTCTCTCCTACCCGGGGATCTGTTACCCGTCACACTCACTTGAAGCTTGGCTTGTACTCCCAGCACAGTGCCGAGCAGCTCGATCTGACCAAGTCTGCTCTGGACTTTGTCCGTGACAAGTACAAGGAGAAATCCCAAGACTACCAGTATTGGCGCCAGCAGCTCGGAAAATACGGTCTCACCGGTGAATCCCAGACCGCCCTGATGGGAACACTGTCCGAGGGCCAGAAGAGCCGTATCGTTTTCGCCCTGCTCGCTATTGACGGCCCCAACATGCTGCTGCTTGACGAGCCTACCAACGGTCTCGATATCCCCACCATTGATAGTTTGGCCGATGCCATCAACGCCTTTAGCGGCGGTGTTATTGTGGTATCCCACGACTTCAGGTAAGTTTTTTTCGCTTTCTTTTCTTTTCTCTCATTTATAACGTTTGCTAATGTATTCCGCTACAGATTGCTCGACAAGATTGCGAAGCAGATTTTGGTGTGTGAGAACCAGACCATCCGCCAATGGGACAGCACTATTGGCGATTACAAGAACTACCTTCGCAAGAAGATGATTTCCGCTGGTGCCGTGTAAAGGCAGAAGGAAATACAAGACGAGCAGGAAAAAAGTTCAAAAATTTTGCAATTGGAATCGCAGTTGATATTCATATAGAACGGATGATCATATGACAGGGAATTGAACGGCGGTACATGGGATAGATTGTCACACGCGGCAAAACAAAAGAGAAAGGCAATCAGGGATGAGCCACGCACAAACGTGCACATGAGCTCGGCCGCGATACCCTAGAGATGCAGGATGCAGGATGCATGCATTCATGATCAAAGTTTTTTTTTTTGTATGTTTCAAGTAACGGCATAGACTCGGTACCTAGTGTCATGAGTTTTCCTTGGGGTTACACTACCGCCATTTATCATGGAGGATATGGAAGAATTTTAAACCAGAATGAAATGAAATTAGAATGGTATACGATGCTCGATTTCGAAATTGATAGCGATGTGTGCGTTGAATGTTGGTGAAGTATCAGTATAGCCACAGGCTCTCCCTTCCTCTCTCTCTCTTTATATATAGAAACATGAACAGGTGTGTGAATTAGTAGTAGTACTAGTAGGAATGAAGAAAATTTGAGGGGGTAAAATGTTAGGGTTCTCCAGTAAGTTGGAGGAAATGAACTAGGCTTGCTGTCGACATACATTAGATGACTAATATATGCCATAATACCCGTAGATTTCTTTCTCCTCTCTGCTTTTATAATGCCCTTTGTTTTTTTAGCAAAAAGAGGCTAGTGGAATTTGTTACCAAATTTGGCGCCGGTTGACTCATTCCGGAGAAGATGGTCGTTAATTTTAGCGTGTGGTCGAAGTCTTTTAGGGTAGCCCGCCAATATTCACAGGGCGTGGGAGTGTTGAAATGTATAAAAAGGTAGGCAGGTAGATAATCGACATTTACACGCTTAGAGTCTATGAATACATAGATTGCCTTCCAAAGACCAAGCCTGCCAATTAGCGGGTAAAAAGGCAGTAGGAGAAATCAAATGAACACGCTCATCATGGCCTCAGTCAAACTGCGGCCAGCTCAGCCAGCAGATGCAGCCGGCATCGCAGATACTCACTACAGAGCCCTGGATCGATATCATGAATTCTACGGGGCATTTTTTGTCTTGGCTCCGAGAGATATTTTGGAAAAATCGACGCCTGTGGCGCTGGAAAAGCCGGAAAACATTATGTTGGTTGCGGTAGATGAGGAATCGAACGACGTTGTTGGGATCGTTAAGTACACTATTGAGGCAGAGAAAATGGCGTCTACTGCTACTGTTGAGGATCCTGCTTCTGTGCCTGCTGGGCCTCCCTTAACAGCAGTCAAAGAGCACTTGAAAGACCTGTGGACAGAATTTGGGAAGCGAAGAGACGAGATGGATGAATGCTATGAGAAGGTTGCGGATGGAAAGCAGCATATCTGTAGGTTTGTCCTAGCCCAAGGGGGCATTTCATTGGTAGTTGAGTGAACGAGGATGAAGGCTAATGGAACAAGATATTCATACTTTGATGATCAACCCAGATTACCAGCGCAGGGGCATTGGAGGGAAGCTGCTCGCTGCGGTGCTGAAACGGAGTGACGAGGAGGGTATTCCGACATTTTTGGCCTCAACAGCAGAGTCCATTGGGCTGTACAGCAGGATGGGCTTTGAGAGCTTGGGAGCGTGGCCGATTGACAACGAGTACTGGGCGGGAAGGATAGCTGGGCTGGAAAAGGAGCTCGGGATCGCTGGGCATGAAGGGCTGCAGGAGTTGTTCAAGGGGGTTGGAGAGGTTGAGGATGTGATGGTGAGATGGCCAAAGAAGCAGTGAGTGAGTGCATATTGAGCCAAGCTACCTACCTAGGTACATTCATGTACCAAGAGTCTGGAAACGCTGTACTAGCTCTCACCAAATCTTTATAAGAGATAAAGTAAATGAATTTTGCAATGATTAAATTTTATAATCTTAAGAATATATATGGTTTTATCTATATTTGCGTAAGCTGGTTGCAATTTAAATTGTAGAAAAATCCGCCCATATAAAGATAATGGCCTTTTTAATTTTTCCCGTTTCTAGACTTTTGTCCCGTAACTGTATTAGAGATCAAGTCGGGTATCTTTTCTAAATGCAGCTACGAAGTATATATGTGAGAGCAAGAGCGTGCTTGGCCACCAGTAACAGCTGTTCTATTATAAGCGATTGAAATGCACTCGATACCACGATTACTACCTAGGTACCTACCTAGTAGTAGGTTAGTAGTTACTGTGCGTCACGAGATGTACAGTACCAGATATGCATATTCACTGTCCGACCAAGGAAAACAGACGTTGTCAGATACAGTGCGCAGTGGTTGGCACTCGACGGGTGAGACTAGCGGCTGAAGTATGGGGATGGAGAGCTGCTGCGGAGCTGCTGCAGAAACCAGTTGAGGAGCTGTTTGAGTGCTGGAGCGTAGCATTCAGAGCTGATGGCATCGTACATGTAGGAGGCACTGCATCCATCTCCAGCGCTGCTAAATGGCAGAACAACCAATGCTCTCAGGCCTTTCATTCCGTGGCTTCATTGTCTGTGTCGAGAACCTACAGGTACAGTCTCCTGCTGGTGAAACTTTGTCTGTCGCCGCCGTGATTGGCCCACGATGCTCGCTGGGAAGAACGAGGAGGGATGAGATGAATGGCTCTCCACCAGCTCTCACTGTCCAATCATCATCACGGCTGCCGCTGCTTTGCTCCAATTTCCTTAGCCCGCCACCAGCCAACGTCTAGGCCCCCGAAGAACGTGTACAAGGACAGGTGTAGATCCCAGATCTCCAGACAAGGCCCAGGGCGCGCGGCCTGACCGGCTCCAGGACTCGGGCTGAGCCAACGCATCAGTCCACCATTTGCAGCCGTACTTTTCTCGTGAACGGTGAAGGCAGGTATACGTAGTCTGTAGCAGCGTCAATCCGGAGCCTGTGATTTTCCAGCCTCCTGCCCGTCTCCATCCTGGAGCAGATCTCGAACTGGGGGCGTTTTTTGAAGCCATCGCCATCGCCATCACCTTCATTTGAGCCCTCACCACTGGCCGGTCTTGGCATCCATTCCACATCGTCCCTGCCCTCCTCGGGGAACACTCCATCTTTAATTGACCACCCGATTGATACTGCTACCTACCTGGTGGTATTCTCTCTTCTAGACTCAACCTACCTACATTTACATTTACACCTACACCTACACCTACCTGCCGCTATCGACTGCCCGACTTGTTTTGCGCCGTCGGCAACGCACGGCTCGGCGCTCATTCGCTGCGTCGTCATCGAAGCCTCGCATCATTTTTTTTTTGGCGAGGCTTTTCCTGCCAGCTTCTACCCATCTAGCTCCGGCTTTTGTCATCCACCCACCCATCCAACGCGATCCTTGGCCGCCCTCTTAGCTCTCACCATTTGCCAACCCGATTCTCGTTTCTGCTCGAGCTGTCCAAGAATCCAAAAAGCTCTCTCTTCTCGATCGATCGCCAGCGCGCGCGTGTGCGGAAAGACAAAGGACAAGGTACACGAGCTCGCAACGATATTGGCCACAACCACCGCGGGCCATCTCTTTTGCTTTTGCATTCTAACCTTTTCTTTTTCTGCCTCCCCTCCAGCCTCGCCTTGACTCGACTCAACCTGCCTCGCCTGGCGGCTGGGCGGAAACCGGCACCAGCGCAATGGACTCGAGCTTTCGGTCGACGGTGCTGCACCGACACGGCGACGACGACAGAGATCGTGAGCGGGATCGAGAGCGGGATCGAGAGCGAGAGCGGGATCGAGACAGAGACAGAGACCGAGATCGAGAGCGCGAACGACGCGACGTGATGAACCCGGCCGGCTCGCACCGTCACTCCACCTTCAGCCTGCGGTCTCCCTCGACCGAGTTCCATCCGCCGCTGCCCTACACGAACCCGCATCACCAGTCGCCTCCTCGACTGCCTCAGAGCCGCAGCCCGTACATGGCCTCGTCGACGCCGGCCTCATCCGCCGCATCTGCGCACCCGCTGCCGCCCGCTGGCCATCACTACGGCCCAGTCGCCTCATCATCGCCGCTGCACCCCCCCAGCGCCTACTATCCGCCCCCGGCAACGACGCAGCAGCAGCAGCAGCAACCACCAGCTGCGTCAATCTCGTCGCAGTCGCCCTCTGCCGACAGCCACCATCGCCATCTGCGCGACAAGCAGCCGCAGCCACAGGCGACGCCGGCCAGCGGCAGAGTCTACGACCCAACAACCGACACGACCAAGGAGCGCCCCATCGCCGACTCGAGGCATAACGCGCCGCCAGTGGCTACGCCAAAGGTAAGCAGCTCAACTCTAGCCATAGTGCACTTCCACTTTTCGGCCCTTACACCACTTTTTGCCTTTGTGCTCGTTCGATTGAGCCATCCATCCTTACTTTTTCCACCACCGTTTCTACCAACCGGAAGGGGAAAAAAAAAGAGCACGACCTCTTCTGCCCACCTCCGATGCATTTTCCCGAAAACCTCCCATTCACCACCCTTGCCATGCTGCATCATCCCTGATTTTCCAACGCGTCTTCTAACGTGATTTTCCTCCTCTTCTTCTTCCGCTCTCCAGCCATACCACCCCCGCGAGCCATACCAGTACCCGCAGCCAATTGACCAGCAACACCAGTCGTCTTACCGCAACGGCGACAATTATCCATCGCCGCGAGCGAGGACCTCGTCCTTCAGCAGCCGTCGACCCACCAGTCCTCTCTCGCACTCGCACCCAAACCTTCCGACCGGCTCCCACAGTCCGCCGAGTCGGCTTTCGCACATGACTTCACCGGGCCCCAGGCATGCAGCCGCGACAGCGCCTTCCTCCTCTACAAACGGCACGTCGCTGCCCTCCATGATGAAGGCGGAGGCCACCCACTCACCGCCAAAGCCGGCTCCCGTAAGTGCAGACCAGTCAATTGATTACGACTTCTCCGTTCGAACAAGCCTTGCTTCACCCCTTGCTCACTTTTCTGCCCAAACAATTCCTCAGCCATCATAGTTCCGACTACTTCTTCTCTCTTCCTACCTGTTTTCTTGCCCTCACCTTTCACACTTTTCACTACTGGTATCTCATTGCTTCATCTTTTGAGAATTCCCTTGGCTTCTGTGGCCCATTCATCCCCTTGAGAAAATCAATAGTGCTGACAGCATCTTTCAAAAGACCCCGAGTCGCGCTGCGGACCCAATGTCCTTTTCCAACATTCTCTCCAACTCAGAACCCGCCTCTAAGCCTGCAGAAAAAGCACCAACGCCCGAGAAGGAATTAGAGTCAGCCATGCCTGAGCTGCGAGAGCCCGATAACGACGGCGATACTGAGATGGAGAAGGAGGTTGATACCGAGCCTGAGCCCGCCCCTGTTGTCAAAAGGGCAGAAATTGTCATAAAGAAGAAGATATCCAAGAAGCCTGCCAAGGGCCGTGCGTCTGAAATCAGAGAAGATGGCCTAAAGAAAAGCCGTCGATCATCGATTAAGAAGGAATCTCCCACACCTCGAGTAACCTCAAAGCGGCAAGTAAACGGCCAACCCAAGCCGAAGACTTGGTCTACCGAAATGGAAAAGTCAATCCAAAGCTACGAGGCACAGCTCGACAAACAGGCCGAGTCTCTCGACGACACCGAATTCAGCGACAGAGCTTACAAAGAGGGAGCCTTCAAGCGCCAGCGCCTCATGGCCGAACTGGACTTGGATAGAGGTCATGCCCGGAGCGAGCAGTTTGTTGGCTCTACAGGAAAACGACTCGCCGAGCACTCCGATCTGGGCAAACGACGATACGACGACGTCTTTTACGACGAAGCCTTGCATGAAGTCCGCGACCAAGAGCTGTATGCCGAGAAGGAGCGCAAGAAGGATATGCAGCGCAAACGACGACGCGAAAAGTCCATGGCAGTCACCATAGAGCAGAAAGAAGCTGCTCTTGCTCGGGCTGAAGCAGCCGAAGACGAAGAGGAGCGCCAAAAGCACCTGCGTGATGCCGAAAGGGCGAATAAAAAGGCGCAGCAAACAAAGCTTATCCTGCAAAAGGGCATCAAGGGCCCTGCTCGCAACATTGAGCTCAACCTCGAAGGCGGCACCATGTCGAGCTTCCTGGCGTCCGATGCCGAAACCCCCAAGAAGAAGGGCCGCGGCGGCGCACGACCCAAGAAATCCAAGGAGCAGAAGCAGGCCGAAAAGGATTCGGCAGAAGCAGCCCAGGCGGCCTTGGACGCCGGCGAGGAGCTCCCGCCCAAGGAAGAAGGCAGAGTCCGCATCAAGATCAAGGGCAGCAAAGCCAAGGCTGACGGCGAAAAATCCAACAAAGAAAAGGCGGAATCTTCCAAGGACAAGGACAAGGTCGACGACGTGCCAGATCTGGAAAAGAAATTCATCTCCAAGGGCTACAACCAAATTTATGATCAGATTTGGCGTGACATGGCCCGCAAAGACGTCAGCAAAACTTTCAAGCTCGCTGTCGATTCTTATGCTACCCGAGGCTCCAACCTCAAGAAGACAGCCATTTTGGCTTCGAAAGAGGCCAAGCGCTGGCAGCTGCGAACGAACAAAGGCGCCAAAGATCTCCAGGCTCGCGCCAAGCGTGTCATGCGTGATATGATGGGATTCTGGAAGCGTAACGAACGTGAAGAGCGAGATCTACGCAAGGCTGCCGAGAAGCAAGAGATTGAGAATGCCCGAAAGGAAGAAGCCGATCGCGAAGCCGCTCGCCAGAAGAGAAAGCTCAACTTCCTCATTTCTCAGACCGAGCTGTATTCACACTTTATCGGCAAGAAAATCAAGACGGACGAGGTAGAGCGTAGCACCGACAACCCTGATATTGCGCCAGATGCGCGCCAGGTTTCTGAGAACAAATTGTCTGTTCAGGAGCCCACCGGGCCGCTGAGTTCCAAGATTACCCATTTCGAGAACCTCGACTTTGACAATGAAGATGAGACTGCCCTGCAGGCGGCTGCCATGGCAAATGCTCAAAACGCCATTGCCGAGGCCCAAAAGAAGGCCCGTGATTTCAATAACCAAGGTCTTGACATGGATGATGAGGGAGAGATGAACTTTCAGAATCCCACAGGTCTCGGCGACGTCGAGATTGAGCAGCCCAAGCTCATTAATGCCCAGCTCAAGGAATACCAACTCAAAGGTCTCAATTGGCTTGTCAATCTTTATGAGCAAGGCATCAACGGTATCCTGGCAGACGAAATGGGTCTCGGCAAAACTGTCCAGTCCATATCTGTCATGGCCTACCTGGCCGAGAAGCATGATATCTGGGGTCCGTTTTTGGTAGTGGCACCCGCATCTACTCTTCACAACTGGCAGCAGGAAATTGCCAAATTCGTTCCCGAATTCAAGATTCTTCCCTACTGGGGTAGTGCTGGAGACCGCAAAGTGCTGAGAAAGTTCTGGGATCGGAAGCACACCACGTACCGAAAAGACGCGCCTTTCCACGTCTGTGTTACGTCTTACCAACTAGTTGTGTCCGATGTAGCGTACTTCCAGAAAATGCGATGGCAGTACATGATTCTTGACGAGGCGCAAGCCATCAAGAGCTCGTCTAGTTCTCGTTGGAAGTGCCTGCTGGGTTTCCACTGCCGAAATCGTTTGTTGCTGACTGGTACCCCTATCCAGAACAACATGCAGGAGCTGTGGGCTTTACTGCATTTCATCATGCCCTCGCTCTTTGATTCACACGATGAGTTCAGTGAATGGTTTTCCAAGGACATTGAGTCCCACGCTCAAAGCAACACAAAGCTCAACGAGGATCAGCTGAAACGTCTACACATGATTTTAAAGCCGTTTATGCTTCGTCGTGTGAAGAAGCATGTCCAGAAGGAGCTCGGTGACAAGATCGAGTTGGACGTCTTCTGCGACCTCACCTACAGGCAGAGGGCTTACTATGGCAACTTGCGAAATCAGATCAACATCATGGATCTTGTTGAAAAGGCGACAATGGGTGACGACCAGGACTCGGGAACCTTGATGAACCTGGTCATGCAGTTCCGAAAAGTCTGCAATCACCCGGATTTATTCGAGCGCGCTGAAGTAACTGCGCCATATTCTTTTGGATATTTTGCAGAGACTGCCTCCTTCGTCAGAGAAGGCAGCACTGTTTCCGTAGGCTATTCTAGCCGAAGCTTACTGGACTATGAGCTACCGTCTCTTGTCTGGACTGAGGGCGGCCGACTTGATAAAGCCGGAAGTGATAACCAGACAGCAGGCTGGCGCGGCAAAGCATTTAATCACATGTTGAACATCTGGACGCCAGAACATGTTCGAGCCAACGCAGACAGTGACAAGGCATTCTCGTGGCTTAGATTCGCAGACGCGTCGGTAGGCGACGTCTACGAGGCTACACACAGTGACTTATTTGACCGCGCGGTGAAAGAGCTCACGAAGCGTGATCGGCTTGGCCATATGAACGTTGTCTATGGTGAGGAAGACGAGAATTTTACACCCGCCCACTGCTTGTTCAAGATCCAGGAGCGCCGCAATCGGCAGCCTCTAGCAGAGATTACCAGCGAAGGCGTTTTGTATAGCTTGATGAACGTTGCAAAGGTGGCATACCGGAACTCTGGCATCAACCGGCTAGAGCCTGCGGGAAGACCTCGCGCATCGGCCCCCCCCCATCGAGGTTTATTGCACCAAGTTGAGCGCAGTTGCCGAGCATCAGCACATCATGTTCAATACTCATATTCGTCAGACGTTGTACGGACCCACGATTTACGACGAGCGAGCTCTAGTTGAGAAGAAGGTGCCAATGGAGCTGTATCCCACCAACAAGATTTTCCCTCAGCCAGATCATGACAAGAAGCGATTTACCAACATTGCTGTGCCTTCCATGCAGCGCTTTGTCACTGACAGCGGTAAGCTGGCCAAGCTGGACGATCTTCTATTTAAGCTCAAGGCAGAGGGCCATCGTGTCCTGCTATACTTCCAAATGACCCGTATGATTGATATGATGGAAGAGTATCTCACATACCGCAATTACAAGTACTGCCGACTGGATGGTTCTACCAAGTTGGAGGATCGTCGTGACACTGTGCATGACTTTCAGACTCGACCCGATATTTTTATCTTTTTACTATCTACTCGTGCAGGTGGTCTTGGTATCAATCTGACATCAGCAGACACTGTCATTTTCTACGATTCAGATTGGAACCCAACCATTGATTCGCAAGCCATGGACCGAGCACACAGATTAGGTCAGACGAGACAGGTCACTGTCTACCGACTGATCACTCGTGGCACGATTGAGGAACGTATTCGAAAGCGTGCTCTTCAAAAGGAAGAAGTCCAACGTGTCGTCATCCAAGGTGGAGGTGCCAGCGTCGACTTTTCTGGTCGCCGTGCACCGGAGAACCGCAACCGTGATATTGCCATGTGGCTGGCCGACGACGAGCAAGCTGAGATGATTGAGCGTCGTGAAAAGGAGCTACTCGAATCTGGCGAATACGAGAAGCAAAAGAAGAAGCCCAGCAAACGGAAGAGAATGGATGCTCCCGCCAGCTTGGACGAAATGTATCACGAAGGTAAGCGCACACAACCGTTTAAATGTCTTATTGTGTTTGGTACCATAGATGCTAATCATGTCTCACAGGTGAGGGCAACTTTGATGACGGGAGCAAACCCGGTGCGTCTGGCACTGCCACCCCAGCGGAAAGTGAGTCAATGAGCAAGAAGGCCAAAGGAAAGTTGATTGGCAAGCGAGCAAAGACGGCTAAGCAGCGCCTTGCCATTGCCGATGGTATTGTTGATGCCTAAACGGAGCGAATTAGAGAGAGGGAAGGCCCCGAGTTTTTTTTTTTCTTTCTCCAAATGTTAAGTCGGCACATGACGTGGCCCTGTAACACAACCTCGCGGTTTTTATCGATAATGCTTTTTTTTTTTCTAAAACACTTCTCGGACTTTCTTTTTCTTTGCCCAGGGACTGCTATTTAGATGCGGATGGGAACTATGGGAGGTGCATGGCGCAGAACGAAGACAATACGAAGACTCGTACTTTTGAGAAAAGGAAAGAAAAAAAACTTATGAGAGGCATGGAATTGGAATTCATCAGTAATGGAAAAAAGAGACATATAAGGAGGGCCAGGTATACCGAGGACTCATGTGGTGGGCATAGGGCGAGGACTTGGCGAGGATTGGGACTGATGTATGACTAGGTACTTATTACTTGTAGAGAGGGAATGTATTCAATGCACCAATTATACCTACTAGTAGCTCCTTGTGTATTGCATGAATTATCGTGGCTAGGTGTCCAGGTTTTCAATATGCTGTGATCGGATGGCGATGGGAATGCAGGCTTGTTTCCTTTATTAAAGTCCTATTTCCTCTATTAAAGCCTGATTTCTTGGACTTTTTCAGGTAGGAGGTAGAAGTTGTTAAAGTAGACGATGGACAAGTCAAGATATCAGCTCCAAGTTAAAGAACGTAATGGTCGTCTGTATATTTCTCATTGATACTGTAACAGATATCTACTTATGTAAAGATATTTCAGATGAAATAAGAAGACATGGGTAGGTGTTTGTTTCTTTAGTACCGAAAGTATATGTATACTTGTGTACAGTTTTGCTGGAGCTTATGTGAAGCTGCAATTAATATAGGCAAGATATATTTATCTAGTTCTTCCAGGCGGAAATCATGTGCCAAGGTGTGTCGCACAGCCCAGCGTGGGGAAAGCAGTCGCAGGGATCGCAAGGTCCAAAAATAGGCTCGCCTGGGCAAGTGTTCTAGAGTGCGAAAAAAAGAAGAGGAAGAAAAGATTAGCATAACGCTCTTTTACATCTTTCTTATGTGTGAGTGAGTTTTATGTCTCTCTTTTCTTATGACTTACATTTTCGGCGCAGGCGGTATCTCCGGCAGCGACCCTGGCGGCCAGACTAGCAGCTTCCCTGGCCTTAAGGGTTCCGGAAGCAGCGAAAGCCACAGGGAGAACGGCGAGAATCATGGAGAACTTCATTTTGGGTGGGTTTAGATTTTGTAGGTAATGGTGGGTGAGGAAGTGGACGAGACTTAAGGTAATGAAGCAGAGGGGTAGGGGATCTTTATAGAAATCGATGAGGGAATTAGCTACATTGTTTTCTTGATTTATCATTGTCTCTGGAAGAAGCGTGGTATTCAGACGAAGAAAAGCCTTGCATGAATAGATAGGCATGGCCTGTGCATGGCCTGTGCATGTAGCCAGGTATGTGCGCTGTATACGCATTATATTATCATGTGTAAATGTGTGCCTGTGCTCATATTCCAAGAGATATGCCCGTTGGGTTGACATTCATGGTGCATGGATCGCAGATTGCTACTGGAAGGTGTTGCACTGTACGTGTAGTTGGCAGTGGCAAAAAGCCTTTTCGAGTACAGCCTTTGAAGACATGAACGCTAGGTAACTGCGTACTCTATGAAGAAAGATGAAAATCATTACAATTTATATGTATGTTATTACTGTAGTGTAAGTTACAATCGCATTTGGAAACGGCATTGCAAAAAGCAAGTTCGCCCAATGAGAG